>NC_072000.2:2503920-2814802 GCF_028885655.2 Pongo abelii | reverse complement strand
CTCATCACAAAGAATTTTCTGAGATTATTTCTGTCTATTTTTTATGTGAAGATATTTCCTTTTCTAGCATAGGCCTCAAAGCCCTCAAAACATCCACTTGCAGATTCTATAAAAAGAATGTTTCAGAACTGTTCTATCAAAAGGAAGGTTCAATTCTGTGAGCTGAATGCATTCATCACAATGAAGTTTCTGAGAGTACTTCTGTCTACTTTTTATGTGAAGATATTCCCTTTTCCAGTGTAGGACTCATAGCGCTCCAAATATCCACTTGCAAATTCTACAAAAGGAGTGTTCCAAAACTGCTCTATCAAAAGGAAGGTTCAAGTCTGTGAGTTGAAGGCACTCATCACGGATACTCCCTTTTCCATTGTAGGCCTCAAAGCGCTCCAAATATCCACTTGCAGATGCCATAAAAAGAGTGTTTCAAACATGTTCTGTCAAATGGAAGTTTCAACTCTGTGATTTGAATGCACTCATCACCAAGAAGTTTCTGAGAATGCTTCTGTCTAGTTTCTATGTGATGATATTTCCTTTTTCAGCATAGAACACAAAGCAGTCCAAATATCCACTTGTAGATTCTAAAATAACAGTATTTCAAAACTGCTTTATCAAAAGAAAGTTTCAAGTCTGTGAGTTGAATGCATAAATCACAGGGAAGTTTCTGTGAATGCTTCTTTAATATTTTTATGTGAAGATTTTCCCTTTTCCGGCATAGTCCTCAAATATCTCCAAATATCCACTGGCAGATTCTACAAAAAGTGTGTTTCAAAACTGCTCTATCAAAACGAATGTTCAACTCTGTGAGTTGAATGCACACATTACAAAGAAGTTTCTGAGAATGCTTCTGTCTAGTTTTTATATGAGGATATTTCCTTTTACAGCATGGGTCTCAAAGGACTCCAAATATACCCTTGAAGATTATACAAAGAGAATTTTTCAAAACTCTTCTATCAAAAGGAAGGTTCATCTCTGTGAGTTCAATGCAATGATCACAGAGAAGTTTCTGAGAATACTTCTGTCTAATTTTTATTTGAAGATATTTCCCTTTCCAGCATAGGCCTCAAAGAGCTCCAAATATCCACTTGCAGATTCTACAAAAAGTGTCTTACAAAACAGCTCTATGAACAGGAAGGTTCAAGTCTGTGAGTTGAACGCACTCATAACAAAGAAGTTTCTGAGAATGCTTCTGTCTAGTTTTCATATGAAGATATTTCCTTTTCCATCATAGGCTTAAACATGCCCAAGTATCCACTTGCAGATTCTACAAAGGGAGTGTTTCAAAACTGTTCTATGAAAATAAAGGTTCAACTCTGCGAGTTCAATGCACTCATCACAAAGTACTGTCTGAGAATGCTTTTGTCTATTTTTTATGTGAAGATATTTCCCTTTCCAACATAGGCCTCATAGCGCTCCAAATATCCAATTGCAGATTCCACAAAAGGAGTGTTTCAAAACAGCTCTATCAAAAGGAAAGTTCAAGTCTGTCAGTTGCAGGCACTCATCATGAAGAAGTTTCTGAGAATGCTTCAGCTTAATTTTTATGTGAAGATATTACCTTTTCCAGCATAGGCCTCAAAACGCTCCAAATATCCACTTGCAGATACTACAAAACGAGTGTTTCAAAACTGCTCTATCAAAAGGAAGGTTCAAGTCTGTGAGTTGAATGCACTCAAATCAAAGAACTATCTGAGAATGCTTCTGCTTAGCTGTTATGTGAAGATGTTTCCTTTTCCTGCATAGGCCTATAAGCGCTCCAAATATCCACTTGCAGATTGTACAAAAAGAGTGTTTCAAAACTGTTCTATAAAAGGGAAAGTTCAACTCTGTGAGTTCAATGCTCTCATCACAGAGAAATTTCTGAGAATGCTTCTGTCTAGTTTTTATATGAAGATATTTCCTTTTCCATCATAGGCCTCAAAACGCTCCAAATATCCACTTGCAGATTCTACAAAAAGAGTGTTTCAGAACTGTTCTATGAAAAGTAATGTTCAACTCTGTGAGATGAATGCACTCATCCTAAAGAAGTTTCTGAGAATGTTTCTGTCTACTTTTTATGTGAAGATATTTCCTTTTCCAGCATAGGCCTCAAATCGCTCCAAATATCCACATGCAGATTCTACAATAAGAGTTTTTCGAAACTGCTCTATCAAAAGGAAGGTTCAAGTCTGTGAGTTAAATGCCTAAAGCAAAGTGAAATTTTTGAGAATGATTCTGTCTACATTTTCTGTGAAGATATTCCCTTTTCCAGCATAGGTCAGAAAGCGCTCCAAATATCCACTTGCAGATTCTACAAAATGTGTGTTTCAAAACTGCTCTATCAAAGGAAAATTGAAGTCTGTGAGTTGAATTCATAAAGCACAGGGAAGTTTCTTAGAATGCTTCTGTCTAGTTTTTATGTGAAGACATTCCCTTTTCCAGCATAGGCCAGAAAATGCTCCAAATATCCACTTGCAGATTCTATAAAAAGTGTGTTTCAAAACTACTCAATCAAAAGGAAAGTTCAAGTCCGTGAGTTGAATTCATAAAGCACAGGGAAATTTCTTAGAATGCTTCTGTCAAGTTTTTATGTGAAGATATTTCCTTTTCCATCATAGGCCTCAAAGTGATCCAAATATCCACTTTCAGATTCTACAAAAAGGGTGTTTCAAAACTTCTCTATCTAAAGGAAGGTTCAACTCTGTGAGTTGAGTGCACACATCACAGAGAAGTTTCTGAGAATGCTTCTGTCTAGTTTTTATGTGAAGACCCTTCCTTTACCAGCATAGGCCTCAAAGTGCTCCAAATATCCAATTGCAGATCCAACAAAAAGAGTGTTTTAAAACGACTCTATCAAAAGGAAAGTTCAAGTCTGTCAGTTGAATGCACTCATCACGAAGAAGTTTCTGAGAATGCTTCAGCTTAATTTTTATGTGAAGATATTACCTTTTCCAGCATAGACCTCAAAGCTGTCCAAATTCCACTTGCAGTTTCTTCAGTAAGAATGTTTCAAAACTGCTCTATCAAAGGGAAAGTTCAAGTCTGTGAGATAAATGCATAACACACAGGAAGTTTCTGATAATGCTTCTGTCTTGATTTTATGTGAAGATATTCCCTTTTCTTGCATAGGCCTCAAAGCGCTCCAAATATCCACTTGCAGATTCTACAAAAGAGTGTTTCAAAACTGCTCTATCAAAAGGAAGGTTCAAGTCTGTGAGTTGAATTCATAAAGCACAGGGAAGTTTCTGAGAATGTTTCTGTCTAGTTCTTATGTGAAGATATTTCCTTTTCCAACATAGGCCTCAAAGCTCTCCAAATATACACTTGCAGATCCCATAAAAAGGGTGTTTCAAAACTGCTCTATCAAAAGGAAGGTTCAACACTGTTAGTTGAATGTGCACATCACAAAGAAGTTTCTGAGAATGCTTCTGTCTAGTTTTTATGTGAAGATATTTCCTTTTCCATCATAGTCCCCAAAGCTCTCCAAATATACACTTGCAGATTCTACAAAGAGAATGTTTCAAAACTGTTCTCTCAAAAGGAAGGTTCAACTCTGTGAGTTGAAGGCACTCATTGCAGAAAATTTTCTGAGAATGTTTCTGTGTAGTTTTTATGTGATAATATTTCCTTTTCCAACATCGGCCTCTAAGTGCTCCACATATCCACTTGCAGATTCTACAAAAAGAGCATTTCAAAACTGCTCTATGGAAAGGAAGGTCCAAGTCTGTGAGTTTAATGCACTCATCAAAAGGTGTTTCTGAGAATGCTTCTGTCTAGTTTCTATGTGAAGATATTTCCTTTTCCAGCATCGGCCTCAAAGAGCTCCAAATATCCACTTGCAGATTCTACAAAGAGAGTTTTCCAAAACTGTTCTACCAAAACGAAAGTTCAACCATGTGAGTTGAATGCACACATCACAAAGAAGTTTCGTAGAAACCTTCTACTTAATTTTTGTAAGAAGATGTTTCCTTTTCCAGCATAGGCCTCAAAGCGCTCCAAATGTCCACTTGCAGACTCTACAAAAAGAGTGTTACAAAACTGCTCTAACAAAAGGAAGGTTCAAGTCTGGGAGTTGAATGCACTCATCACAAAGAAGTTTCTGAGAATGCTTCTGCTTATTTTTCATGTGAAGATATTTCCATTTCCAGCATAGGCCTCAGAGTGCTCCAAATATCCACTTGCAGATTGTACAAAAACAGTGTTTCAAAACTGTTCTTTCAAAAGGAAGGTTCAGCTCTGTGAGTTGAATACACTTATCACAGAGAAGTTTCTGAGAATGTTTCTGTCTAGTTTTTATGTGAAGATATTTCCTTTTCCATTGTAGGCCCCAAAGTGCTCCAAATATCCACTTCCAGATTCTACAAAAAAAGTGTTTCAAAACTTTTCTATCAAAAGGAAGTTTCAACTCTGTGAGTTGAATGCACTCATCACAAAGAATTTTGTGAGAATACTTCAGACTAGTCTTTATGTGAAGATATTTCCTTTTCCAGCATAGGCCTCAAAGTGCTCAAAATATCCACTTGGAGATTCTAGAAAAAGAGTGCTTCAGAACTGTTCTATCAAAAGGAAGGTTCAAATTTGTGAGTGAAATGCACTCATCACAAGGTAGTTTCTGAGAATTCTTCTGACTATTTTTAATGTGAAGATGTTTCCATTTCCAGCATAGGCCTCAAAGCGCTCAAAATGTCCACTTGCAGATTCTACAAAAAGAGTGTTTCAAAACTGCTCTGTCAAAAGGAAGGTTCAAGTCTGTGAGTTGAATGAACTCATCACAAAGGAATTTTGGAGAATGCTTCTGTCTATTTTTTATGTGAAGATATATCCTTTTAAAGTGTACACCTGAAAGTGCTCCAAATATCCACTTGCAGATTCTACAAAGAGAGTGTTTCAAATCTGTTACATCAAAAGGAAGGTTCAACTCTGTGAGTTGAATGCACTCATCACAGAGAAGTTTCTGAGAATGCTTCTGTCTGGTTTTTATGTGAAGATATTACCATTTCCATCATAGGTCTCAATGCACTCCAAATATTCATTTGCAGATTCTGCAAAAATAGTGTTTCAAAACTGTTCTATCAAAGGGAAGGTTCAACTCTGTGAGTTGAATGCACGCATCACAAAGAAGCTTCTGAGAATACTTCTGTCTAATTTTTATGTGAAGATACTTACTTTTCCATCCTAGGCCTCAAATCCCTCCAAATATTCACTTGTAGATGCTACAAAAAGAGTGTTTCAAAACTGCTCTATGAAAAGGAAGGTTCAAATCTGTTAGTTGAATGCACTCATCATAAAGAAGTTTCTGAGAATGCTTCTGCTTAGTTTTTATGTGAAGATATTTCCCTTTACAGCATAGGCCTCAAAGCACTCCAAATATTCACTTGCAGATTGTTCAAAAGAGTGTTTCAAAACCGTTCTGTCAAAAGGCAGGTTCAACTCTATGAGTTGAATGCAGTCGTCACAGAGAAGTTTCTGGGAATTCTTCTCTGTAGTTTTTATGAGAAGGTATTTCCTTTTCCATCATAAGCCCCAAAGTTTTCCAAATATCCACTTGCAGATTCTACAAAAAGAGTGTTTCAAAACTCCTCTAACAAAAGAAAGGTTCAAGCCTGTGAGTTGAATGAACACATCCCAAAGTAGTTTCTGAGAATGCTTCCATCTAGTTTTTATGTGAAGTTATTTCCTTTTCCAGCACAGGCCTCAAAGCGCTCCAACATCAACTTGCAGATTGTACAAAAGAGTGTTTCAAAACTGTTCTATCAAAGGAAGGTGCAACTCTTTGAATTGAATGCACTCATCACAAAGAAGTTTTTGAAAATCCTTTTGTCTATTTTTTATGTGAAGATATATCCTTTTCCAGCATAGGCCTCAAAGTCCTCCAAATATCCACTTGCAGATTCTACAAAAAGAGTGTTCGAAAACTGCTCTATCAAAAGGATGGTTTAAGCCTGTGATTTGAATTCACTCATCACAAAGAAGTTTCTTAGAATGCTTCCGTCAATTTTTTGTGTGAAGATATTTCCGTTTCCAGAATAGGCCTCAAAGTGCTCCAAATATCCACTTGTAGATCCTACAAAAAGAGTGTTTCAAAACTGCTCTATTAAAAGGAAAGTTCAAGTCTGTAAGTTGAATGCGTAAAGCACAGTGAAGTTTCTGAGAATGATTCTCTCTAGTTTTTATGTGAAGATATTTCCTTTTCCAGCATAGGCCTCAAAGTGCTCCAAATATTAAGTTGCAGATTCCACAAAAACGGGGTTTCAAAACTGCTATATCAAATGGAAGGTTCAACTACATTAGTTGAATGCACTCATCACAAAGATGTTTCTGAGAATGCTTCTGTCTAGTTTTTATGTGGAGATGTTTCCTTTTCCAGCATAGGCCCGAAAGCGCTCCAAATATCCACTTGCAGATTTTAAAAAAGGTTGTTTCAAAACTGCTCTATCAAAAGGAAGTTTAAACTCTGTGAGTTGAATGCGCTCATCTCAAAGAAGTTTCTGAAAATGCTTCTGTCTAGTTTTTATGTGAAGATATTTACTTTTCCAGTATAGGCCTCAAAGCGCTCCAAATATCCACTTGCAGATTCTACAAAAGGGTGTTTCCAAACTGCACTATCAAAAGTATGGTTTAACTCTGTGAGTTGAATGCACACATCAAAAAGAAGTTTCTGATAATGCTTCTGTTTAGTTTTTAGGTGAATATATTTCCTTTTCCAGCACAGGCCTCAAATTGCTCCAAATATCCACTTGCAGATTCTACAAAAATGGAGTTCCAAAGCTGCTCAATCAAAAGGAAGGTTCAATCCGTGAGTTGAATACAATCATTACAGAGAAGTTCCTTGGAAAGTTTCTTTCTAGTTTTTATGTGAAGATATTTCCTTTTCCATCATAGGCTTTAAAGCGCTCCTAATATCCACGTGGAGATTCTACAAAAAGAGTGTTTCAAAACACTTCTATGAAAACGAAGGTTCAACTGTGTGAGTTGAATGCACTCATCACAAAGAAGTCTCTGAGAATGCTTCTGTCTAGTTTTTGTGTGAAGATATTTTCTTTTCTAGCATAGGCCACAAAGCCCTCAAATTATAAATTGCTTATCCTACAAAAAGTGTGTTTCAAATCTCTCCTATCAATAGGAAAGTTCAACTCTGTGAGTTGAATGCACTCATCACAGAGAACTTTCTGAGAATGCATCTGTCTAGTTTTTATGGATGATATTTCTTTTTCCATCATAGGTCTCAAAGCGTTCCAAATATAAACTTACAGATTGAACAAAAAGACTGTTTCAAAACTGTCCTATCAAAAAGAAGATTCAACTCTGCGAGTTGAATGCACTAATCACAAAGCAGTTTCTGAGAATCTTTCTGTCTAGTTTTTGTGTGAAGATATTTCCTTTTCCAGCATAGGCCCCAAAGCACTCCAAGTATCCACTTGCAGATTCTACAAAGAGAGTGTTTCCAAAGTATTCTATCAAAAGGAAGGTTCAACTCTGTCAGTTTAATGCACTCTTTCTGAGAATACTTCTGTCTAGTTTTTATGTGAAGATATTTCCTTTTCCCGCATAGACCTCAAAGCGCTCCAAATATCCACTTGCAGATTGTACGAAAAGGGTGTTTCAAAACTGCTCTATCAAAAGGAAGGTTCAATTCTGTGAGTTGAATGCACACATCACAAAGAAGTTTCTGAGAATGCTTCTGTCTAGTTTTTATGTGAAGATATTTCCTTTTCCAGCATTGGCCTCAAAGCGCTCCAAATATCCACTTGCAGATTCTACAAAAAGGGTGCTTCAAATCTGCTCTATCAAAAGTAAGCTTCAACTCTGTGAATTGAATGCACACATCTCTATGAAGTTTCGGAGAATGCTTCTGTTTGGTTTTTATGTGAAGATATTTCCTTTTCCAGCTTAGGCCTCAAAGCATTCAATCTATCCACTTGCAGAATCAACTAAAAGTGTGTTTCAAAACTGCTGATTCAAAAGCAAGGTTCAACTCTGTGAGTTGAATGCGCACATCACAAAGAAGTTTCTGAAAATGCTTCTGTCTAGTTTTTATGTGGAGATATTTTCTTTTATAGCATAGGCCTCATAGCGCTCCAAATATCCACCTTCAGATTCTACCAAAAGAGTTTTTCAAAACTGCTCTATCAAAAGGAAAGTTCAACTCTGTGAGTTGAATGCAATCATCACAAAGTTGTTTCTGAGAATTCTTCTGTATAACTTTTATGTGAAGACATTTCGTTTTCCAGCATAGGCCTCATAGCGCTCCAAATATCCACTTGCAGATTCTACAAAAAGAGTGTTTCAAAACTTTTCTATCAAAAGAAAATTTCAACTGAGGGAGTTCAATGCACTCATCACAGAGAAGTTTATGAGAATGCTTCTGTCTAGTTTTTATGTGAAGATATTTCCTTTTCCATTATAGGCCTCAAAGCACTCCAAATATCCCCTTGCAGATTCTACAAAAAGAGTGGTTCAAAACCGTTCTATCAAAAGGAAGGTTCAACTCTGTGAGTTGAATGCACTCATCAAAAAGAAGTTTCCGATAGAGCTTCTATCTTGTTTTTATATGAGGATATTTCCTATTCCAGCATAGGCTTGAAAGTGCTCCAAATATCGACTTGCAGATTATACAAAAAGAGTGTTTCAAATCTGCTCTATCAAAGGCAGGTTCAAGCCTGTAAGTTGAATGCACACATCTCAAAGAAGTGTCTGAGAATGCTTCAATCTAGTTTTTATGTGAAGTTGTTTCCTTTTCCAGCAAAGGCCTCAAAGCGCTCCAAATAATAACTTGGAGATTCTACAAAAAGAATGTTTCAAAAGCGTTCTACCAAAAGGAAGGTTCACCTCTGTGAGATGAATGTGCACATCACAAAGAAGTTTCTCAGAATGCTTCTGTCTAGTCTTTATGTGAAAATATTTCTTTTGCAGCATAGGCCTCAAAAAGCTGCAAATATCCATGTGCATATTCTATAAAAAGCGTGTTTCAAAATTGTTGTATGAAAAGAAAAGTACAACCCTGTAAGGTGAATGCACTCATCACAGAGAAGATTCTGAAAATGCTTCTGTCTAGTTTTTATGTGAAAATATTTCCTTTTCAATCATAAGCCTCAAAGTGCTCCAACTATCCACTTGAAGATTCTAAAAAAAGAGTGTTTCAAATTTCCTCTATCAAAAGGATGGTTCAAGTCTGTCTGTTGAATTCAGTCATCACAAAGAAGTTTCTTAGAATGCTTCCATCGAGTTTTTATGTGAAGATATTTTCTTTTCTATCATAGGCCTCGAAGCGCTCCAAATATCCACGTGTATATTCTA
Source organism: Pongo abelii (assembly GCF_028885655.2). Classification (NCBI taxonomy): domain Eukaryota; kingdom Metazoa; phylum Chordata; class Mammalia; order Primates; family Hominidae; genus Pongo; species Pongo abelii. The sequence continues at coordinate 2,805,529 of NC_072000.2, read as the reverse complement.
CAAACAGAGTGTTTCAAAACTGCTGCATCAAAAGGAAAGTTCAAGTCTGTGAGTTGAATGCATAAAGCAGAGGGAAGTTTCTGAGAATGCTTCTCTCTCGTTTTTATGTGAAGATATTTCCCTTTCCAGCATAGGTCTCAAAGCACTCCAAATATCCACTTGCAGATTCCACAAAAATGGTGTTTCAAAACTGCTATATCAAATGGAAAGTTGAACTCCTTTAGTTGAATGCACTCATCACATAGAAGTTTCTGAGAATGCTTCCGTCTAGTTTTTATGTCATGATATTTCCTTTTCCAGCATAGGCCTCAAAGCCCTCCAAATATCCACTTGCAGATACTACAAAAAGGGTGTTTCGAAACTGCTCTATCAAAAGTAAGGTTCAACCCTGTGAGTTGAATGCACACATCACAAAGAAGTTTCTTAGAATGCTTCTGTTTAGTTTTTATGTGAAGATATTTCCTTTTCCAGCATAGGCCTCAAAACGCTCCTAATATCCACTTGCAGATTCTTTAAAAAGTGTGTTTCAAAACTGCTGTTTCAACACGAAGTTTCAACTCTGTGAGTTGAATGCACACATCACAAAGAAGTTTCTGAGAATGCTTCTGTCTACTTTTTATGTGAAGATATTTCCTTTTCTTGCATAGGCCTCATAGTGCTCCAAATATCCCCTTTCAGATTCTGCCAAAAGGGTGTTTCAAAACTGCTCTATTAAAAGAAAGTTCAAGTCTGTGGGTTAAGTGCATTCATCATAAAGATGTTTCTGTGAATTCTTCAATCGAGTTTTTTGTGAACATATTTCCTTTTCCAGCTTAGGTCACAAAGCGCTCAAAATATCCACTTGCAGATCCTACAAAAAGAGTGTTTCAAAACTCTTCTATCAAAAGAAAGGTTCAACTAAGGGAGTTCAATGCACTCATCACAGAAAAGTTTCTGAGAATACTGCTGTCTAGTTTTTATGTGAAGATATTTCCTTTTCCAGAATAGGCCTCAAAGCACTCCAAATATCCACTTGCAGATTCTACAAAAAGAGTGTTTCAAAACTGCTCTTTCAAAAGGAACACTGACCTCTGTGAATTGAATGTGCTCATCACAAAAAAGTTTCTGAGGATTTTTCTGTCTAGTTTTTATGTGAAGATATTTCCGTTTCCAGCATAGGCCTCAAAGTGCTCCAAATATCCACTTGCAGATTCTACAAAAAGAGGGTTTCAAAACTGCTCTATCAAAAGGAAGGCTCAAATTGGTGAGTTGAATGCACTCATCACAAAGAAGTTTCTGAGAATGCTACTGTCTAGTTTTAATGTGAAGATAATTCCTTTTCCAGCATAGTCCTCGAAATGATCCAAATATCCACTTGCAGATTATTGAAACACAGTGTTTCAACACTGTCCTATCAAAAGGAAGGTTCAACTCTGAGAGTTAAATGGACTCATCACATAGAAGTTTCCCAGAATCCTTCTGTTTAGTTTTTATGTGAAGATGTTTCCATTTCTAGCATAGGCCTCAAAGAGCTCCAAATATCCACATGCAGATTTTACAGAAAGGGTGTTTCAAAGCTGCTCTATGAAAAGGAATTTTAAATTCTGTGAGTTGAATGCATTCATCACAAAGAAGTTACTCATAATGCTTCTGTCTAGTTTTTATTTGAAGATATTTAATTTTCCAGTATAGGCCTCCAAGCGCTCCAAATATCCACTAGCAGATACTACAAAAAGGGTGTTTCAAAACTGCTCTATCAAAAGTATGGCTCACCTCTGTGAGTTGAATGCACAGATAACAAAGAAGTTTCTGAAATGCTTCTGTTTTGTTTTCATGAGAAAATATTTCCTTTTCCATCATAGGCCTCAAACCGCTCCAAATATCCACCTGCAGATTCTCCAAAAAGTGTGTTTGAAAACTGTTCTATCAAAAGGAAAGCTCAGCTCTGTGGGTTGAAAGCACTCATCACAGAGAACTTTCTGACAATGCATCTGTCTATTTTTTATGAGAAGATATTTACTTTTCGAGCATAGGCCTCAAAGCATTCCTTACATCCACTTGCAGAATCTACTAAAAGTGTGTTTCAAAACTGCTGTTTCAAAATTAAGGTTCAACTCTGTGAGTTGAACGCACACATCCAAAAGAAGTTTCTGAGAATGCTTCTGTCTAGTTTTTATGTGAAGATATTCAATTTTCTGGCATAAGCCTCATAGCACTCCAAATATCCACTTTGAGATGCTACAAAAAAGAATTTTTCAAAACTGCTCTATCAAAAGGAAAGTTCAAGTCTGTGAGTTGAATGCACTCAACACCAAAATATTTCTGAGAATTCTTCTGTCTAATTTTTATGTGAAGATATTTCCTTTTCCAGCATAGGCCTCAAAGGGCTCCAAATATCCACTTGTAGATTCTACAAAAAGAATGTTTCAAAACTGTTCTATAAAAAGAAAGTTTTATCTCAGGGTGTTCAGTGCACTCATCACAGAGAAGTTTCTGAGAATACTTCTGTCTAGTTATTATGTGAAGATATTTCCTTTTCCATCATAGGCCTCAAAACGCTCCTAATATCCACTTGCAGATTTTACGAAAAGAGTGTTTCAAAACTGTTCTATGAAAAGGAAGGTTCAACTCTGTGAGTTGAATGCACTCATAAAAAAGAAATTTTCGTGAATGCTTCTGTCTTGTTTCTATGTGAAGATATTTCCTTTTCCAGCGTAGGCCTCATAGTGCCCCAAATATCCACTTGCAGATCCGACAAAAAGAGTGTTTCAAATTTTCTCTATCAAAAGGAAGGCTTAACTCTGTGAGGTGAATGTGCTCATCACAAAGAAATTTCTGAGAATGATTCTGTCTAATTTTTGTGTGAAGATATTTCCTTAACCAGCATAGGCCTCAAAGCACTCCAAATATACACTTGTAGATTCTACAAAAAGAATGTTTCACAACTGCTCTATTTAAAGGATGTCTCACCTCTGTGAGATAAATGTGCTCATAACAAAGAAGTTTCTGAGCATGCTACTGTCTAGTTTTTATATAAAGATATAACCCTTTCCAGGATAGGCCTCATATCGCTCCAAATATCCAACTGCAGATTCTGCAAAAAGAGTGTTTCAAAACTGTTCTTTCAAAAGGAAGGTTCAACTCTGAGATTTGAATGCACTCATCACATAGAAGTTTATCAGAATGCTTCTGTCTAATTTTTATGTGAAGATATTTCCTTTTCCATCATTGGCATCAAAGCACTCCAAATATCCACTTGCAGATTTTATAAAAGGGGTGTTTCAAAACTGCTCTTAAAAAGCAAAGTTAAACTCTGTGAGTTCAACTCACTCATCACAAAGAAGTTTCTGACAATGCTTCCATCTAGTTTTTATGTGAAGATATTTACTTTTCCAGTATAGGCCTCAAAGCCCTGAAAATATCGACTTGCAGAGCCTACCAAAAGGGTGTTTCAAAACTGCTCTATCAAAAGTATGGTTCAACTCTGTGAGTTGAATGCACACATCACAAAGAAGTTGGTGAGGATGCTTCTGTTTCGTTTTTATGTGAAGTTATTTCCTTTTACCGCATAAGCCTCAAAGCACTCCAAATATACACTTGCAGATTCTGTAAAAACAGTGATACAAAACTGTTCTATCAATAGGAAGGTCCAAATCTGAGAGTTTGATGCCCACATCATAAAGAAGTTTCTGAGAATGCTTCTATTTAGTTTTTCTGTGAAGACGTTTCCTTTTCCAGCATAGGCCTCAAAGCATTCCAAATATCCACTTGCAGATTCTACTAAAAGTGTGTTTCAAAACTGCTGTTTCAAAAGGAAGTTTCAACTCTGTGATTTGAATGCGCCCATCATAAACCAGTTTCTGAGAAAGCTTCTGTCTCGTTTTTATGTGAAGATATTTCCTTTTCCAGCAAATGCCTCATAGCACTCCAAATATCCAATTTCAGATTCCACTAAAAGAGTATTTCAAACTGCTCTATCAAAAGGAAAGTTCAATTCCATGAATTGAATGCACTCATCATAAAGATGTTTTTGAGAATTCTTCTGTCTAGTTTTTATGTGAAGATATTTCCTTTTCCAGGGTAGGCCTCAAAGTGCTCCAAAAATCCACTTGCAGATTCTACAAAAAAGAGTGTTTCAAAACTGTCCTATCAAAAGAAAGTTTCAACTCAGTGAGTTCAATGCAATCATCACAAAGAAGGTTCTGAGAATGCTTCTGTCTAGTTTTTATGTGAAGATATTTCCTTTTCCAGCATAGGCCTCAAAGGGCTACAAATATCCACTTGCAGTTTCTACAAAAAGGGTGTTTCAAAACTGCTCTATCAAAAGGAATGTTCGATTCTGTGAGTTGAATGCTCACATTACAAAGAAGTTTCTGAGAATGCATCAGTCTAGTTTTCAAGTGAAGTTATTTCCTTTTCCAGGATAGACCCCCAAGCGCTCAAAATATCCAGCTGTAGATTCTACAAAAAGGGTGTTTCAAACCTGCGCTATCAAAGGCAAGGTTCTACTCTTTGGTTTGAATGCATAAAGCACGGGGAAGTTTCTCAGAATGCTTCTGTCAAGTTCTTCTGTGAAGATATTCCTTTTTCCAGTGTAGGCCTCAAAGCACTCCAAATATACACCTGCAGATTTTACAAAAAGTGTGCTTCAAAACCGCTTTATGAAAACAAAGGTTCAAATCCATGAGTTGAATGCACTCATCGCTAAGAAGTTTCTGAGAATGCTTCAGTCTAGTTTTTATGTGAAGATATTTTCTTTTCCAGCATAGGCCTCAAAGCGCTCAAAATATCCACTTGCTGATTCTGAAAAAAGGTTGTTTCAAAACTGCTCCATCAAAAATACTGTTCAACTCTGTGAATTTAATGCACACATCACAAAGAATTTTCTGAGAATCCTTTTGTTTAGTTTTTATGTGAAGGTAATTCCTTTTCCAGCATAGGCCTCAATGAGCTCCAAATATTCATTTGCACATTCTACAAAAAGGGTGTTTCAAAACTGCTCTAACAAAAGGAAGGTTCAACTCTTTGACTTCAATGCAGTCATCACAGAGAAGTTTCTGAGCATGGTTCTGTCTAGTTTTTATGTAAAGATATTTTCTTTTCCATCATAGGCCTCAAAGCTCTCCAAATATCCACTTGCAGATTCTACAAAAAGAGTGTTTCAAAACTGCTCTTTCAAAAGGAAGGTTCAAGTCCGTGAGGTGAATCCACTCATCACAAAAGGTTTCTGAGAATGGTTCTGCTTAGTTTTTATGGGAAGATATTTTCTTTTCCAGCACAGGCCTCAAAGCACTCCAAGTAATCTCTTGTAGACTCTACAAGGCAAGTGCTTCAAAACTGTTCTATGAAAAAGTATGTTGATCCCTGTGAGTTGAATGCAATCATCACGGAGAAGTGTCTGAGAATGCTTCCATCTAGTTTATATGTGAAGATATTTCCTTTTCCAGCATAGGCCTCAAAGCACTCAAATATCCACTTGCAGATTCTACAAAAAGAGTGTTTCAAAACTGTTCTATCAAAAGGAAAGTTCATCTCTGTGAGTTGAATGCACTCATCACAAAGAAGTTTCTGAGAATGCTTTTGTCTAGTTTTTACGTGAGGATATTTCCTTTTCCAGCATAGGCTTCAAAGCCCTCCAAATATCTACTTGCAGATACTGCAAAAAGAGTGTTTCAAATCTGCTCTTTCAAAACGAAGGTTCAAGCCTGTGAGTTGAATGCATAAAGTGCAGGGAAGTTTCTCAGAATGCTTCTGTCTAGTTTTTATGTGAAGACATTCCTTTTTCCAGCATAGGCCTCAAATCTCTCCAAATGTCCACTTGCGGATTCTATAAAAAGGGTGTTTCAAAACTGCTCTATCAAAAGGAAGGTTCTACTCTGTTAGTTTAATGCAGTCATCACAAAGTAGTTGCTGAGGATGCTTCCGTCTAGTTTTTATATGAAGATATTTCCTTTTCGAACATAGGCCACAAAGCCTTCCAAATATCGACTTGCAGATTCTACAAAAAGAGTGTTTCAAAACTGTTCAATCAAAAGGATGGTTCAACTCTGCGAATTGAATGCACTTATCACAAAGAAGTTTCTGAGAACACTTCCATTTAGATTTTATGTGTAGATATTTCCTTTTCCATCATAAGCCTCAAAGAGCTCCAAATATCCACTTTCAGATTCTACAAAAATAGTGTTTCACAACTGTTCTATCAAAAGGAAGTTTCAACACTGTGAGCTGAATGCATTCATCACAAAGAGGTTTCTGAGAAGGCCTCTGTCCAGTTTTTCAAACACTCCAAATATCCACTTGCAGTTTCTACAAAAAGAGTGTTTTAAATCTGCTCTTTCAAAAGGAAGGTTCAAGTCTGTGGGTTGAATGCATAAAGCCCAGGGAAGTTTCTGAGAATGCTTCCATCTAGTTTTTATGTGAAGATATTCCCTTTTACAGCATAGGCCTCAAATCGCTCCAAATATCCACTTGAAGATTCTACAAAAAGGGTGTTTCAAAACTGTGCTATCAAAAGGAAACTTCTGCTCTGTTAGATGAATGCACGCATCACAAAGAAGTTTCAGAGAATGCTTCTGTCTAGTTTTTATCTGAAGATATTTCCTTTTCCAACTTCTTAGGCCTCAAAGCACTCAAAATATCCACTTGCGGATCTACAAAAAGTGTGTTTGAAAACTTCTCTGTCAAAAGGAAGGTTCAAGTCTGTGAGTACAATGCACTCATCATAGAGATGTTTCAGAGAATGCTTCTGTATAGTTTTTAGGCAAAAATATTTCCTTTTCCTGTGTAGGCCCCATAGCGCTCCAAATATCCACTTGCAGATTCTACAAAAAGAGTGTGTCAAAACTGCTCTATCAAAAGGAAGGTTTAAGTTTGTGAGTTGAATTCACTCATCAATAAGAATTTTGTGAGAATTCTTCTGCTGAGTTTTTATGAGAACATATTTCCATTTCCAGCATAGGCCTCAAAGCGCTCCAAGTATCCACTTTCAGATTCTATAAAGAGAGTGTTTCAAAACCGGTCTATCAAAAGGAAGGTTCACCTCTGTGAATTGAATGCACTCATCACAGAGAAGTTTCTGAGAATGCTTCTCTCTAGTTTTTATGTGAAGATATTTCCTTTTCCAGCATTGGCATCAAAACACTCCAAATATCCACTTGCAGATTCTACAAAAAGAGTGTTACAAAACTGTTCCATCAAAAGGAAGTTTTAACTCTGTGAGTTCAATGCACTCATCTCAAAGAAGTTTCTGAGAATGCTTCTGTCTAGTTTTTAGGTGAAGATATTTCCTTTTTCATCATAGGCCTCAAATCTCTTCAAATATCCACTTGCAGATACTACAAAAAGAGTGTTTCAAAACTGCTCAATCAAAAGGAAGGTTCAAGTCTGTGAGTTGAATGCATAAAGCATGGGGAAGTTTCTGAGAATTCTTCTCTCTAGTTTTTATGTGAAGATATTCCCTTTTTGCAGCATAGGCCTCAAATCGCTCCTAATATGCACTTGCAGATTCTACAAAAAGAGTGTTTCAAAACTCTTCTATCAAAAGGAAAGTTCAACCCTGTGAGTTGAATGCACTCATCACAAAGAAATTTCTGAGAATGCTTCTGTCTAGTTTTTATGTGAAGATATTTCCTTTTCCAGCATAGACCTCAAAATGCTCCAAATATCCAGTTGCAGATTCTACAAAAAGACGTTTCAAAACTGTTCTATCAGAAGGAAAGTTCAACTCGGTGAGTTAAATGCACTCATCACAAAGAAATTTCTGAGAATGCTTTTGTCTAATATTTCTGTGAGGATATTTCCTTTTCCATCATAGGCCTCAAAGCGCTCCAAATATGCACTTGCAGTTTCTACAAAAAGAGTGTTTCAAATCTGATTTTTCAAAAAGAAGGTTCAAGAGTGTGAGTTGAATGCACAAAGCGCAGGGAAGTTTCTCATAATGCTTCTGTCTGGTTTTTATATGAAGATATTCCTTTTTCCAGCATAGGCCTCAAATCGCTCCATATGTCCACCTGCAGATTCCATAAAAAGTGTGTTTCAAAACTGCTCTATCAAAAGGAAGGTTCTACTCTGTGAGTTGAAATCATAAAACACAGAGAAGTTTCTGAGAATTCTTCTGTCTAGTTTTTATGTGTAGATATTCCCTTTCCAGCACTGGCCTCAAAGATTCAAAAATATCCACGTGCAGATTCTAAAAAAAGGGTGTTTCATAACTGCTCTTTCAAAAGGAAGGTTCAACTCTGTGAGTTGAATACACACATCACAAAGAAGTTTCTGAGAATGCTTCTGTCCAGTTTTTATGTGAAGATATTCCGTTTTCCAGCCTAGGCCTCAAAGTGCTAAAATTATCCAGCTGCAGATTCTACAAAATGGTGTTTCAAAAATGCTTTATCAAAAGGAAGTTTCAAGTCTGTGAGTTGAAGACACACATCACAAAGATGTTTTTCAGAATGCTTCAATATAGTTTTTATGTGAAGTTATTTCTTAATTCAGCATAGGCCTCAAGCACTCCAAATATCCACTTGCAGAATCCACAAAAAGATTGTTTCCAAACTGTTCTATCAAAAGAAAGTTTCAACCCTGTGAGTTGGATGCATTCATCACAAAGTAGTTTCTGAGAATGCTTCTGTCTAGTTTTCAGGTGAAGATATTTCCTTTTCCAGCATAGGCCTCAAAGCCCTCCAAACATCCACTTGCAGATTCTACAAAAAGTGTGTTTCTAAACTGGTCTATCAAAATGAAGGATCAACTCTGTTGGTTGAATGCACTCATCCCACAGAAGTTTCTGAGAATGTTTCTGTCTAGTTTTTAGGTGAAGCTATTTCCTTTTTCATCATAGGCCTCAAATCGCTCCAAATATCCAATTGCAGATTCTACAAAAAGAGTGTTTCAAAACTGTTCTATCAAAAGGAAGGTTCAAGGATGTGAGTTGAATGCATAAAGCACAGGGAAGTCTCTGAGAATGCTTCTGTCTAGTTCTTATGTTCAGATATTCCATTTTTGCAGCATAGGCCTCAAATCGCTCCAAATATACACTTGCAAATTCTACAAACAGAGTGTTTCAAAACTATTCTATCAAAAGGAAAGTTCAACCCTGTGAATTGAATGCACTCATCACAAAGAAATTTCTGAGAATGCTTCTATCTAGCTTTTATGTGAAGATATTTCCTTTTACAGCATAGACCTCAAAATGCTCCAAATATCCACTTGCAGATTCTACAAAAAGACTGTTTCAATACTTTTCTATCAAAAGGAAAGTTCAGCTCGGTGAGTTAAATGCACACATCACAAAGAAATTTCTGAGAATGCTTTTGTCTAATTTTTCTGTGAGGATATTTCCTTTTCCATCATAGGCCTCAAAGCACTCCAAATATGCACTTGCAGTTTCTACAAAAAGAGAGTTTCAAATCTGCTCTTTCAAAAAGAAGGTTCAAGAGTGTGAGTTGAATGCCCAAAGTGCAGGGAAGTTTCTCAGAATGCTTCTGTCTACTTTTTATATGAAGATATTCCTTTTTCCAGCATAGGCCTCAATGAGCTCCAAATAATCTCTTGTAGATTCTTCAAAGAGAGTGTTTCATAACTGACTCATCACAGAGAAGTTTCTGAGAATGCTTCCGTCTAGATATTATGTGAAGATATTTCCTTTTCCAGCATAGGCCCCAATTCGCTCCAAATATCCACTTGCAGATTCTAAAAAAAGAGTGTTTCAAAACTGCTCCATCAAAGGAAAGGTTCAACTCTGTGAGCTGAATGCATTCATCCCAAAGAAGTTTCAGAGAATGCTTTTATCTCGTTTTTATGTGAGGATATTTCCTTTTCCAGCATAGGCCTCAAAGCGCTCCAAATATCCACTTGCAGATTCTACAAAAAGACTATTTAAAATCTGCTCTTTCAAAAGGAAGTTTCGAGTCTGTGAGTTGACTGCATAAAGCACAGGGACGTTTCTGAGAATGCTTCTATCTAGTTTTTATGTGAAGATATCCCCTTTTTCACCATAGGCCTCAAATCGCTCTAAATATCCACTTGCAGAGTCTACAAAAAGGGTGTTTCAAAACTGCCCTATCAAAAGGAAGGTTCAAGCCTGTGAGATGAATGCATAAGGCACAAGGAAGTCTCTGAGAATGCTTCTGTCTAGTTCTTATGTTCAGATATTCACTTTTTGCAGCATAGGCCTCAAATTGCTCCAAATATCCACTTGCAAATTTTACAAACAGAGTGTTTCAAAATTGTTCTATCAAAAGGAAAGTTCAACCCTGTGAGTTGAATGCACTCGTAACAAAGAAATTTCTGGGAATGCTTCTGTCTAGTTTTTATGTGAAGATATTCCCTTTTCCAGCATAGGCCTCAAATTGCTCCAGATATCCACTTGTAGATTCTATAAAAAGAGTGTTTCAAAACTGCTCTATCAAAAGGAATGTTCAAGTCTCTGAGTTGAATGCACTCATCACAAAAATGTTACTGAGAATGATTCTGCTTAGTTTGTATGGAAAGATATTCCCTTTTCCATCATAGGGCTCAATGCGCTCCAAATAATCTATTGTAGATTCTACAAACAGAGTGATTCAAAACTCTTCTACCAAAAGGAAGGTTGAACTCTGTGAGTTGAATGCACTCATCATAGAGAAGTGTCTGAGAATGCTTCTGTCTAATTTTTATGTGAAGATATTTCTTTTTCCAGCATAGGTCTCAAAGCACTCCAAATATCCACTTGCAGATTCTGCAAAAGAGTGTTTCAAAACTGTTCTATCAAAAGGAAGGTTCAACTCTGTAAGCTGAATGCATTCATCACAAAGAAGTTTCGGAGAATGGTTTTGTTTAGTTTTTATGTGAGGATATATCCTTTTCCTGCATAGGCCTCAAAGCGCTCCAAATATCCACTTGCAATTTCTACAGAAAGAGTTTTTCAAACCTGCTCTTTCAAAAGTAACGTTCAAGTCTGTGAGTTGAATGCATAAAGCACACTGAAGTTTCTGAGAATGCTTCCATCTGGTTTTTATGTGAAGATATTCCCTTTTACACCACAGGCCTCAAATCGTTCCAAATAGCCACTTGCAGATTCTACAAAAAGGGTGTTTCAAAACTAGTCTATCAAAAGGAAGTTTCTACTCTGTTGGATGAATGCACGCATCACAAAGAAGTTTCAGAGAATGCTTCTGTCTAGTTTTTATGTGAAGATATTTCCTTTTCCAGATTAGGCCTCAAAGCACACCAAATATCCACTTGCAAATTCTACAAAAGGAGTGTTTCAAAACTGCTCTATCAAAAAGAATGTTCAAGTCTGTATGTACAATGCGCTCATCATAGAGATGTTTCTGAGAATGCTTCTGTGTAGTTTTTATGTGAAGATATTTCCTTTTCCAGCATAAACCTCAAAGCACTCCAAATATCCACTTGCAGATTCTACAAAATGAGTGTTTCAAAACTACTCTATCAAAAGAAAGTTTCAAGTCTGTGAGTTGAATGCCCTCATTACAAAAATGTTTCTGAGGATGATTCTGCTTAGTTTTTATGGGAAGATACTTTCTTTTCCAGCATAGGCCTCAATGAGCTCCAAATAATCTCTTGTAGATTCTACAAATAGAGTGTTTCATAACTGTTCTACGAAAGGGAAGGTTGAACTCTGTGAGTTGAATGCACTCATCACAGAGAAGTTTCTGTGAATGCTTCCGTCTAGTTATTATGTGAAGATATTTCCTTTTCCAGCATAGGCCTGAAAGCCCTCCAAATATCCACTTGCAGATTCTACAAAAAGAGTGTTTCAAAACTGTTCCATCAAAGGGAAGGTTCAACTCTGTGAGGTGAATGCCTTCATCACAAAGTAGTTTCGGAGAATGCTTTTGTCTACTTTTAATGTGGGGATATTTCCTTTTCCTGCGTAGGCCTCAAAGCGCTCCAAATATCCACTTGCAGTTTCTCCAAAAAAAGTGTTTCAAATCTGCTCTTTCAAAAGGAAGTTTTAAGGCTGTGAGTTGAATGCATAAGGCACAGGGAAGTTTCTGAGAATGCTTCTATCTAGTTTTTATGCGAAGATATCCCCCTTTTCACCATAGGCCTAAAATCGCTCCAAATATGGACTTGCAGATTCTACAAAAAAGGTGTTTCAAAACTGCTCTATCAAAAGTAAGGTTCTACTCTGTTAGTTTAATGCACACATCACAAAGAAGATAGGAGAATACTTCTGTCCAGTTTTTATGTGAAGATATTTCCTTTTCCAGCTTAGCCCTCGAATCGCACCAAATATAAACTTGCATATTCTACAAAAAGACTGTTTCAAAACTGCTCTATCAAAAGGAAATTTAAAGTCTGTGAGTACAATGCACTCATCACAAAGAAGTTTCTGAGCATGCTTCTGTCTAGTATTTATATGAAGAAATTTCCTTTTCGAGCATAGGCCTCAAAGCATTCCAAATATCCACTTGCAGATTCTACAAAAAGAGTGTTTCAAAACTGTTCAATCAAAAGGTTGGTTCAACTCTGTGAGTTGAACTCACTCATCACAATGAAGTTTCTGAGAATACTTCCGTCTAGGTTTTTTGTGAAGAGATTTCCTTTTCCATCATAAGCTTCAAAGAGCTCCAAATATCCACTTTCAGATTCTACTAAAAGAGTGCTTCACAACTGTTCTATCAAAAGGAAGGTTCAACCCTGTGAGCTGAATGCGTTCATCACAAAGTAGTTTCTGAAAAGGGCTCTGTCCAAATTTTATATGAAGATGTTTCCTTTTGCAGCATAGTCTTCAAAGAGCTCCAAGAATCCACTTGCAGATTCTACAAAAAGAGCATTTCAAACTGCGCTATCAAAAGGAAGGTTCAACTCTGTGAGTTGAAATCATAAAACATAGAGAAGTTTCTGAGAATGCTTCTGTCTAGTTTTTATGAATACATATTTCCATTTCCAGCATTGGCCTCAAAGTGCCAAAAATATCCACCTGCAGATCCTACAAAAAGGGTGTTTCATAACTGCTCTTTCAAAAGCAGGGTTCAACTCTGTGAGTTGAATGCACACATCACAAAGAAGTTTCTGAGAATACTTCTGTCTAGTGTTTATGTGATGGTATTTCCTTTTCCTGCATAGACCTCAAAGCGCTCCAAATATCCACTTCCGGGCTCTACAAAAAGTGTGTTTCCAAACTGTTCTATCAAAAGGAAGTTTCAAGTCTGTGAGTTGAATTCATAAGGCACAGGGAAGTTTCTGAGAATGCTTCTCTCCGGTTTTTATGTGAAGATATAACCTTTTCCAGGCTAGGCCTCAAAGTGCTAAAACTATCCACTTGCAGATTCTACAATATGGTGTTTCAAAACTGTTTTATCAAAAGGAAGTTTCAATTCTGTGAGTTGAAGGCACACATCACAAAGACGTTTTTGAGAATGCTTCAATGTAGTTTTATGTGAAATTATTTCTTACTCCAGCATAGGCCTCAAGCAATCCAAATATCCACTTGCAGATTCTACAAGAAGATTGTGTCAGAATTGTTCTATCAAAAGGAACTTTCAACCCTGTGGGTTGAATGCACTCATCACAAAGGAATTTCTGAGAATGCTTCTGTCTAGTTTTTAGGTGAAGATATTTTCTTTTCCAGCATAGGCCTCAAAGCTCTCCAAATATCCACTTGCAGATTCTACAAAAAGTGCGTTTCAAAACTAGTCTATCAAAAGGAATGTTCAACTCTGTTGGTTGAATGTACTCATCCCAGAGAAGTTTCTGAGAATGTTTCTGTCTAGTTTTTAGGTGACGATATTTCCTTTTTCATCATAGGCCTCAAATCGCTCAAAATATCCACTTGCAGATTATACAAAAAGAGTGGTTCAATACTGCTCTATCAAAAGGAAGGTTCAAGCCTGTGATTTGAATGCATAAAGCACAGGGAAGTCTCTGAGAATGCTTCTGTCTGGTTCTTAAGTTAAGATATTCGCTTTATGCCGCACAGGCCACAAATCTCTCCAAATATCCACTTGCAAATTCTACAAACAGAGTGTTTCAAAAGTGTTCTATCAAAAGGCAAGTTCAAACCCGTGAGTTGAATGCACTCATCACCAAGAAATTTCTGAGAATGCTTCCGTCTAGTTTTTATGTGAAGATATTTCCTTTTCCAGCATAGGCCTCAAATTGTCCCAAATATCCACTTCCAGATTCTACAAAAAAAGTGTTTCAAAACTGTTCTATCAAAAGGAAGGTTCAACTCTTTGAGTTGAATGCACTCATCCCAAAGTAATTTCTGAGAATGCTTCTGTCTAGTTTTTATATGAAGATATTTCCTTTTCCATATTTGACCTCAAAGCGCTCGAAATACCCACCTGCAGAATCTACAAAAGGAGTGTTTAAAAACTGCTCTACCAAAAGGAATGTTCAAGTCTGTGAGTTGAATGCACTCATCACAAAAATGTTTCTGAGAATGATTCTGTTTAGTTTTTATGGGAAGATACTTCCTTTTCCAGCATAGGCCTCAATGCACTCCAAATAATCTCTTGTAGATTCCACAAAGAGAGTGATTCAAAACTGTTCTACCAAAAGGAAGGTTGAACTCTGTGAGTTGATTGCACTCATTACAGAGAAGTGTCTGAGAATGCTTCCATCTTGTTTTTATATGAAGATATTTTCTTTTCCAGCATAGGCCTCAAAGCGCTCCAAATATCCACTTGCAGATTTGACAAAAAGAGTGTTTCTAAACTGTTCTATCAAAAGAAATGTTCAAGTCTGTGAGATGAATGCACTCATCACCAAAATGTTTCTGAGAATGATTCTGCTTAGCTTTTATGGGAAGATACTTCCTTTTCCAGCATAGGCCTCAAAGTGCCCAAATACCCACTTGCAGATTCTACAAAAAAAGTGTTTCAAAACTGCTCTATGAAAAGGAAGGTTCAAGTCTGTGAGTCGAATGCACTCATCACAAAAAAGTATCTCAGAATGATTCTGCTTATTTTTTTATGGGAAGATACTTCCTTTTCCAGCATAGGCCTCAATGTGCTCCAAATGATCCCTTGTAGATTCTACAAAGAGAGTGTTCCATAACTATTCTACAAAAAGGAAGGTTGAACTCTGTGAGTTGAATGCTCTCATCACAGAGAAGTGTCTGACAATGCTTCCATCTAGTTTTTATGTGAAGATATTTCCTTTTGCAGCACAGGCCTCAAAGCGCTCCAAATATCCACTTGCAGATTATACAAAAAGAGTGTTTGAAAACTGTTCCATCAAAAGGAAGGTTCAACTCTGTGAGCTGAATGCATTCATCGTAACGAGTTTCAGAGAATGCTTTTGTCTAGTTTTTATGTGAGGATATTTCCTTTTCCAGCATAGGCCTCAAAGCGCTCCAAATATCCACTTGCAGTTTCTACAAAAACAGTGTTTCAAATCTGCTCTTTCAGAAGGAAGTTCCAAGTCTGTAAGTTGAATGCATAAAGCAGAGAGAAGTTTCTGAGAATGCTTCTATCTAGTTTTTATGTGAAGATATCCCCTATTTCAGCTTAGGCCTCAAATCTCTCCAAATATCCACTTGCAGATTCTACAAAAAGGGTGTTTCAAAACTGCACTATGAAAAGGAACGTTCTACTCTGCTATTTGAATGCACACATCACAAAGAGGTTTTGGAGAATGTTTCTGTCTAGTTTTTACGTGAAGATATTTCCTTTTGCTGCTTAGGCCTCAAAGCACACAAAATATCCACCTGCAGATTCTACAAAAAGAGTGTTTCAAAACTGCTCCTCCAAAAAAGAAAAGTTAAAGTCTGTGAGTTGAATGCACTCATCACAAAGAAGTTTCTGAGAATGCTTCTGTCTAGTTTTTATGGGAAGGTATTTCCTTTTCCAGTGTTGGCCCCCAAACAATCCAAATATCCACTTGCACATTCTAGAAAAAGAGTGTTTCAAAACTGCTCTACAAAAAGGAAGGTTCAACTCGGTGAGTTGAATGCACACATCAGAAAAAGTTTCTGAGAATGCTTCTGTCTACTTTTTATGTGAAGATAATTCCTTTTCCAGCATAGGCCTCAAAGTGCTGCAAATAAACACTTGCAGAATCTCCAAAAAGAGTGTTTCAAAACTGTTCTGTCAAAAGGAAGGTTCAACTCTGTGAGTAGAATACACTTATCACAAAGAAGTTTCTGAGGACGTTTCGGTCTAGTTTTTATGGGAAGAAATTTCCTTTTCCAACATAGGCCTCAAAGCGCACAAATATCCACTTGCAGATTCTACAAAAAGAGTGTTTCAAAACTATTCTATCAAAGGAAGGTTCAACTCTGTGAGTAGAATGCACTCATCACAAAGAAGTTTCTGAGAATGCTTCGATCTAATTTTTATGTGAAGATATTTCCTTTTCCAACTTAGGCCTCAAAGCGCTTCAAATAAACACTTGCAGATTCTTCAAAAAGAGTGTTTCAAAACTGTTCTATCAAAAGGAAGGTTCAACTCTGTGAGTAGAATGCAATGGAATGGAATGGATTGGAATCTCCAATGCACTCTACACAGTTTTCGTAGAATCTGCAAGTGTTTATTTAGAGCGCTTTGAGGCCTATGTTGGAAAAGGAGTGTTTCAAAACTGCGCTTTCAAAAGGAAGGTTCCTCTCTATGACTTGAATGCATAAAGTACAGGGAAGTTTCTGATAATGCTTCCATCTAGTTTTTATGTGAAGATATTTCCTTTTCCAGTGTTGGCCTCTTAACACTCCATATACCCACTTGCAGATCCTACTGAAAGAGTGTTTCAAAACAGCTATATCAAAAGGAAGCTTCAACTCTGTCAGTTGAATGTGCACATCACAAAGAAGTTTCTGAGAATGCTTCTCTGTAGTGTTCAGGTGAAGATATTTCATTTCCCAGCAAAAGTGTCAAAACGCTCAAAATATCCACTTGCAGATTCTACAAAAAGAGTGTTTTCAAAACTGCTCTTTCAAAACGAAAGTTAAAGTCTGTGAATTGAATGCACTCATCACAAAGAAGTTTCTGAGAACGCTTCTGTCTAGTTTTTATGGGAAGATATTTCGTTTTCCAGCATAGCCCTCAAATTGCTCCAAACATCCACTAGCAAATACTACAAAAAGAGTGTTTCAAAACTGTGCTTTCAAAATTAAGGTTCCTCTTTGTGACTTGAATGCAGAAAGCACAGGGAAGTTTCTGAGAATGCTTCTATCTAGTTTTTATGTGAAGATATTTCCTTTTCCAGCATAGGCCTCAAAGCATTCCAAATGTCGACTTGCAGATCCTACGAAAAGAGATTTTCAAAACTTTTCTATCAAAAGGAAGATTCAGCTATGTGGATTGAATGCAGAAAGCACAGGGATGTTTCTGCGAATGCCTCTGTCTAGTTTTTATGTGAAGATATTTCCTTTTCCAGTGTTGGCCTCTTCGCACTCCAAATATCCCCTTGCAGATTCTACTGAAAGAGTGTTTCAAAACTTCTCTATGAAAAGGAACGTTCAACTCTGTGAGCTGAAAGCACTCATCACGAAGAAGTTTCTGAGAATGCTTCTGCCTAGTTTTCATGTGATGATATTTCCTTTTCCAGCATTGCCATAAAATCCCTTCAAATATCCACTTACAGATGCTATTAAAAGAGTGTTTCAAAACTGCTCTATCAAAAGGAAAGTCCAAGTGTGTGAGTTGAATGCACTCATCACGCAGAAGTTTCTGAGAATGCTTCTGTCTCACTTTTATGTGAAGATATTTCGTTTTCCATCACAGGCCTCAAAGCACTCCAAATAAACACCTGCAGATTCTACAAAAGGAGTGTTTCAAAACTGTTCTATCAAAAGGGAGGTTCAAGTGCGTGAGTTGAATGCACTCACCACACACAAATTACTGAGAATGCTTCTGTCTAGGGTTCCTGTGAAGATACTTCCTTTTGCAGTGAAGGCCTCAAATTGCTCCAAATATCCACTTGCAGATTTTACAAAAAGGATGTTTCCAAACTGCTCTATCAAAAAGCAGGTTCAACTCTGTGAGTTGAATGCACACATTGCAAAATAGTTTCTGAGAATGCGTCTGTGTAGTTTGCAGGTGAAGATATTTCATTTCCCAGCAAAGGCCTCAAAACGCTCCAAATATCCACTTGCAGATTCTACAAAAAGAGTGTTTCAAAACTGCTCTTTCAAAATGAAGGTTGAAGTCTGTGAGTTGAATGCACTCATCACAAAGAAGTTTCTGAGAATGCTTCTGTCTAGTTTTTATGGAAAGATATTTCGTTTTCCAGCATAGGAATCAAATCGCTCCAAACATCCACTAGCAAATTCTACAAAAAGAGTGTTTCAAAACTGCACTTTCAAAAGGAAGGTTCCTCTCTGTGACTTGAATTCATAAAGCACAGGGAAGTTTCTCAGAATGCTTCCGTGTAGTTTTTATGTGATGATATTTTCTTTTCCAGTATTGACCTCTTAACACTCCAAATATCCAATTTAAGATTCTACTAAAAGAGTGTTTCAAAACAGCTATATAAAAAGGAAGCTTAAACTCTGTGAGTTGAATGTGCACATCACAAGCAAGTTTCTGAGAATGCTTCTATCCAGTTTTTATGTGAAGATATTTCCTTTTCCAGCATAGGCCTCAAAACGTTCCTAATGTCGACGTGCAGATTTTATGAAAAGAGTTTTTCAAAACTGTTCTATCAAAAGGAAGGTTCAGCTATGTGAGTTGAATGTAGAAAGCACGGGGAAGTCTCTGAGAATGCGTCTGTCTAGTTTTTATGTGAAGATATTTCCTTTTCCAACATAGACCTCAAAGCCCTCTAAATAAACAGTTGCAGATCCTACAAAAGGAATGTTTCAAAACTGTTCTATCAAAAGGAACGTTCAACTCTGTGAGTTGAATGCACTCATCATGAAGTCGTTTCTGAGAATGCTTCTGCCTAGTTTTTATGTGATCACATTTCGTTTTCCAGCATTGGCATAAGACCCCTCAAAATTTTGACTTACAGATGCTACTAAAAGAGTGTTTCAAAACTGCTGTATCAAAAGGAAAGTTCAAGTGTGTGAGTTGAATGCACTCATCACACAGAAGGTTCTGAGAATGCTTCTATCTCTTTTTTATGTGAAGATATTTCCTTTTCCATCATATGCCTCAAAGTCCTCCAAATAAACACTTGCAGATCCTACAAAAGGAGTGTTTCTAAACTGTTCTATCTAAAGGAAGGTTCAAGTCTGTGAGTTGAATGCACCCATCACAAAGAAGTTCCTAAGAATGCTTCTGTCTAGGGTTTCTGTGAAGATATTTCCTTTGGCAGCATAGGACTAAAATCGCTCCAAATATCCACCTGCAGATTTTACAAAAGGCTGTTTCCAAACTGCTCTATCAAAAGGCAGGTTCAAGCCTGTGAGTTAAATGCACACATCACAAAGAAGTTTCTGAGAATGATTCTGTGTAGTTTTCAGTTGTAGATATTTCATTTCCCAGCAAAGGCCTCAAAACACTCAAAATATCCACTTGCATATTCTACAAAAAGAGTGTTTCAAAACTGCTCTTTCAAAATGAAGGTTAAAGTGTGTGAGTTGAATGCGCTCATCACAAAGAAGTTTCTGAGAATGCTTCTGTCTAGTTTTTATTTTAAGATATTTCGTTTTCCAGCATAGGCCTCATATCGCTCCAAACATCCAGTAGCAAATCCTACAAAAATAGAGTTTCAAAACTGCGCTTTCAAAAAGAAGTTTCCTCTCTTTGACTTGAATGCATAAAGCACAGGGAAGTTTCTGAGAATGCTTCTGTCTAGTTTTTATGTGAAGATATTTCCTTTTCCAGTGTTGGCCTCTTAGCACTCCAAATATCCACTTGCAGCTTCTTCTGAAAGAGTGTTTCAAATCAGCTATATCAAAAGGAAGTTTCAACTCTGTGAGTTGAATGCACACATCACAAAGAAGTTTCTGAGAATGCTTCTATCTACTTTTTATGTGAAGATGTTTCCTTTTCCAGCATAGTCTACAAAGCGCTCCAAATATCCACTTGCAGATTCCACAAAAAGAGTGTTTCAAAACTGTTCTATCAAAAGGAATGTTCAACTCTGTGAGTAGAATGCACACATCATAAAGGAGTTTCTGAGAACGGTTTTATCTAGTTTTCATCTGAATGTATTTCCCTTTCCACTAGATGCCTCAGCGCACCAAATATCCACTTGCAGTTTCCACAACAAGAATGTTGCGGAACTGCTCTATGAAAAGGAAGGTTCAACTCTGTGAGTTCAATCCCCAAATGACAAAGAAGTTTCTGAGAATGCTTCTTTCTAGGGTTTATGTGGAGATATTTCTTTTTGCAGCATAGGTCTCAAATCGCTCCAAATATCCACTTGCAGATTTTACAAAAAGTCTGTTTCCAAACTACTCTATCAAAAGGCAGGTTCAACTCTATGAGTTGAATGCACACAGCACAAAGAAGTTTCTGAGAATGCTTCTGTCTAGTTTTTATGGGAAGATATTTCGTTTTCCAGCATAGGCCTCAAACCGCTCCAAACATCCACTAGCAAATTCTACAAAAAGAGTGTTTCAAAACTGCGCTTTCAAAAGGAAGGTTCCTCTCCGTGACTTGAATGCATAAAGCACAGGGAAGTTTCTGAGAATGCTTCCGTCTAGTTTTTATGTGAAGATATTTCCTTTTCCAGTGTTGGCCTCTTAGCCCTCCAAATATCCACTTGCATATTCTACTGAAAGAGTGTTTCAAAACAGCTATATCAAAAGGAAGCTTCAACTCTGTCAGTTGAATGCCAAATCACAAAGAAGTTTCTGAGAATGCTTCTGTCTTTTTTTCAGGTGAAGATATTTCATTTCTCAGCAAAGGCCTCAAAACGCTCAAAATATCCACTTGCAGATTCCACAAAAAGAATGTTTTCAAAACTGCTCTTTCAAAAGGAAAGTTAAAGTCTGTGAGTTGGATGCACACAGCACAAAGAAGTTTCTGAGAATGCTTCTGTCTAGTTTTTATGGGAATATATTTCGTTTTCCAGCATAGGACTCAAATCGCTCCAAACATCCACTAGCAAATTCTACAAAAGAGTGTTTCAAAACTGTGCTTTCAAAAGGAAGGTTTCTCTCTGTTACTTGAATGCATAAAGCACAGGGAAGTTTCTGAAAATGCTTCCATCTTGTTTTTATGTGAAGATATTTCCTTTTCCAGTGTTGGCTTCTTAGCCCTCCAAATATCCACTTGCAGATTCTACTGAAAGAGTGTTTCAAAACAGCTATCTCAAAAGGAAGTTTCAACTCTGTGAGTTGAATTCCACATCACAAAGAAATTTCTGAGAATGCTTCTGTCTAGTTTTCAGGTGAAGATATTTCATTTCCCAGCAAAGGCCTCAAAACACTCAAAACATCCACTTGCAGATTCTACAAAAAGAGTGTTTTCCAAACTGCTCTTTAAAAAGGAAAGTTGAAGTCTGTGAGTTGAATGCACAGAGCACAAAGAAGTTTCTGAGAACGGTTCTATCCGGTTTTCATCAGAATATATTTCCTTTTCCACTATATGCCGCAATCACACCAAATATCCACTTGCAGTTTCCACAACAAAAGTGTTCCAGAACTGCTCAATGAAAAGAAAGGTTCAACTCTGTGAGGTCAATCCCCAAATAACAAAGAAGTTTCTGAGAATGCTTCTGTCTAGGATTTATGTGGAGATATTTCTTTTTGCAGCATTGGTCTCAAATCGCTCCAAATATCCACTTGCAGATATTACAAAATTGCTGTTTCCAAACTACTCTATCAAAAGGCAGGTTCAACTCTGTGAGTTGAATGCACACAGCACAAAGAAGTTTCTGAGAATGCTTCTGTCTAGTTTTTATGGGAAGATATTTCGTTTTCCAGCATAGGCCTGAAATCGCTCCAAACATCCATCAGCATATTCTACAAAAAGAGTGTTTCAAAACTGCGCTTTCAAAAGGAAGGATCCTCTCTGTGACTTCAATGCATAAAGCACAGGGAAGTTTCTGAGAATGCTTCCATCTAGTTTTTATGTGAAGATAATTCCTTTTCCAGTGTTGGCCTCTTAACATTCCAAATATCCACTTGAAAATTCAACTGAAAGTGTCTTTCAAAACAGCTATATCACAAGGCAGGTTCAACTCTGTGGGTTCAATGCGCACATCACAAACAGGTTTCTGAGAATGCTTCTATCTAGTTTTTATGTGAAATATTTCCTTTTCCAGCATAGGCCTCAAAGCAATCCAAATGTCGACTTGCAGATTCTACGAAGAGAGATTTTCAAAACTTTTCTATCAAAAGGAAGGTTCAACTATGGGTTGAATGCAGAAAGCACAGAGAAGTTTCTGAGAATGCTTCTGTCTAGTTTTTATGTGAAGATATTACCTTTTCCAGTGTTGGCCTCTTAGCACTCCAAATATCCACTTGCAGATTCTACTGAAAAAGTGTTTCAAAACTGTTCTATCAAAAGGAACGTTCAACTCTGTGAGTTGAATGCACTCATCATAAAGAAGTTTCTGAGAATGCATCTGCCTAGTTTTTATGTGATGATAATTCCTTTTCCAGCATTGCCATAAATACCCTTCAAATATCCACTTACAGATCCTACTAAAAGGGTGTTTCAAAACTGCCCTATCAAAAGGAAAGTTCAAGTGTGTGAGTTGAATGCACTCATCACACAGAAGGTTCTGAGAATGCTTCTGTCTCGTTTTTATGTGAAGATATTTCGTTTTCCATCATAGGCATCAGAACGCTCCAAATAAACACCTGCAGATTCTACAAAAGGAGGGTTTCAAAACTGTTCTATCAAAAGCATGGTACAAATCCGTGAGTTGAATGCACTCATCACACAGAAATTCCTGAGAATGCTTCGGTCTAGGGTTTCTGTGAAGATATTTCCTTTTGCAGCATAGGCCTCAAATCGCTCCAAATATCCACTTGCAGATTTTCCAAAAAGGCTGTTTCCAAACTGCTCTATCAAAAAGCAGGTTCAACTCTGAGTTGAATGCACACATTGCAAAGTAGTTTCTGAGAATGCTTTTGTGTAATTTGTAGGTGAAGATATTTCATTTCCCAGCAAAGGCCTCAAAACGCTCCCAATATCCACTTGCAGAATCTACAAAAAGAGTGTTTCAAAACTGCTCTTTCAAAAAGAAGGTTGAAGTCTGTGAGTTGAATGCACTCATCACAAAGTAGTTTCTGAGAATGCTTCTGTCTAGTTTTTATGGGAAGATATTTCGTTTTCCCGCATAGGCCTCAAATCGCTCCAAACATCCACTAACAAATTCTACAAAAAGAGTGTTTCAAAACTGCACTTTCAAAACAAAGGTTCCTCTCTGTGACTTGAATGCATAAAGCACAGGGAAGTTTCTGAGAATGCTTCTGTCTAGTTTTTATATGAAGATATTTTCTTTTCCAGTGTTGACCTCCTAAGACTCCAAATATCCACTTAAAGATTCTACTAAAAGAGTGTTTCAAAACAGCTATATCAAAAGGAAGCTTCAACTCTGTGAGTTGAATGCGCAAATCACAAGCAAGTTTCTAGGAATGCTTCTATCTAGTTTTTCTGGGAAGATATTTCCTTTTCCAGCATAGGCCTCAAAGCGTTCCAAATGTCGACTTGCAGATTCTATGAATCCTCATTGTATTCCACATTCCATTCCACATTCCATTCCTTTCCATTCCACAATCCATTCCATTCCACATTCCACTCCATTCTTTTCCACATTTCATTGCATTCCATTCCATTGCATTCCACATACCATTTCATATTCCATTGCATTCCATTCCACACTGCATTCCATATTCCATTCCATTCCACATTATATTCCAATCCATTATATATTCCATTCCATTCCACTTCATTCCAAATTCCATTCCATTCCATTCCGTTATACATTAAATTCCATTCCACATACCATTTCACATTCCGTTCCACTTTCCATTCCATGTTCCATTCCATTGCATTCCACATTCCATTTCATTCCATTACACATTCCATTACATTGGATTCCATATTCCATTCCATTCCATTCCAAATTCCACTTTACATTCCATTCCATTACATTCCACATTACATTCCACATTCCATTCCATTCCATTCCATTCCCCATTCCATTCGGCAATTCATTTCGTTCCACATGCCATTCTGCATTCCACTCAATTCCATTCCATTCCACATTCCATTCCACATTCCATTACATTCCATTCCACATTCCATTCCATTGCATTCCACATTACATTCTATTCCATTCCACGTTCCGTTCCATGTACCATTCCACTTTCCATTCCACATGCCATTCCATTCCGTTTCATGTTTCATTCCTCATTCCACTCTATTCCATTCCACATTTCATTCCATTCCATTCCATATTGCAGTCCATATTCAATTCCATTCCTTTCCATTCCACATTCCATTCCACATTCCATTCCATTCCACATTCCATTCCATTCCATACTATTCAACATTCCGTTCCATTCCATTCCACATTCCATTCCAATCCATTCCACATTCCGTTCCATTCCACTTCACGTTCCATTCCATTTCATTCCAATCCACATTCCACTCCATTCCTTTCCACATTCCATTCCATTCCATTCCACATTACATTACATTCCTTTCCATTCCGCATTCCATTCCATTCCAAATTCCATTCCATTCCATTCTATATTCCATTCTCTTTCATTCCATTCCATATTCTATTCCATTCCACATTCCATTCCGTTTAGCTCCACATTCCATTCCATTCCATTCCACATTCCATTGCATTCCATTCAATTCCACATTCCATTGCACTCAATTCCATTGCATTCCACATTCCATTCCACATTCCATTACAATCCATTCCACATTCCTTTCCATTGCATTCCACATCACATTCTATTCCATTCCACGTTCTGTTCCACGTACGATTCCACTTTCCATTCCACATTCCATTCCATATTCCATTTCATGTTCCATAACACGTTCCATTCCACATTCCTTTAAAAGTTACATTTCACGTGCAATTCCATTCAATTCCACTATCCATTCCATTCCATTCCACATTGTATTCTCCATTCTATTCCACATTCCATTCCATTACATTCTATACCACATTCCATTACATTCCATTCCACACTGCATTATATTCCATTCCACATTCCATTCCACATTCCATTCCACGTTCGATTCCATTCCACATTCCATTCCATTTTATTACACATTCCATTGTACATTCCATTCCATTCCATTCCATTCCACATACCATTCCACTTTCCATTCCACATTCCATTCCACCTTCCTTTCCACATTCCATTCAGCATTCCTTTCCACATTCCATTTCACATTCCATTACTCGTTCCATTCTACTTTCCATTCCACGTTCCTGTCCACGTTCTATTCCACTCAATTCCACGTTCCATTCCACTTTCCATTCCGTTACATTCCACTTTCCTTTCCACATTCCATTCCACATGTCATTACACATTACATCCTATTGCAGTTCCACATTCCATTACAAATTCCATAGCACATTCGATTCCATTGCATTCCATATTCCATTCAACATTCCACTCCACTTTCCATTACACATTCCATTCCATTCCATTCCGCATAGCATTCCACTTTCTGTTCCATTCCGTTCCACATTGCATTCTACATACCAATCCATTCCATTCCACACTCCATTTCACATTGAATTAAATTCCATTCCACGTTCTATTCCACGTTCCATTCCACATTCCATTCCAAATTCCATTCCACGTTCCATTCCATTCCATTCCACGTTCCATTCAACATTCCATTCCATTCAATATCACTTTCTCTTCCATATTCCATTCCATATTCTATTCCTCATACCTTTCCACATTCTATTCCACGATACAAACCACGTTCCACTCCACGTGGTATTCCATTCCATTTCGCGTTCCATTCCACATTCCATTCCACTTTCCATTCCATTCCATTCCACATTCCATTACACATTCCATTCCACTTTCCATTACATTCCATTCCGCATTCCATTCCACATTCCTATCCATTCTATTACGCATTCTATTCCACAATCCATTCCACATTCCATTGCATTCCATTCCACATTCCATTACATATTCCATTCCTCGTTCCATTCTATGTTCCACTTCACGTTCCATTCCAAATTCCTTTCCATTGCATTACACGTTCCATTTCATTCCGTTCCACATTCCATTCCGCATTATTTTTAACATTCCATTCCACATTACATTTCACCTTCCATTCCATTCCATTCCACATTCCAATGCATTCCATTCCACATTCTTTTCCATTCCATTCCACATTCCCCTCCATTCCTTTCTATTCCACATTCTATTCCATTTCATTCCATTACACATTCCATTCCATTACATTCCGCATTCCATTGCATACCATTCCATTCCATTCCATTACACATTCCATTACATTCCACATTCCATTCCATTATATTCCGCATTCCATTCCATTCGATTCCATTCCATTCCAAATTCCACTACATTCCGTTCCATTCTACATTCCATTCCATTCCGTTCGACATTCCATTCCATTGCATACAACATTGCATTCCACGTTACATTCCACATTCCATTCCGCTTTCCATTCCACATTTCATTCCATTCCATTCCACATTCCATTCAACATTCCATTCCATTGCATTCCACATTCCATTCCACATTCCATTCCACATTCCATTCCGCATTCCATTCCACATTCCATTCCATTCCATTCCACGTTTCATTCCACGTTCCATTCCACAATCAATTCCACATTCCAATCCACTTTCCATTACATTCCATTCCACGTTCCATTCCACTTTCCATTGTCTTTGTTTCAACATTCCATTCCACATTCTATCGCACATTCTATTCCACGTTCCAGTCCATGTTCATTTCCACGTTCCCTTCCACGTTCCATTCCATTCCATTCCACGTTCCATTCCACATTCCATTCAATTCGATTCCACATTCCATTCTACATTCCATTCCTCGTTGAATTTCACGTTCCATTCCATGTTCCATTCCACGTTGCAATCCCTTACATTCCACATTCCATTCCATTCCATTCCACTTTCCATTGCACGTTGCATTCCACGTTGCATTCCACGTTTCATTCAGTGTTCCATTCCACGTTCCATTCCTTTCCTCTCCACATTCCAATCCATTGCATTCCACATTTCATTGCATTAAATTCCACATTACAGTCCACGTTCCATTCCATTCCGCATTCCATTACACATTCCATTCCATTCCACATTCCATTCCATTTCATTTTATTCAACATTCCATTCCATTCCATTCCACATACCATTCCATTTCATTTTATTCAACATTCCATTCCATTCCATTCCACATTCCGTTCCATTCCATTTCACATTCCATTCCATTTGATTCCATTCCACATTCGATTCCATTCAACATTCTTTCCATTCCATTCCATTTGATTCCATTCCACATTCGATTCCATTCAACATTCCTTTCCATTCCATTCCACATTCCATTCGGCAATTCATTCCATTCCACATGCCATTCTGCATTCCACTCAATTCCATTCCATTCCACATTCCATTCCACATTCCATTCCATTCCATTCCACATTCCATTCCATTCCATTCCACATTCCATTCCATTCCATTCTATATTCCTTTCTATTTCATTCCATTCCACATTCTCTTCCATTCCATATTCCATTCCATTTCGTTCCACATTACATTCCATTCGATTCCACATTCCATTGCATTCCATTACATTCCACATTCCATTCCATTCATTTCCACATTTCATTGCATTCCATTCCATTCCATTAAACATTCCATTTCATGTTCCATTGCATTCCATTCCACATTGCATTCCACATTCCATTCCATTCCACATTCCATTCCATTCCATTCCACATTCCATTCCATTCCATTCCTTTCCATTCCTTTCCATTCCACATTCCATTCCATTCCATTCCATTCCATTCCACATTTTATTCCATTACATTCCATTCCACTTTCCATTCCACGTTGCATTCCACGTTGCATTCCACGTTTCATTCAGTATTCCATTCCACGTTCCATTCCTTTCCACTCCACATTCCATTCCATTGCATTGCACATTTCATTCCATTCCATTCCAAATTACAGTCCAACTTCAATTCTATTCCATTCCAAATTCCATTCCACATTCCATTCCATTCCATTCCACATTCATTTCCATTTCATTTTATTCCACATTCAATTCCACTCCATTCCTCTCTCCATTCCATTTCATTTCACATTCCATTCCACTTCATTCCATTCCACATTCGATTCCATTCCACATTCCATTCCATTCCATTCCACATTCCATTCCATTCCATTCCGTTCTATTCCACATTCCATTGCATTCCATTCCATTACACATTCCATTCCTTTCTGTTCCACATTCCATTCCATTCCATTCCACATTCCATTCCATTCTTTTCCACATTTCATTCCATTCCATTCCATACCATTAAACATTCGATTTCATGTTCCATTGCATTCCATTCCACATTCCATTCCATTCCATTTCATTCCACATTCCATTCCATTCCATTCCTCATTCCATTCAATTCCATTCCATATCATCTCATACCATTCCACATTCCATTCCAAATCATTCCATTCCACATTGCATTCCATTCCATGTTCCATTCCACATTCCATTCCGCATTCCATTCCACGTTCCATTCCACGTTTCATTCCACTCCATTCCACATTTCATTCCACGTTTCATTCCACGTTCCATTCCACAATCAATTCCACGTTCCAATTCACTATCCATTACATACCATTCCACGTTCCATTCCACTTTCCATTGCCTCCCATTCCACTTTCCAATCATCATTGCATCGCACATTCCATTCCACGTTCTTTTCCACGTTCCCTTCCACGTTCCATTCCATTCCATTCCACGTTCCATTCCACATTACATTGCATTCCATTCCACATTCCATTCCACGTTCCATTCCATTCCATTCCACATTCCATTGCATTCCACTCCACATTCCATACCATTCAATTCCATATTCCATTCCATGTTCCATTTCATTCCATTTTCCATTCCAATGTCCATTCCATATTCCACTTCACATTCCATGCAATTCCATTCCACATTCCATTCCTTTCCATTATTCATTCCATTCCACATTCCATTCCTTTCCACTCCATATTCCTTTCCTCATTCCATTCCATTCCACATTCCATTCCATGTTCCATTCCACATTCCAATTCACATTCCATCCAATTCCATTCCACATTCCATTCCATTCAATTCCACATTCATTACCACATTCCATGCCATTCCTTTCCACATTCCATTCCATTCCATTCCACATTCCGTTCCATTTCAGGTACCCATCAATTCCATTCCAGATTCCATTCCATTCCATTCCACATTCCATTCCATTCCATTCCAGATTCCATTCCATTCCATTCCACATTCTATTCCATTCCATTCCACATTGCATTGCATTCCATTCCACATTCCATTCCATTCCATATTCCTTTCCATTCCATTCCATTCCATGCCATGCCACATTTCATTCCACATTCCATTCCACGATCCATTCCATTCAATTCCATTCCATTTCACATTTCATTTCATTCCATTCCACATTCCATTCCTTACCATTCCGCATTCCATTCCATCATATTCCGTTCCAATCCATTCCAGATTCCATCACTTTCCATTACATTCCGCATTCCATTCCTTTCCATTCCGTGGCAATCCGTTCCACATTGCCTTCCTTTTCATTCCATTCCACTTTCAATTCCATTCCATTCCATTCCATTCTGTTCCGTTTCACATTCCATTCCACATTCCATTCCAAGCCATTGCACAATCTATTCCACATTACTTTCCATTCCATTCCAATCCATTTCACATCCATTCCACATTCCATTCGATTCCATTCCATATTCCATTCCAGATTGCATTCCAATCCATTCTACATTCTATTCCAGGTTCCATCCCTTTCCATTCCGCATTCCATTCCATTCCATTCCGAATTCTATTCCATTCCATTTCAAATTCCATTCAATTCCATTCCAGATTCCATTCCATTCCGCATTCCATTCCACCTTCCATTTCTTTCCATTCCCTTTTCCATTCCATTCCATTCCACATTGCATTCCAATCTATTCCACATTGCATTCCATTCCATTCTACATTCCATTCGATTCCACATTCCATTCCATTCCTTTCCATTAAATTTTTAATTCCAGTTAACGTTCCATTCCATTCCACTCCTCATTCCATTCCGTCGCATTCCACATTCCATTCCATTCCATTCCGTTCCATTCCATTCCATTCCATTCTAAGTTCCATTCCAAGTTCCATTCCATTCCATTCCACTTTCCATTCCATTCCATTCCTTTCCAATCCATACCATTACATTCCACGTTGCATTCCATGATCCATTCCATGTTCCTTTCCTTTCCATTCCACATTCCATTGAACATTCCAATCCACGATCATTTCCAGTGAATTTCACATTCAATTTCATTCCATTCCACTATGCTTTCCACCTTCCACATTGCCTTACATTCCATTCCACTTTCCATTCCATGATCCATTCCATTCCACGTTCCACTCTACATTCCATTCCTTTCCACATTCCATTCCACATTCAAATCCATTCTATTCCACATTCCGTTCCATTCCATTCCATTCCATATTCCATTCCATTCCATTCCACATTTCATTCGATTCCATTCCATTCCACTTTCCATTCCACATTCCAATTTGTGATCCATTCCATTCCACATTTCTTTCCATTCCATTCCACATTCCATTCCACATTCCACTCCATTCCATACCACATTCCATTCCTTTCCACTCCATGCCACATTCCATTCCACATTAATTCCATTCCATTCCACATTTCACTGTGTTCCTTTCCACATTGCATTCCATTCCATTTCTTTCCACATTCCTATCCATTCCTTTCCATATTCATTGCATTCCATTCGAAATTGCATTTCATTTCATTCCATTCCACATTCCATTCCATCCCACTGCACATTCCATTCCACGTACCGTTAATTTCAATTCCAAATTCCATTCCATTCCATTACATATTCCATGCCATTCCACATTACATTCAGTTCCACATTCCATTCCATTCCTTTCCATTGAAATCTTAATTCCATTAAATATTCCATTTCATTCCATTCCTCATTCAATTCCATTACATTTCACATTCAACCCCATTCCATTCCTTTCCATATTCCATTCCATTGCATTCCACATTCCATTCCATTCCATTTCATTCTTCATTCCATTCCGTTCCATTCCACATTCCATTCCATTCCATTCCACATTCCACTCCATTCCATTCCACATTCCAATCCATTGCAATCCATTCCACATTACATTTCATTCCATTCCACATTCCATTCCATTCCCTTCAATTCCGCATTGCATTCCATTCCATCCACATTCCATTCCATTCCATTCCACTTTCAATATCATTCTATTCCACATTCCATTCCATTCCTTTCCATTCCACATTCCGTTCAGTATTCCATTCGATTCCATTCCACGTTCCATTCTACATTCCATTCCATTTCATGCCTCATTCCATTGCTTTCCATTCCGCAATCCATTCCACATTTCATTCCATTTCATTCCATGTTCCATTCCACATTCCATTCCATTTCATGCCACATTCCACTCCACATTCTATTCCATCCCATTCCACATTCCAACGCATTCCATTCCACATTGTATTCATTCCATTCCATTCCTCATTTCATTCCATCCAATTCAATTCCATTGCACATTCCTTTCCACATTCCATTACATTCCATTCTACATTCCATTCCATTCCATTCCACATTAAATTCCATTCCACATTCCATTCCATTCCAACTTCCATTCCATTCCACATTCCATTTCATTCATTTCCATTGAATTACACATTCCATTCTACATTCCGCACCATTCCATTCGATTCCATTCCATATTTCACTCCATTCAATTCCAAATTCAATTCCCTATTCCATCCCACTTTCCATTCCCTATTCCATTCCATCGCATTCCACATTCCACTCCACAATCCATTCCACATTCCATTCCATTCAATTCCACACTCTACTAACCATTCCATTCCACATTCCATTCCACATTCCATTCCACATTCCATTAAACAATCCCTTCCAAATTTCATTCCAACCCATTCCATATTCCATTCCTTTCCATTCCACGTTGCATTCCATTTTACTTTCCATTGCATTCCACATCCCATTCCGTTCAATTCCGCATTTCATTCCATTCCTTTCCACATTCCATTCCACATTCCCTTGCATTCCATTCTATTCCACATTCTATTCCTCATTCCATTCCACATTCCATTCCATATTTCATTCCAGGTTCCACTACATATTCCATTCCACGTTCCATTCTATTCCATTCCATTCCACATTCAATTCCATTCAATTCCGCATTCCACATTCCATTCAATTCCATTCCATTCCACATTCCATTACATTCCATTCCACATTCCATTCCATTCCATTCCATATTCCATACCATTCCATTAAATTACAAATTCCATTCCTTTCCATTCGACATTCAATTCCATTCCATTCCATTCCACATTCCATTCAATTCCATTCCACATTCATTCCATTCCATTCCACATTCCATTCCATATTCAATTCCATTCCATACAACATTTCATTCGACATTCCATTCCACGTTCCATTTCACGTTCAATTCCATGATCCATTCCACATACCATTCCATTCCATTCCACATTCCATTCCTTTCCATTCCACATTACATTCCAAATTGCATTCCACCTTCCATTCCACATTCCATTCCACATTTCATTCCCTTCCATTCCAACTTCCATTCTATTCATTTCTACGTTCCATTCCATGTTCAATTCCATTCCATTGCAGTTTCCATTCCACATTCCATTCCATTCCATTCCACTTTCCATTCCACGTTACATTCCACCTTCCATTCCACATTCCATTCCATTCCATTCCACATTCCATTCCTTTCCAATCGACATTCCATTACACATTGCACTCCACGTTCCATTCCATATTCCATTTCACGTTTCATTCCCTTCCATTCCACCTTCCATTCCATTCCATTCCATTTCACGTTCCATTCCATGTTGCATTCCATTCCATTCCACTTTGCATTCCACACTACATTCCATTCCATTCCACATTCCATGCCACGTTTCATTCGACATTACATTTCACGTTCCATTCCACTTTCCATGCCATTCCACTCCACATTCCATTCCATTTTCCATTGCACAATCCATTCCAAGTTCCATTCCTTTCCATTCCATGTTCCATTCCATTCCATTCCACCTTCCATTCCACGTTCCATTTCACATTCCATTTCACATTGCATTTCACATTCCATTCCATTCAATTCCATATTCCATTCCATTCCATTCCACATTCCATTCCATTCCATTCCACATTCGATTTGACTTTCCATTCCTTTGCATTCCACATTCCATTCCACGTTCCATTTCACGTTCCATTCGACATTCCATTGCACGTTTCATTCCATTCCATTCCACTTTCCATTCCACATTCGTTTTGACTTTCCATTCCTTTGCATTAAACATTCCATTCCATGTTCCATTCCACGTTCCATTCGACATTCCATTGCACGTTTCATTCCATTCCATTCCACTTTCCATTCCACATTCCATCCCATTCCACATTCCATTCTATTCCACATTCTATTCCATTCCTTTCCATTCTATTACAAATTACATTCCACATTCCATTCCATTCCATTCCCCGTTCCATTAGATTCCACTCCACATTCCATTCCATTCCCTTCCACATCCCATTCCATTCCATTCTAATCCATATTCCATTCCGTTCCATTCCACTTTCCATTGCATTCATTTCCACATTCCCTTCCATTCCATTCCGTTCCGCATTCTATTAATTTCCATTCCACATTCCATTCCATTTCACTCCGCATTGCGTTCCATTACGTTCCATTCCACATTCCATTCCACATTGCATTCCATTCCATTCCACATTGCATTCCGCATTCCATATTCCACTACATTCCATTCCACTTTCCATTCCACGATCCATTCCATTCCACATTCCACTCTACATTCCATTCCTTTCCACATTCAATTCCACATTCCAATCCATTCTATTCCACATTCCATTCCATTCCATTCCATGTTTCTTGAAACATTCCATTCCACATTCCATTCTTTTCCATTCCACATGGCATTCCAATTTCCATTCCACATTCCATTCCACAATTCATTCCATTCCATTCCATTCCACATTTCATTCCACATTCTATTCCACATTCCATTCCATATTCCAATGGATTCCATTCCACATTCTATTCCACATTCCATTCCATTCCATTCCACATTCCTTTCCACTCCTTTCAACTTTCTATACTATTCCATTCCACATTCCAGTCCACATTCCATTCTAATCCATTTCGCGTTGCATTCCACATTCCATTCCATTCCATTTCACTTTCCAATCCGCATTCCACTCAACGTTCCATTGCATTCCATTCCACGTTCCATTCCTCATTCCATTCCATGTTGCATTCCACGTTCCATTCCACGATCCATTCCATTCCATTCCACGTTCCATGCCATTCAATTCCACGTTCCATTCCATTCCATTCCATGCCCCATTCCACCTATAATTCCACGTCCCCTTCCACGTTCCATTCCATTCCTTTCCATGTTCCATTCTATGTTCCACTACATTCCATTAACTTTCCATTCCACATTTCATTATATTCCATTCCACATTGCAGTCCACATTGCATTCCACTGCACTCCACATTCCATTACACATTCCATTACATTACCTTTAGCAATTACATTCCATTCCATTCCACATTCCATTCTACATTCCATTCCATTCCATTCCACATTCCACTCCACATTCCTTTCCTTTCCATTCCACAATCCATTCCACTTTCCATTCCACAATCAATTCCACTTTCCATTTCACATTTAATTCCATTTCTCATTCCATTCCAGATTCCATTCCATTGCATTCCACATTCCATTCCTCTTTCCATTCCACTTTCCTTTCCACATTCCATAGCATTCCACTCCATTCCATTCCGTGTTCCATTCCATTCCATTCCACATTCTTTTCCACATTCCATTCCATTGCATTCCACATTCCATTGCATTGCATTCCACATTCTATTCCTTTCCATTCCACGTTCCATTCGTTTCCATTCCACATTACATTCCACATTCCAATCCACTTACCACTCCACATTCCATTCCACGTTCCATTCAACATTCTATTCCACGTTCCATTCCACGTTCCATTCCATTCCACGTTCCATTCCAAGTTCCATTCCCTTCTATTCCACGTTCCATTCCGCATTCCATTGCTCATTCAATTCCGTGCTCAATTCCACCTCCCATTGCATTTTTCATTCCACATGCCAATTCACAATCCATTGCGTTTCATTCCGTATTCCATTGCATTCCATTCCATTGCATTCCATTCCTTTCCAATACACATTCCATTCCACATTCCAATCCCTTCCTTTCCACATTCCATTCCATTCCATTCCACATTCCATTCCACTTACCATTTCACTGTCCATTCCACTTCCAATTTCATTACTTTCCCTTCCATTCCATTCTGGATTCCTTTCCATTCTATTCCACATTATATTCGACATTCCATTCTATTCCATTCCACATTCCATTCCATTCCATTCCACATTCCATTCCATTCCATTCCACATTCCATTCAATTCCATTTCACATTGCATTCCTTTAACTTCCACAATGCATTCCACTTTCCTTTCCATATTCCATTCCACATTCCATTCCACGTTCCATTCTGCGTTCCAATCCATTCCATTCCACGTTCCATTTCACGTTCCATTACACATTCCATTCCATGTTCCATTCCACGTTCCATTCCTTTCTATTGCAAATTCCATTCCACGTTCCATTCCATAACATTCCACATAAAATTCCGTTCCATTCCATTCCATTCCATTCCACATTCCATTCCACATTCCATTTACTTCCATTCCACATTCTTTTCCATTCCATTCCACATTCCGTTCCATTCCATTCCACATTCCAACCATTGTATATTCCATTCCATTCCATTCCACATTCCAGTCTACATTCCTTTCAATTCCATACCACTTTCCATTCCATTCCATTCCACATTCCATACAATTCCTTTCCACATTCCATTCCATTCCATTCCACTTTCCATTCCATTCCACATTCCATTCCATTCTATTCCATTCCCTTTCCATTGCATTCCGTTCCACTCCATTCCACTTTCCATTCCATTCCATATTCCATTCCATTCCATTGCATTCCCTTTCCATTCCATTCCATTTCACATTCCATTCCATTCCACATTCCATTCCATTCAATTCTACATTCCATTTAATTCCATTACATTCCTATTTCCATTCCATTCCACATTCCTTTCCATTCCACATTCCATTCCACTTTCCAATCCACGTTCCATTCCACCTTCCATTCGATATTCCTTTTCATTCCATTGAACATTCCATTCCATTCCATTCCACATTGCATTCCACATTGCATTCCTTTACATTCCACATTCCATGTCACATTCCATTCCATTCCATTCTACAATCCATTCCACATTACATTCCACTTCATTCCACATTCCATTCCACATACCATAACATTCCATTCAATATTATTCCACATTCCTTTCCATTTCATTCCACACTCCATTCTATTACATTCCACATTCCATTCCATTCCATTCCACATTCCATTCCATTCCTTTCCGCATTCCATTCCATTCCACATTCCATTCCATTCCATTCCACATTCCATACCACATTCCATTCCACATTTCTTTCCATTTCATTCTATTCCACATTCTATTCCATTCCATTCCACATTCCATTCCATTCTATTCCACATTCCATTCCACATTCCATTCCACATTCCTTTCAGCGTTCCATTTAATTCCATTCCACATTCCATTCCATTCCCTTTCACATTCCATTCCATTCAATTCCACATTCCATTCCATTCCATTCCATTCCTCATTCCATTCTATTCCATTCCACATTGCATTACATTGCATTCAATTCTAATCCACATTGTTTTCCATTCCATTTGAGATTCCAGTTTACATTCCATTCCACTTTATATTCCACATTACCTTCCATGTTCCATTCCACTTTCCATTCCACATTCCATTCCATTCGATTTCACATTCCATACCATTGCATTCAATTTCATTCCCCATTCCATACCATTCCATTCCATTTCATTGCACATTGCATTCCATTCCATTCCACATTCAAATCTAAATTCCATTCCATTCCATTATACTCCACTTTCCATTCCTTTCCATTGCACTTTCCCTTCCACGTTATATTCCACGTTCCATTCCACATATCATTCCACAATCCATTCCACCTTCCATTCTACGTTCCATTCCTAACATTCCACGTTCCTTTCCACGTTCTATTCCATTCCATTCCACTTCCTATTCCAAAATCCATTGCACTTTCCATTCCACGTACTGTTCCACATTGCATTCCGAGTTCCATTACACGTTTCATTCCATACCAATCCATGCTCCATTCCACATTCCACTCCATTCCATTCCACGTTCCATTCCACACTCCATTCCGCATTCCATTCCACATTCCTTTTCACATTCCATTCCAATCCCTTTCACGTTCCATTTCACATTCTATTAAACATTCCATTCCATTCCACTCCACATTCCATTTAACATTCCATTCCATTTAACTTCACATTACATTTCACATTCCAGTCCATTCCATTCCACATTCCATTCCACATTCCATTTAACATTCCATTCCATTTCACTCCACATTCCATTTCACATTCCAGTCCATTCCATTCCACTTTCCATTCCACGTTCCATTCCATTCCATTCCACTCTCCATTTCATTCCAATCCATGTTCCATTTCATTCCATTACACATTCCATTCCACATTCCATACCACATTCCAATTCGTTCCATTCCACTTTCCATTCCACATTCCATCCCACATTCAAATTCTATTCCATTCTATTCCATTCCACATTCCATTCCACATTCCATTCTATTCCATTACACATTCCATTCCACGTTCCATTCCATTTCATTCCATTAAACTTTTCATTCCATTCCATTCCACATTCCATTCCAGGTTCCATTCCACGTTCCATTCTACGTTCCATTTGATGATCCATTCCACGTTCCATTCCAAGTTCCATTCCACATTCCATTTCATTCCATTCCACATTCCATTCCACTTTCCATTCCAGGTTTCGTTGCACTTTCGATTCACCTTCCATGTCACTTTCCTTTCCATGTCCCATTCCACGTCCCTTACCATTCCATTCCACATTCCATTCCACCTTCCATTCCACGTCCAATTTCACGTGCAATTCCAATCCATTCCATATTCCATTCCATTCAATTCCACATTCCTTTCCATTTCTTTCCATTCCTTTCCACATTGTATTGCATTCCATTCCATTCCACATTCCATTGCATTCCATTAAAAATTCCATTCTGTTCGATTCCACATTCCATTCCACATAACATTCCCTTCTATTCCACATTCCATGCCATTCCATGCCAAGGTTCTATTTCCCGTTCCATTCCACGTTCAATTGCACGTTCCCTTGCACGTTTCATTCCATTCCATTCCACTTTCCATTGCATTCCATTCCATCTTCCATGCCATTCCGTTCGATGTTCCATTCCACGTTCCATTCCACATTCTATTCCACATTCAATTCCTTTCCATTCCACATTCCATACCATTCCATTCCATATTCCATTCCACGTTCCTTTCCATTCAATTCCACATTCCATTCCACGTTCCATTCCACATTCCATTTCACATTCCATTCAAATCCATTCCATATTCCATTCCTTTCCATTATTCATTCCATTCCACATTCCATTAAATTCCATTGCAT
Organism: Pongo abelii; assembly: GCF_028885655.2. NCBI lineage: Eukaryota > Metazoa > Chordata > Mammalia > Primates > Hominidae > Pongo > Pongo abelii. Next base: position 2,766,712 of record NC_072000.2, on the reverse strand, counting down.
ATTCCATTCCTCTTTCCATTCCATTCCATTCCATTCCACGTTCCATTCCACTTTCCATTCCACATTGTTTCCCATATTCCATTCCATTCCATTCCACATTCCTTTCCACATTCCATTCCATTACATTACACATTCCATTCCACATTCCTTTCGATTGCATTCCACATTCCATTTCATTACATTACACATTCCATTCCACATTCCTTTCGATTGCATTCCACATTCCATTCCATGTTCCATTCCACGTTAAATTCTATTCCATTATATTCCATTCCACTTACCAGTTCATTCCATTCCACATTGCTTTCCACATTGCATTTCACTTTCGTTTCCAGATTCCATTTCACATTCTATTCCATTCCACTCCACATTCCATTCCATGTTCCAGTACCTGTTAAATTCCATTCCATTCCATACCTTTCCACTTTCCATTTCATTCCATTCTGCATTCCATTCAGCATTCCATTTCACATTCCTTTCCACATTCCATTCAACGTTCCATTTCACATTCCTTTCCATGTTCCATACGACATTCGATACCATTCCATTCCATTCCACATTGCATTTCATTCCATTCTACATTGCATTTCACATTCCGTTTCACATTCCTTTCCAAAGTTCATGTCACCTGCCATTTCATATTCCATTCCATTACATTCTATTACATTCCACATACCATTCCATTCCAATCCACATTCCATTCCTTTCCATTCCACGTTACATTCCATTCCACATTCCATTCCTTTCCATTCCACCTTCCGTTCCAATACATTCCACATTCCATTCCACGTTCCATTCCATTCCATTCCACATTCCATTGCATTCCTCTCCACATTCCATTCTATTCAATTCCACATTCCATTACAGTCCATTCCACCTTCCATTCCATTCCATTCCATTCCCCCTTCCATTCCATTCCATTCCATTCCATTCTATTCCGTGTTCCAATCCATGTTCCATTCCAATTTCCTTTCCATTCCATTATATTCCGCGTTCCAATCCATGTTCCATTCCACTTTCCTTTCCATTCCATTCCACATTCCATTGCATGTTCCATTCCACGATCCTTTCCATTGAATTCCACATTCCATTCCATTCCATTCCATTCCACATTCAATTCCATTTCGTTCCACTTTCGGTTCCATTCCGTTCCATATTCCATTCTATTCCATTCCACTTTACACTTCATTCCGTTCCACTTTCCATTCCACATTCCATTCCATTCCATTCCACATTCCATTCCACATTTCATTCTATTCCAGTCAACATTCAATTCCACATTCCATTCCATTTCATTCCATTAAACTTTTCATTCAATTCCATTCCACATTCCATTCCACGTTCCATTGCACGTTCCATTCGACGTTCCATTTCACTTTCCATTCCTCGTCCCATTCCATTTCCCATACCATTCCTTGCCATTCCACATTCCATTCCACGTTCGATTCCACTTTCCATTCCACATTCCATTCCAATTTCCATTGCCCGTTCTTTTCCAATTTCCATTGCCCATTCCATTCCATTTTCCATTCCATGTTCCATTCCACGTCCCATTGCCCATCAAATTCCAATCTTTTCCATATTCCATTCCATTGAATTCCACATTCCTTTCCATTCCTTTCCATTTCATTCCACATTGTATTGCATTCCGTTCCATTCCACATTCGATTCCATTCCATTCCACATTCCATTGTATTCCATTAAACATTCCATTCCATTCCATTCTACATTCCATTCCACATCACATTCCCTTCTATTCCGCATTGCATTCCATTCCATTCCACGTTCTATTCCACGTTCCATTCCACGTTCAATTTCACGTTCCATTTCACGTTCCATTCCATTCCCTTCCACGTTCCATTGCAATTCATTCCATCTTCCATGCAATTCCATTTGACATTCCATTCCACGTTTCATTCCACATTCCATTCCACATTGCTTTCCATTCCATTCCGCATTCCATCCCATTCAATTCCCTATTCCATTCCACGTTCCATTAAATTCCGTTTTCCATTCCAACGTCCATTCCACATTCCACTTCACATTCCATGCAATTCCATTCCACATTCCATTCCTTTCCATTATTCATTCCATTCCACATTCAATTCCATTCCATATTCCTTTCCTCATTCCATTCCATTCCACATTCCATTCCTTGTTCCATTCCACATTCCAATTCACATTCCATTCAATTCCATTCCACATTCCATTCCATTCAATTCCACATTCCTTTCCACATTCCATTCCATTCCTTTCCACATTCCATTCCACATTCAATTCCATTCCATTCCAGATTCCATTCCATTCCATTTCCCATTGCATTGCATTCCATTCCACATTCCATTCCATTCCATGTTCCTTTCCATTCCATTCCATTCCATTCCACATTTCATTCTACATTCCATTCCATTCCATTCCACGATGCATTCCATTCAATTCCATTCCATTTCACATTTCATTTCATTCCATTCCACATTCCATTCCTTACCATTCCGCATTCCATTCCATCATATTCCGTTCCAATCCATTCCAGATTCCATTACATTCCATTCCATTCCGCATTCCATTCCTTCCATTCCGTTGCAATACATTCCACATTGTATTCCCTTCCATTCCATTCCATTTTCAATTCCATTCCATTCTATTCCATTTCACATTCCATTCCACATTCCATTCCAAACCATTGCACAATCTATTCCACATTACTTTCCATTCCATTCCAATCCATTTCACATCCATTCCACATTCCATTCGATTCCATTCCATATTCCATTCCAGATTCCATTCCAATCCATTCTACATTCTATTCCAGGTTCGATCCCATTCCATTCCGCAATCCATTCCATTCCATTCCGAATTCTATTCCATTCCATTTCAAATTCCATTCAATTCCAATCCACATTCCATTCCATTCCACATTCCATTCCACCTTCCATTTCTTTCCATTCCATATTCCATTCCATTCCATTCCACATTCCATTCCAATCTATTTCACATTGCATTCCATTCCATTCTACATTCCATTCGATTCCACATTCCATTCCATTCTTTCCATTAAATTTTAAATTCCAGTTAAATTTCCATTCCATTCCACTCCACATTCCATTCCATCGCGTTCCACATTCCATTCCATTCCATTCCGTTCAATTCCATTCCATTCCATTCTAAGTTCCATTCCAAGTTCCACTCCATTCCATTCCACGTTCCATTCCATTCCATTCCATTCCAATCCATTCCATTCCATTCCACGTTGCATTCCATGATCTATTCCATGTTCCTTTCCTTTCCATTCCACATTCCATTGAACGTTCCAATCCCCAATCATTTCCAGTGAATTTCACATTCCATGCCATTCCATTCCACATTCAATTCCATTCAGTTCCACATTCCATTGCATTCCATTCCATATTCCATTACATTCCATTGCACATTCCATTCAATTCCATTCCACCTTCCTTTCAATTCCATTCCATATTCCATTCCATTCCATTCCACATTAAATTCCATTGCATTCCATTCCATTCCGCGTTGCTTTCCACATTCCATTCCATTCCATTCCATTCCACATTCCATTCCATTCCCTTCCACATTTCTTTCCATTGGATTCCACATTGCCTTCCATTACATTCCATTCCACATTCCTTTCCATTCCATTCCACATTCCATTGCATTCCACATTCCATTCGATTATACATTCCATTCCATTCCACATTCCATTCCATTCCACATTCCATTCCATTCCATTCCACATTCCGTTCCATTCCACATTCCTTTCCATTCTTTCCATTTAATTCCAAATTCCATTCCATTCCATTCCCCATTCCATTAGATTCCACTCCACATTGAATTCCATTCCATTCCACATTCCATTCCATTCCATTCCATATTCCATTCCATTCCGTTCCACATTCCATTCCATTCCATTTCACATTGCCTTCCATTCCATTCCATTCCACATTCCATTCCTTTCCATTCCACCTTCCATTCCATTCCTTTCCACATTGCATTCAATTCCATTCTGTTCCACATTCCATTCCACCTTCATTTCCATTCCATTCCACATTCCATTCCACATTCCATTCCACATTCCATTTTGTTCCATTCCACATTCCATTCCACATTCCCTTCCATTCCATTCCACAATGCATTCCGCATTCCACATTGCATTACATTCCATTCCACTTTCCATTCCATGATCCATTGCATTCCCCGTTCCACTCTACATTCCATTCCTTTCCACATTCCATTCCACATTCCAATCCATTCTATTTCACATTCCGTTCCATTCCATTCCATTCCATAGTCCATTCCATTCCATTCCACATTGCATTCGATTCCATTCCATTCCACTTTCCATTCCACATTCCAATTCGTGATCCATTCCATTCCACATTTCTTTCCATTCCATTCCACATTCCATTCCACATTCCACTCCATTCCATACCACATTCCATTCCTTTCCACTCCATGCCACATTCCATTCCACATTAATTCCATTCCATTCCACATTCCATTCCATTCCATTCCATTCCACATTGCATTCCATTCCATTCCATTCCACATTCTATTCCATTCCATTCCGCCTTCCACTGTGTTCCATTCCACATTGCATTCCATTTCATTTCTTTCCACATTCCAATCCATTCCTTTCCATATTCCTTTGCATTCCATTCGAAATTGCACTTCATTACATTGCATTACACATTCCATTCCACATACCATTAATTTCAATTCCACATTCCATTCCATTCCATTACACATTCTATGCCATTCCACATTACATTCAGTTCCAAATTCCATTCTATTCCTTTCCATTGAAATCTTAATTCCATTAAATATTCCATTTCATTCCATTCCTCATTCAATTCCATTCCATTCCACATTCCACTCCATTCCATTTCCTTCTTTATTCCATTCCATTCCATTCCACATTCCATTCCATTCCATTCCACATTCCACTCCATTCCATTCCACATTCCATTCCATTCCAATCCATTCCATATTACATTTCATTCCATTCCTCATTCCATTCCATTCCCTTCCATTCCGCATTGCATTCCATTCCATCCCCATTCCACTCCATTCCATTCCGCTTTCAATACCATTCAATTACACATTCCATTCCATTCCATTCCTTTCCATTCCACATTCCATTCAGCATTCCATTTGATTCCATTCCACGTTCCATTCTACATTCCATTCCATTTCATGCCTCATTCCATTGCTTTCCATTCCGAATTCCATTCCACATTTCATTCCATTCCATTCCATGTTCCATTCCACATTCCATTCCATTTCCTGCCACATTCCATTCCACATTCTATTCCATTCCATTCCACATTCAATTGCATTCCATTCCACATTGTATTCATTCCATTCCATTCCTCATTTCATTCCGTCCAATTCAATTCCATTGCACATTCCATTCCACATTCCATTACATTCCTTTCTACCTTCCATTCCATTCCATTCCACATTAAATTCCATTCCACATTCCATTCCATTCCACCTTCCATTCCATTCCACATTCAATTTCATTCATTTCCATTGAATTACAAATTCCATTCCACATTCCATTCTACATTCTGCACCATTCCATTCAATTCCATTCCATGTTTCACTCCATTCAATTCCAAATTCACTTCCCCATTCCATCCCACTTTCCATTCCCTATTCCATTCCATCGCATTCCACATTCCACTCCACAATCCATTCCACATTCCATTCCATTCAATTCCACACTCTACTAGCCATTCCATTCCACATTCCATTAAACATTCCCTTCCAAATTCCATTCCAACCCATTCCATATTCCATTCCATTCCATTCCACGTTGCATTCCATTTCACTTACCATTGCATTCCACATCCCATTCCTTTATATTCCGCATTCCATTCCGTTCCTTTCCACATTCCATTCCACATTCCATTCCATTTAATTCTATTCCACATTCTATTCCACATTCCATTCCAGTTTCCACTCCATATTCCATTCCACGTTCCATTCTATTCCATTCCATTCCATATTCCATTCCATTCCTTTCCGCATTCCACATTCCATTCAATTCCATTCCATTCCACATTCCATTACATTGCATTCGACATTCCATTCCATTCCATTCCGTTCCATTCCACGTGACATTCCACATTCCATTCCATTTAATTCCATATTCCATACCATTAAATTGAATTACAAATTCCATTCCTTTCCATTCGACATTCTATTCAATTCCATTCCATTCCACATTCCATTCAATTCCATTCCACATTCCATTCCATTCCTTTCCATTCCACATTCCATTCCACATTCAATTCCATTCCATACCACATTTCATTCGACATTTCATTCCACGTTCCATTTCACGTTCAATTCTATGATCCATTCCACATTCCATTCCATTCCATTCCACATTCCATTCCTTTCCAGTCCATATTCCATTCCTCATTGCATTCCATCTTCCATTCCACATTCCATTGCACGTTTCATTCCCTTCCATTCCAACTTCCATTAAATTCCATTCTACGTTCCATTCCATGTTCAATTCCATTCCATTGCAGTTTCCATTCCACATTCCATTCCATTTTATTCCACTTTCCATTCCACGTTACATTCCACCTTCCATTCCACATTCAATTCCATTCCATTCCACATTCCATTCCATTCCGTTCCACATTCCATTCCTTTCCATTCCACATTCCATTACGCATTGCACTCCACGTTCCATTCCACATTCCATTACACGTTTCATTCCCTTCAATTCCACCTTCCATTCCATTCCATTCCATTCCACGTTCCATTCCATGTTGCATTCCATTCCATTCCACTTTCCATTCCACATTATATTCCATTCCATTCCACTTTCTATGCCACGTTTCATTCCACATTACATTTCACGTTCCATTCCATGTTCCATTCCATTCTACTCCACTTTCCATTCCATGTTCCGTTACACAATCCATTCCACGTTCCATTCCTTTCCATTCCAAGTTCCATTCCATTCCTTTCCACCTTCCATTCCACATTCCATTTCACTTTCCATTGCACATTGCATTTCACATTCCATTCCATTCAATTCCACATTCCATTCCATTCCATTCCACATTCCATTCCATTCCATTCCACATTCGATTCGACTTTTCATTCCTTTCCATTCCACATTCCATTCCACGTTCCATTCCACGTTCCATTCAACTTTCCATTGCATGTTTCTTTCCGATCCTTTCCACTTTCCATTCCATGATTCACCCCATTCCACATTCCATTCCATTCCACATTCCATTCCATTCCTTTCCATTCAATTCCAAATTCCATTCCACATTCCATTCCATTCCATTCCCCATTCCATTAGATTCCACAGAACATTCATTTCCATCCCCTTCCACATTCCATTCCATTCCATTCTAATCCATATTCCATTCCATTGCGTTCCACATTCTATTCCATTCATTTCCACATTGCCTTCCATTCCATTCTCTTCCACATTCTATTAATTTCCATTCCACATTCCATTCCATTTCACTCCACATTGCATTCCATTACATTCCATTCCATATTCCATTCCACATTGCATTCCATTCCATTCCACATTGCATTCCGCATTCCACATTCTATTCCACATTCCTTTCCATTCCATTCCACATTCCATTGCACATTCCATTCCATTCAAAATTCCACTCCACTCCATTCCATTTCATTACACATTGCATTCCATTCCATTCCATTCCACATTCCATTCCATTGCATTCCACATTCTTTTCCATTCCAATCCACATTCGATTCCATTCAATTGCATTCCACATTCCATTCCATTCCACTCCACATTCCATTCGATTCCATTCCACATTCAATTCCATTCCATTCCACATTCCATTCCATTCCATTCCATTCCATTCAAAGTTACATTCCACATTCCATTCCACATTCCATTCTGTTCCATTCCATTCCATTCCTCCTTCCATTCCACATTCCATTCCACATTCCATTCCATTGCGTTCCACATTCTATTCCATATTCCTTTCCATTCCATTCCACATTCCATTCCACATACCCTTCCATTCAAAATTCCACTCCACTCCATTCCATTTCATTCCACATTGCATTCCATTCCATTGCATTCCACATTCCATTCCATTGCATTCCACATTCCATTCCATTCCATTCCACATTCCATTCTATTCCACATTCAATTCCATTCCATTCCATTCCATATTCCATTCCATTACTTTCCACATTGCATGCCATTCCATTCCACATTACGTTCCATTCCACATTGAATTCCACTCCTTTCCATTCGACATTCCATTAGATTCCATTCCATTGCACTCCACTTTCCAATCCAATCCATTCCACATTCCATTCCATTCCATTCCACATTCCTTTCCATTCTAATCCACCTTCCTTTCCATTCCATTTCACATTCCATTCCATTCCATTCCATTCCGCATTCCAATCCATTCCATTTCACATTCCATTCCACGTTCCATTCCACTTTCCATTCCACATTCCATTCCACGTTCCATTCAACTTTCCATTCCACTTTCCATTCCTCTTTCCATTGCACATTCAATTCCTTATTGCATTCCATTTCATTCCACATTCTATTACTTTCCATACCACATTCCATTCCACATTCCATTGCACGTTCCATTACTCGTTCCATTGTACTTTCCCCTCCATGTTCCATTCCCCGTTCCATCCCACTTTCCATTAAAAGTTCCATTCCAATCCATTTCACGTTCCATTCAACATTCCATTCCATTCTATTTCACCTTTCATTCCAAACTCCATTCCGCTCAACGTTCCATTCCACTTTCCCTTCCACGTTCCATTACACGTTCCAATCCATTACATTTCACGTTCCTTTCCAAATTACTTTCCAGTCCATTACACATTCCATTACACTTTCTATTCCTTTCTATTCCACATTACATTGTCTTCCATTCCACATTCCATTCCACATTCCATTCCACGTTCCATTCTACGTTCCACTTCACTTTCCATTGCACGTTCTATTGCTCGTTCAGTTTCGTGTTCCATTCCATTCCATTCCACATTCCATTCCACATTCCACTTCATTCCATTCCATGTTCCATTCCACATTCCATTCCACTTCATTCCACATTCCATTCCACATTCCATTCCACATTCCATTCCATGTCCCGTTCCGCATTCCATTTAAACTTTCTTTCCATGTTCCATTCCACATTCTATTCCACGTTCCATTCCATTCCATTCCACAATCCATTCCACATTCCATTCCACATTCCATTCTATTTCATTCCACATTCCATTCTACCTTCCATTCCATTCCACACTGCGTTAAATTCCATTCAACATTCCATTCCAAATTCCATTCCTTTCCATTCCACATTCCATTCCGTTCCATTCCACATTCCATTCCACATTCCTTTCCATTCCATTCCACATTCGATTCCACATTCCATTCCACGTTCCATTCAACGTTCCATTCCACGTTCCATTCAATTCCATTCCATGTTCCATTTCACATTCCATTAAATTCAATCCCACATTCCTTTTCACATTCCATTCCATTCCATTCCAAATTCCTTTTCACTTTCCATTCCACGTTCCATTCCACATTCCATTTAATTCCATTTCACATTCCATTTCCCAATCCATTTCACATTCCATTCCATTCCATTGCAAATTTCATTCCATTCCACGTTCCCTTCCACATTCCATTCCACGTTCCACTCCACTTTCCATTCCATTCCATTCCACTTTCCATTAAACATTCCATTCCATTCCCTTCCACTTTAAATTCCACTTTCCATTCTACATTCCATTCAACATTGCATTCCATTCCATTCCACATTCCATTGCATATTACATTGCATTCCATTCCACATTCCATTCCATTCCACTCCACATTCCATTCCACTCCATATACCATTCCACATCCCATTCCATTGCATTCCACATTTCATTGCACATTCCATTCCACATTCTATTCTGTTCCTTTCCACATTCCATTCCACGTTAAATTTCATTCCATTCCGCATTCCAATCCTCATTCCATTCCCCATTCCATGACGTTCCTTTGCACATTCCTTTCCACATTTCATTCTACAATCCATTCCACACTCCATTCCACATTCCAACCAAATTCCATTCCTTTCCACATTCCCTTCCACATTCCAAGTACATTCCATTCCATTCCATTCCTCATTCTATTTCACATTCTATTCAATTCCATTCCGCAGTCAATTCCATATTCCATTCCATTGCATTTGGCATACCGTTCCACGTTCCGTTCCACGTTCCACTCCACTTTCCATTCCACGTTCCATTCCATTGCATTCCACTTTCCATTCCACATTCCATTCCACATTCCATTTCACATTCCCTTCCATTCCATTCCACATTCCATTCCATTTCTTTGCACATTCCATTCCTGATTGCATTCCATTCCATTCTATTCCACATTCCATTCCACTTTCCTTTCCACCTTCCATTCCACATTCCATTCCATTCCATTCCACATTCCATTCCACATTCCATTTTATGTTCCATTCTATTCCACATTCCATTCCATTCCTTTCCACATACTGTTCCTTTCAGTTTCACATTCAATTCCTCTTCATTGCATTCCACATTACAATCCATTCCATTCCTCATACAGTTCCATTTCATTCCATTTTATTCCAAATTCCATTCCATTCCAGTCTCTTCCACTTTCCATTCCATTCCATTTTATTCCACATTCCATTCCACATAATTCCTCATTCCATTCAATTACATTCCAGATTCCATTACACATTCCTTTCCAGATTCTATTCCACGTTCCATTCTCTTCCATTCCACATTCCATCCCATTCCATTCCATGTTCCATTCCATTCCATTCCACTTTCCATTCCATACTCCGTTCCACATTCATTTCCAAGTTCCATTCCAAGTTCCATTCCACGTTCCATTGCACGTTCTATTCCCTACCGTTCCAAGTTCCATGGCGCATTCCACTCCATTCCATTCCACGTCCCATTCCAGATTGCATTCCACATAAAATTCCATTCCGTTAAATTCTATTCCACTTTACATTCCACATTCCATTCCACCTTCCATTCCACTTTCCCTTCCATTCCGTTCCACATTCCATGACACATTTCATTCCATTCCATTCCACATTCCTTTGCACATTCCATTCCACATTCCATTCCATTCCATTCCACTTTCCATTGCATATTCCAATCCATTCCATTCCACATTCCATTCCATTGAATTTGACGTTCCATTCCACGTTCCATTCCACATTCCATTCCATTCAATTCCACTTTCCATTGCATATTCCATTACATTCCATTCAACATTCCGTTCCATTCCATTCAACATTCCATTCCACATTCCATTCCATTCCTTTCCACATTCCAATCCTTTCCACATTCCATTACACGTTCCATTCCACATTCCATTCCATTCCATTTTACGTTCCATTCCACATTTCAGTCCACATTCCATTCCACTTTCCATTCCGTTCCTTTCCACATTCCATTCCACACTCTACTCTACATTCCGTTCCACATTCCATTCCGTTGCACTCCACGTTTCATTACACTTTCCATTCTACATTTCATTGCAGATTGCAGTCCATTCCATTACACATTCCATTCCACATTACCTTCCACATTTCATTCCAGGTGCCATTCCATTCCATATTCCATTCCATTGCATTCCACATTCCATTCCATTGCATTCCACATTCCATTCCACTCCATTCCACATTCCATTCCACATTTCATTCCATTCCATTTCACAGTCCATTACGTTAGTTTCCACATACCTTTCCACGTTCCATTCAACGTTCCATTCCACATTCAATTCCATAATCCATACCACATTCCATTGCATTCCATTCCTAGTTCCATTCCATTCCATTCCACATTCCATTCCATTTAATTTCACTTTCCATTCTGTTCCATTCCACATTCCTTTCCACATTCCATTCCACATTTCATTGCACATTCCGTTCCACACTCCATTCCAAATTCCGTTCCACATTCCAATTCACATTCCATTCTGTTCCATTTCACATTCCATTACACATCCCTTTCTACATTCCATTCCGTTCCATTCCACATTCCATTGCATTCCATTCCACATTCCTTTCCACTTTCCATTCCCTTACATTCCACATTCCATTTCGTGTTCACTTCCACATTCCTTTCCACGTTACATTCCACATTCAATTCCATTCCATTCCACATTCCATTCCACATTCCATTCCACATTCCATTCCATTCAACATTGCATTCCACATTCCATTAAACGTTACATTTTACGTTCCATTCCACGTTCCTTTCCATTCCATTCCACGTTCCATTCCACATTCCTTTCCATTCCATTCCATTTTCTATTGCACTTTCCATTCCACATTCTTCTCCATGTTACATTCCTTTCCATTCCACATTCCATTCCATATTCCATTCCTCATTCCATTCCTCATTCCATTCCACATTCCATTCTATATTCCATTCCAAATTCCAATCCACATTCCATTTCACATTTCACTCCATTCCATTTCACATTCCATTCCACATACCATTCCATTCAATTTCACATTCCATTCCACATTGCATGCCACATTTCATTCCAATCCATTCCACATTCATTTCAACATTGCATTCCACTTTCCATTCCATTCCATCCCACATTCCATTCCACATTCCATTCCATTCCCTTAGGTATTTCATTCCACGTTCTATTCCACGTTCCATTCCGTGTTCCATTCCATATTCCATTCCATTCCCTTCCACATTTCATACAATTCCATTCCATTCTATTCCACAATCCATTCCGTTCCATTCCACATTCCAAACACATTCCATTCCTTTCCATTCCTCTTTCCATTTAACATTCCATTCCATTCCACATTCCATTCCACCTTCCATTCCATTCCACATTCCATTCCACATTTCGTTCCACATTCCATTCCACGTTCCTTTCGATGTTCCTTTCCACGTTCCATTCCATTCCATTCCACGTTCCATTTCATTAAATTCCACTTTCCATTCCAGATTCCATTCCACTTTCCATTTCGCATTCCATTCCACCTTCCGTTTCACTTTCCAATCCATTCCATTCCATTCCATTCTTTTCCATTCCATTCAATTACACATTCCATTCCATTCCAATCCTCATTTCATTCCATTCCATTCCACGTTGCATTCCGTTTCACATTCCATTCCATTCCGTTCCAAATTCCATTCCATTCCATTCCACATTCCCTTCCATTCTATTCCACTTTCAATTCCATATAACATTCCACATTCCTTTCCCTTCCATTCAATTCCACCATTCTTTCCATTCCATTCTGCCTTCCATTCCACTCCATTCAATTCTATTCCACCTTCCATTGCATTCCATTATATTCCACATTCTATTCTATTCCATTCCACATTCCTTTGAATTCAATTTCACATTCCCTTCCATTATATTGCATTCCACCTTACATTCCATTGCATTCCACATTCCATTCCATTCCATTCCACATTCCTTTCCACACCATTCCATTCTATTCCACATTGCATTCCATTCCATTATCTTCCACCTTCCATTGCATTCCATTCCACTCTCCATTCCACATTCCATTCCAGATTCCATTCCATATTCCAGTCCTTTATATTCCACATTCCATTCCACAATCAATTGCATTACATTCAACATTCCATTCCATTCCAATGCATTCCTGTCCGCATTCCATTCCATTCCATTCCATATCACATTCCTTTACAGGTTGCATTCCATTCTATTTCACTTTTCATTCCACTTTCCATTTCACATTCCATTCAACCATCCATCCCATTCCTTTCGACATTCCATTCCCCAAACCATTACATCCCATTCCGCTTTTCATTCCTTTCAATTCCATTCCATTCCACATTCCATTCCATTCAATTCCATTCCACTTTCCATTTCACAATCGACTTCACTCCCTTCCACATTCCATTCCATTCCATTCAAGTCCACATTGCATTCCATTCCATACAATTCCACGTTCCATTCCATTCCATTACACATTCCATTGCATCAATGAAATGGAATGTGTCATGTGGACTGGATTGGAATGGAATGTGGAATGGAATGTGGAATTGAATGGAATGTGGAACGGAATGGAATGGAATGTGGAATTAAACTTGGAAGGGAATGGAATGGAATGGAATTTGGAAAAGAATGGAATGGAATGTGGAATGGAATGGAATGGAATTTGGAATTCTATGGAATGGAATATGGAATGGAATGTAGAATTGATTGGAGTGTAATGGAATGTGAAATTGAAAGCAAAACGGAACGCGGATTGGGAAGAGGAATGGAAAGTGGAATGTAAAGTGTGATGGAATGGAATGGAAAGAGGAATGGAACGGAATGGATTGTGGAATGGAATGGAAATGAATGTGGAATGAAATGGAATGTAATGTGGAATGAAAAGCAATGGAATGGAATATGGCCAGGAAATGAATGGAATGGAATGGAATTTGGAATGTAATGGAATGGAAAGTGGAAAAGCATGTGGAATGGCATGGAAAGGAAAGTGGAATGGAATGGAATGGAAAGTGGTATGGAATGTGGAATGGCATGGAAAGGAATGTGGAATGGAATAGAATGGAATGTGGAGTGGAATGGAATGGAATGTGGAATGGAATTGAATCGGATATGGAATGGAATGGAATCGAATGGAATATGGAATGGAAGGTGGAATGGAAAGTTGAATGGAAAGGAATGGAATGTGGAATGGAATGGAATGTGGAATGGAATGCAAAGGAATGTGAATTGGAATGTGGAATGGAATGGAAAGGAATGTGGGATGGAATGGAGTGGGATGTGGAATGGAATGTAATGGAATATGGAATGGAATTGAATGTGGAAGGGAATGGATTGGAATGGAATGTGGAATGGAATGGAATGGAATGGAGTGTGGACTGGAATGAAATGGAATGGAAACTAGAATGGAATGGAATGGAATGTGGAATGGAACGTGGAATGGAATGGAAAGGAACATGGATGGGAATGGAATGGAAGTTGGAATGGAATGGTATTGAACTTGGAATGGATTGGAAGTGAATGGAATGTGGAATGGAATGGAATACAATGTGGAATGGAATGGAATGGAATGGATTGTGGAATGAAATGCCATGGAAAGTCGAATGGAACGTGGAATGGAAGGTGGAATTGAATGGAATGGAACGTGGAATGGAATGGAATGGTTTGTGGAATGGAATGAAAAGCAATGTTGATTGCAATGGAACGGAATATGGAATGCAATGCAAGGAAATGGAATGTGGACTGTAATGGAATTGAATGGAATGGAATGCGAATGGAATGGAATGTGGAATTGAATGGAAGGGAATATGGAATGGAATGCGGAACGGAATGGAATGGAATGTGGAATGGGTTGGAGAGTAATGGAATGGAATGGAATGGAATGGAATGTGGAAGGGAAAGGAATGGAATGTGGAATGGAATGGAATGGAATGGAATGGAATGGAATTGGATGTGTAATGGGATGTGAAATGGACAAGAATGTGGAGTGGAATAGGAAATGAAATGGAATAGAATGTGTAATGGAATGTGGAATTGATGGAAATGGAATGATGAATGGAATGTGGAGTGGAATGGATTTTGGAATGGAATGGAATGGAATTGAATGTGGAATGGAATAGAATTAATGTGGAATGGAGTGGAATGGAATGTGGTATGGAATTTGGAATGCAATGGAATGGAATGAGCACTGGAATGTGGAATGGAACTTCGAATGGAATGTAGAATGGAATTTGAAATGGAATGGAATGGAATGTGCACTAGAATGTGGCATGGAACTTGGAATGGAATGGAATGGAATGGGAAGGAACATGGAATGTAATCGAAAGGAATGGAATGGAATGTGGAATGGAATGGAATGTGGATTGGAATGGAATGGAATTTAAAAGGGAAGGGAATGGAATGTGGAATGAATGGAATGCAATATGGAATGGAATGGAATGTGGATTGGAATGGAATATAATGTGGAAGGGAATGTGGAATGGGATCTAGAATGGAATGAGCAATGGAATGGAATGGAATGGAAAGGATTGGAATTTGGAATGGAATGGAATGGAATGTGGAATGGAATGGAATGGAATGGAATGGAATGTGGAATGGAATTGAATGGAATGTGCAATGGAATGGAATGGAAAGGATTGTGTAATGGATTGGAACAGAATGTGGAATGGAAAGGAATTGAACGGAATGTGCAATGAAATGTGGAATGGAATGGAATGTGTAAAGGATTGTGTAATAGAATCGAATGAAATGGAAGGGAATGCATAATGGAATGTGTAAAGGAATGTAATGAAATGGAATGGAATGTATAATGGAATGTGACGGAATGGAATGGAATGTGGAATGAAATGTGTAACGGAATATGGAATGGAATGGAATGTGTAATGGAATGGAATGTAATGGAAAGGAATGTGGAATGCAATGTGAAATGCAATGTGGAATGGAATGGAATGAAATGGAATGTGAAATTAAATCCAATGGAATGGAATGTAATGGAATATGGAATGGAAAGGAATGCAATTGACTGTGAAATGGAATGGAATCGAATGTTTAATGGAATGGAATGGAATGTGGAACGGAATGGAATGGAATATGCAATGGAATGCAATGGAATCGAATGGGAAATGGAGTGGAATGGAATGTGGAAAGGAGTGGAATGTAATGGACTGGAATGTGGAATGAATGTTGAACGGAATTTAATGGAATGTGTATTGGAATGGAATGGAACACGGAATAGAATGTGGTATGAAATGGAATAGAATGGAGTGGAAAGTGAAATGGAATGGAATGGAATGAAATGTGGAATGGAAGTGAATGGAATGTGGAATGGAATGTTGAATGGAATGGAATGGAATGCGAATGGAATGGGATGTGGAATGGAATGGAATGGAATGTGGAATGGAATGGAATGGAATTCGAATTGAATGGAATGCGGAATGGAATAAAACGGAATGTGGAATTGAATAGATTGGAATGTGGAATGGAATGTGGAATGGAATGGAATGGAATGTGGAATGGAAAGGAATTAAATGTGGAATGGAATGAAGTGGAATTTGGAGTGGAATGCAATGGAAAACAATGTGAAATGAAATGGAATGGAATGTGGAATGGAATGTAATGGAATGTGGAATGCAATGGAATATAATGGAATGTGAAAAGGAATGGAATGGATAGTGTAATGGAATAGAATGTTGAATGGAATGTAATGTAATGTGGAATGGAATGTGGAATGCAATGTAATGTAATGTTGAATGGAATTCGGAGTGGAATTGAATAGAATGGAATGTAGTGGAATGTGGAAAGGAATTGAATGGAATGTGGAATGGAATGGAATGGAATGGAATGTTAAATGGATTGGAATGGTATGTGTAATGGAAGGGAATGGAATGTGGAATGGAATGGAATGGAATGTGGCCTGGAATGGAATGGAATGTGGAATGGAATGGAAAGGAATGGAATGGGATGTGGAATGGAAAGTGCAATGGAATGGAATAGAATGGAAAGTGGAATGGAATGTGGTATGGAATCTGGAATGGAATGAGGAATGGAATAGTGTGGAATGTGGAATGGAATGTGATATGGAATCTGGAATGGAATGTGAAATGCAATGAAATGGAATGTGGAATTGAATGCAACTGAAGGTGGAGTGGAATGGAATGGAATGTGGAATGGAATGTAGAATGGAATGGAATGAAATGGGATAGAATGAACTCTGTAATGGAATGTGGAAACGAATGAAATGGAATGGGTTGGAATGTGGAAAGGAGTGGAATGTGGAATGGAATGGAATGGAACAGAATGTGAAATGGAATGGAATGGAACGTGTAATACAGTGGAATGGAATGAGGAATGGAATGGAAGGAAATGTGGAATGGAAAGTAGAATGGAATGGAATGGAACATGGAATGGAATCGAATGGAAGGCAGCATGTAGTGGAATGGTATGTGGAATGGAATGGAATGGAAAAGAATGGAATGTAGAATGGAATGAAATGTAATGTGGAATGGAGTGTGGAATGGATTGTAATGGAAAGTGGAATGGAACATGGAATGGAAAGGAATGGAAGGGAGAATGGAAAGGAGAGGAATGTGGAATGAAATTTAATTGAAAGTGGAATAGAATGCAATGAAATGGAATTGAGTGTAGAATGGAATGGAATGGAATGTGGAATGGAACATGGAATGGAATGGAATTGAATGTGGAATGGTATTGAATGGAATGCGGAATGGAATGGAATGGAATATGGATTGGAATGTGGAATGGAATGGAATGGAAAGTGGAAAACAATGCAATGGAATGCAATTTGGAATGGAATGGAATGCAGTGGAACGTGCAATTGAAAGGAACTGAATGTGGAATGAAATGTAGAATGGAATGTGGAATGCAATGTGGAATTGAATTTGGAAAACAAACGAAAGTAATGTGGAATTGAATGTGAACTGGAATAGTATAGAATGGAATAGAACATGAAATGGAATGGATTGTGGAATGGAATTCAAAGGAATTTGGAATGCAATGGAATGGATATGGAATGGAATGCAAAGGAATGTCGAATTCAAAGTGGAATAGAATGCAATTGAGCTTGGATTGGAATGGAATGGATTGCAGAGTGGAATGGAATGGAATGGAAATTGGAAAGGAATGGAATAGAAATGATTGGAATAGAACGTGGAATTGAACGCAATGGAATGTGAAATGGAATGCAATGGAACATGGAATGGAATGGAATGCAGAATGGAATGGAAAGGAAAGGAAAGTAATGAGGAATGCAATGTGGAATGGAAAGAAATGGAACGTGGAAAGGAATGTGGAATGAAATGTGGAATGCAATGGAATGGAATGTGGAATGCAAAGGAATGGAATGAGGAATGGAATGCTATGAAAGATGGAATGGAATGAAATTGAATGGAAAGTGGAATGGAATGGAATGGAATGGAATGCGGAAAGGAATGTAATGCAAAGGAATGGAATGGTATGGAATGTGGAAAGGAATGGAATGGAATGGAATGGAATGAGCAATGGAATGGAATGGAATATGGAATGGAATCGAATGGAAAGAATGTAATGTGGAATGGAATGGAAGGGAATGTCTAATGTAATGTGGAATGGAATGGAACGGAAAGGAATGGAATGTGGAATGGAATGGAAGGGAATTTGGAATGGAATGTGGAATCGAATGTGGAATGGAATAGAATGGAATTTGGAATGGAATAGAATGGAACTGAATATGGAATGGAATGTGTAATCGAATGGAATATGGAATGGAATGGAATGGAATGTGAAATGGAATGTGGATTGGAATGGAAAGAAATTTGGAATGGAATGTGGAATGGAATGGAATACAGCGTGGAATATAGTGGAATGCATTGTGTAATGGAATGGAATGAAATGTGAATTGGAAAGGAATGGAATGTGGAATTGAACATGTAATGGAATGGAATGGAATGGAATGGAATGGAGTGTGTAATTGAATGGAATGGAATGGAATGTGGAATGGAATGGAATGTGAATTGGAATGGAATGGAAAAGAATGGAATGTTAATGGAATGAAATAGGATGTGGAAAGGAATGGAATGGAATGGAATGGAATGGAATCCGGAATTGAATGGAATGCAGTGCGGAATGGAATGGAAAGGAATGCGGAATGGAATGGAATGGAATGTGGAATGGAATGGAATGGAATGGAATGCAATGTGGAATGGAATGCAATGCGATGTGGAATGGAATGCAATTGAATGTGGAATGGAATGGAATGCAATGGAATGTGAAACTCAAATGAATGGAATGCGGAATAGAATGTGGAATAGAATGGAATGGAATGTGGAATGCAATGTGGAATTGAATGTGGAATGGAATGGAATGGTACGTGGAATTCTTTTGCAGTGTAATGGAATAGAATGAGGAATGGAATGCAATTGAAGGTGGAATAGAATGGAATGGAATGTGAAATGAAATTGAATGGAATGAGGAATGGAAAGGGTAAAATAATTGTAAGGAATGTGGAATGGAATGTAAAATGGAAGGGGGAATGGAATGGAATGGAATGTGGAATGGAATTGAACGGAATTCAGAATGGAATGTGGAATAGAATGGAGTGAAATCTGGAATGGAATGTGGAATGGAATGTGTAATGTATTGTGGAATGTAATGGTATGGAATGTGGAATTGAATGTGGAATTAAAAGTGTAATTGAATGGAAAGGAAAGTGGAATGGATGTCAATTGAATTTAGAATGGAATGGAAAGTATTGGAATAGGAAATGGAATTGAATGGAATTCGGAATAGAATGTGGAAAAGAATGTAATGGGATATGAAATGGAATGTGGAATGGAATGTAGAATGGAATGTGGAATGCAATGTAATTGAATGTGGAATGGAATGTGGAATTGAATGTGCAATGGAATGGAATGGAATGTTAAATGGAATTTTCAATGCAATGGAATGGAATGTGGAATGGAATGGAATGGAGTGTGGACTGGAATGAAATGGAATGTGAAATGGAATGGAATGGAATATGGAATTGAATTGAATGGAATATGCAACGGAATGGAATGGAATGTAACGTGGAATGGAATGGAATGTGGACTGGAATGGAACAGAATGGAATCTAAAGTGAAATGGAATGGAATGGAATGTGGAATGGAATTGAATGGAAAGTGGAATGGAATGGAATGCAACGTAAAATGGAATGGAATGGATTGTGGAATGGAATGGAATGGAATACGCAATGGAAAGGAAAGGAACAGAATGTAGAGTGGAATGGAATGGAATGCAATGTAGAGTGGAATTGAATTTATTGGAATGTGGAATGGAAAATAATAAAACATGGAATGGAATGGAATGGAATGGAAAGGAATATGGAACGCAAAGTGGAACGCAATGGAATGCAAAGTGGAAAGGAATGTGGAATAGAATGGAATTTAATGCGGAATGCAACATGGAATGGACCGTGGAATAGGATGTGGAATGGAATGGAATGGAATGTGAAATGGAATGTGCAATGGAAAGGAATGGAATTGAAGGGAATGTGGAATGGAATGGAATGGGATGGAATGTGGAATGGAATTGAATGGAATGGAATGTGGAATGGAAAGAAATAGAATGAGGAATGCAATGTGGAATGCAATGGAATGGAAAATGGAATGGAAACTGGAATGGAACATGGAATGGAAATGAATGGTATATGGAATGGAATGTGGAATGGAATATGGAATGGAATAGAATGGAATGTGGAATGGAAAGAAAAGGAATGTGGAATGGAATGTGGAATGGAATGTGGAATGGAAAGGAATGTAATGTGAAATGTAATGTGGAATGTAATGTGGAATGGAAAATGGAATGGAATGGAGGGCAATATGGAATGGAACGTGGTGTGGAATGGAATGGAACTTCGAATGCATCATGGAATGGAAAGTGGAATGGAATGAAATATGGAATAGACGTAATGGAATGTGGAATGGAATGTGAAACGGAACGTGGAATTGAAGGTTGAATGGAATGGAAAGGAATGTGGAATAGAAAGTGGAATGGAATATGGAAGGGAACATGGATTGCAATGCAATGGAATGTGGAATGGAATGTGGAATAGAATGAGGAATGGAATGTAGAATGGAATGCAAAGGAATGTGTAATGGAATGTGGAATAGAATGTGAAATGGAATGTGCAGTGGAATGGAATGTGGAATGGAAGAGATTGGAAAGTGGAAAGGAATGTTGAATGGAATGCAATGGAATGTGGCATGGAACTAAGTGGAATGTGGAATGCAATGTGGAATGTAATGTGGAATGAAACGGAATGGAATGTGGATTGCAATGTGGACTGGAGTGTGGAATGGAATGTTGAATGGAAAGAATTGAATGTTGAATGGAAAGGAATGGAATGTGGAATGGAATGTGGAATGGAACAAGCATTGGAATGGAATGCACTGTGGAATGGAAAGGAATGGATTAGTATGGAATATGGAATGGAGTGGAATGGACCACGGAAAGGAACGTGGAATGGAAAGTGGAATGGAACATGGAATGGAAGGTGGAATGGAATGCAAGGGAACGAGGAATGGAATGTGGAATGCAATGGAATGGTATGTGGAATGGATTGCAATGTGAAATGGAATGGAACGGAATGCAATGTGGAATTGAATTTGGAATGGAATGGAATGGCATGTCGAAAGGAATGGGGGACGAACTGCAGTGGAATGTGGAAAGGAAGGTGGAATGGAATAGAATGTGGAATGGAAAGGAGTGAAACGTGGAATGGAACGTGGAATGCAATGTGAAATGGAAAGTGGAATAGAATGGAATGGAATGTGGAATGTAACGTGGTATGCAATGGAATGGAATGCGGAACTGAAAGGGGAACGGAGTGTGTAATGGAATGTATTTAATCATGGAATGGAACGTGGAAAGGCAAGGAAAGGAACATGGAACGGAATGTGGAATGGAAAGTGGAATGGAATGTGGAATGATAAGAAGAATGGAATGGAACGTGGAATGGAATGTGCAATAGAATGGAATGGAATGGGGAATGAAATGTGAAATTGAATGGAATGGAATGCAGCGTCGAATGGAATGGAATGTTGAATGGGATGTGGAATGGAATGGAATGGAATGTGGAATGGATTGTGGAATGGAATGTGGAATAGAACGGAATCGAATGTGGAATTGAAGGTGGAATGCAATGTGGAATTGAACGTGGAATTGAACATAGATTGGAATGGAATGGAACGTGGAATAGAATGTGGAATGAAATGGAATGGAATGTGGAATGGAACGTGGAGTTTAATGGAATGGAGTGTGGAATGGAATGAAATGGAATGTGGAACGCAATGTGGAACAGAATGGAATGGAATGTGGAATGGAATGGAATGGTACGTGGAATGGAATGTGAGATGGAATGGAATGCAATGTTGAATGCAATGGAATGGAATGTGGAATGGAATGTGAAATGGAATGGAATGGAATGTGGAATGCAATGTGAAATGGAATGTGCAAAGGAATGTGGAATGGAATGGAATGAAACGTAAAATGGAAGGTGCAATGGAATGGAATGGAATGTGGAATGGAATATGAAATGGAATGTGGAATGGAATAAGAAATGGAATGTTGAATGGAATGTGGAATGGAATATGGAATGGTGTGGAATGGAATATGGAATTGAATGGAATGGAATCTGGAGTGGAATGTGGAATGAAATGGAATTGATTGTCGAATTGAATGGAATGGATTGAGGAATGGAATGTGAAATGGAATATGAAACGCAATGTGGAATGTAATGGAATGGAAAGTGGAATGGAATGGAAAGGAATGTGGAATGGAATGGGGAATGTAATGTGAAATGGACCGTGGAACGGAAAGGAATGGAATGAGGAATGGAACGTGGAATGGAACGTTGAATGGAAAGTGGAATGGAACGTGGAATGTAATGTGGAATGGAAGGTACAATGGAATGTGCAATGGAAAGTGTAATGGAAGGAGGAATTGAAAGAAACGGATCCCGGAATGCAACATGGAATGGAATGAAATGCTACGTAGAATGGAACGTGGAATGGAATGCGGAATGGAACGTGGAATAGAAAGTGGAATGGAATGTAATGGAATGTGGAATGGAATGTCGAATGGAATTGAATGGAATATGGAACGGAATGTGGAATGGAATGTGGAATGGGGTGGAATGAAATGTGAAATCCAATGTGGATTGGAATTAAGTGGAATGAGGAATGGATTGGAATGGAATGTGGAATGGAATGCAGACTGGAATGCATTGGAATGTAGAAAGCATTGTGGAAAGGAATGGAATGGAATGGAATATGGAATGGAACATGGAATGGAATGTGGAATGGAATGTGGAATGGAATGTCGACAGCAATGCAATGGAATGTGGAATGCAATGTGGAATGGAGTAGCATGGAATGTGGAATGGAAAGTGGATCTGAATGTGGACAGGAAAGCAATGGAATGTGGAACGGAATGTGGAATCGAGTGCAAATGAATAGAATAAAATGTAAGGTAATGTGGAATGGACTGTGGAATGGAAGGTGGAATGCATTGGAATGGAAGTTGGAATGGATTTGAATGGAATGTGGAATGGAAGGTGGAATGGATTTGAATGGAATGTGGAATGGAATGGAATGGAAGATGGAATGGAAAGGAATGGAATGTGTAATGGAAAGGAATGTAATGTGGAATGCAATGGAATGGTATGGAAAGTGGAATAGAATGGAATGGAATGGAATGGAATGTGCAGTGGAATGGATTGGAATGTGGAATGGAAAAGAATAGAATGTGGAATGGAATGGAATGGAATGGAATGTGGAGAGGATTGTAATGGTTTGGAATGTTGGATGGAATGCAATGTAATAGAATGAAATGGAATGCAACGTGGAATGGAATGTGGAATGGAATGGAATGCAATGGAATGTGGAATGGAATGGAACGTGGAGTGGAATGTGGAATGGAATGTGGAATGGTTCCTGCAATGGAAACCGGAATGGAATGGAATGGAATGTGGAAAACAATGTGGAATGGAACGTGGAATAGAATGAGGCATGGAATGGAATGGACTGTGGAATGGAATGTGTAATGGAATGGAATGGAATGTGGAAAAGAATGTGGAATGGAACGTGGAATAGAACGAGGAATGGAATGGAATGGATTGTGGAATGGAATGTGTAATGCAATGGAATGGAATGTGGAACAGAATGTGGAATAGAATATGGAATAGAATGGAATGGAATGTGGTATGGGAATTGGATTGAAATGAAATGGAATTTGGAATGGAATGGAGTGGAATGTGGAATCGAAAGTGGACTGGAATTCAATGGGATGTGGAATGGAATGTGGAATGGAATGTGGAATGGTTTGTGGAATGGGATGTGGAATGGAACATAATGTAACGTGAAATGGAAGGTGGAATAGAATGGAATGGAACGTGGAATGGAACGTGGAATGAAATGGAATGGTACGTGGAATTGAATGTGGAATGGAAAGTGCAATGGAAGAGAAAGTGGAATGGAATGGAAAGGAACATGGGAAGGAACGTGGAATGAAATGTGGAATGCAACGTGGGATTGAATGAGGAACGGAATGTGGAATGCAATGTTATGGAATAGGGAATGGTATGGAATGGAATGTGGAAAGGAATTTAACG
Source organism: Pongo abelii (assembly GCF_028885655.2). Classification (NCBI taxonomy): domain Eukaryota; kingdom Metazoa; phylum Chordata; class Mammalia; order Primates; family Hominidae; genus Pongo; species Pongo abelii. Next base: position 2,741,513 of record NC_072000.2, on the reverse strand, counting down.
GAATGCAGAATGGAATGTGGAATGGAATGGAATGGAAGGTGGATTGGTATGGAACGTGAAATGAAATTGAAGTTAATGGTATGGAATATGGAATGGAATTGAGTGTAACGTGCAGTGGAATCTGGAATGGAATGGAATGGAACATGGAATGGAATGTGGAATTGAACGAGTAATGGAACACGGAATGGAACGTGGAATGGAAAGTGGAATGAAATGTGGAATGGAATGTAATGGAATATGGAATAGAAGGGAATGTAATGTGCAATGGAATGTGGAATGGAATGGAATGAAATGGAATGGAATGTGGAATGGAATTCAATGGAATGTGTAAAGGAAAGGAATGGAATATGGAATGGAATGGAATGTTATGAAATGTGGAATGCAATTGAATGGTATGGAATGGAACGTGGAATGGAATGGAATGTAACGTGGAATAGAATGGAATGAAACGTGCAATGGAAAGTGAAATGGAATGTAGAATGGGACGTGGAATTGAATACTGAATGGAATGTGGAATGGAAAGTTATGGGATGTGGAATGGAATGGAATGGAATGTGGAATGGAATGAAATGGAATGTTGAATGGAATATGGAATGGAATGGAACTGAAAGTGGAAAGGAATGGAATGGAATGTGGAAAGGAATGGAATGGAATGTGGAATGCAATATCGAATGCAATGTGGAATGAAATGGAATGGAATGTGGAATGGAATGGAATGGAATGTGGAATGGCAGAGTATAGTAGGGAATACGGAATGGAATGGAATGGAACGGGGAATGGAATGTGGAATGGAATGAGGAATGGAAAGTGGAATGGAATGGATTGTAATGCAATGTGGAAAGGAATGTGGAATGCAATGAAATGGAATGTGGGATGGAATGTAATGGAGTGCGGAACGGAATGGAACGTGGAATGGAAAGGAATGCGACGTGGATTGGAATGGAATGGATTCTGGAATGGAATGTGAAATGGAATGTATAATGGAATGTGGAATGGAATGATATGGATCATGGAATGGAATGAAATGGAACCTGGAATGGAAAGGAATGGAATGTGGAATGGAATGGAATGGAACGTGTAATGGAATGTGAAATGGATTGTGGAATGGAACATGGAATGGAACGTGGAATGGAATGGAATGCAACGTGGATTGGAACTTGGAAAGGAACGTGGAAAGGAACGTGGAATGTAAGGTGGAATGGAAAGGAATGGAATGTGGAATGAAATGAAATGGAATGGAATGTGGAATGGAATGAGGATCGGAATGTGGAATGGAATGTGGAATGGAATGTGGAAAGGAATGCAGAATGGAGCGGAATGGAATTGTGAAATGGAACGGATTGTAATGTGGAACGGAATGTGGATTGGAATGTGTAATGGTCGGTGGAATGGTATGTGGAAACGAATGTGGAATGGAACGGAATGGAATGTGAAATGGATTGGATTGGAATGTTGAACCGAATGGAATGGAATGTGGAATGGAATGTGGAATGAATTGGAATGGAGTGTGAAATGGAATGGAATGGAATGTAGAACTGAATGTCGGACAGAATGTGAAATGGAATGTGGAATGGAATGTGGAAAGGAATGTGGAATTGAACGGAATGGAATCTGAAATGGAATGGAATGGAAAGTGTAATGGGATGCGGAATGAAACGGAATGGAATCTGGAATGAAATGTGGAATTGAATGTGGAATGGAAAGGAATGGAATGTGGAATTGAATGTGGAATGGAGTGTGGAATGGAATGTGGAATGGAATGTGAAATGGAATGTGGAATGGAAAGGAATGGAATGTGGAATGGAATGTGAAATGTAATGGAATGGAAAGTGGAATGGAATGGAATGGAACGTGGAAAGGAATGGAATGGAATGAAGTCTGGAACGTGGAATGAAACATGGAAAAGAACTTGGAATGTAGCGTGGAATGGAAAGGAATGGAATGTGGAATGGAATGGAATGGAATGTGGAAAAGAAAGTGGAATGGAATGGAATGTAATATGGAATGGAATGAAATGGAATGTGTTATGGAATGGGGAATGGAATCTGGAAAGGTATGTGGAATGGAAAGGAATGAAATGGAATGTGGAATGGAATGTGGAATGAAGTGTGCAACTGAATGTGGAATGGATTGTGAAACGGAATGTGAAATGGAATCTGGAATGGAATGGAATGGAATGTGTAATGGAATGGAATGGAATGTGGAATGGAGTGTGGAATGTAATCTGGAAAGGAATGTGGAATGGAACGGAATGGAATCTGCAAAGGAATGTGGAATGGAGTGTGGAATGGAATGTGGAATGGAATGGAATAGAATGTGGAAAGGAATTTGGAATGGAGTGTGGAATGGAATATGGAATTGACGGAAAGGAACTTGAAACAGAATTTGGAATGGAATGTAGCAAGGAAAGTGAAATGGAATGGAATTGACTGTGGAATTCAATGTGGAATGAAAAGAAATGGGACGTGGAATGGAACGTGGAATGGAACGTGGAATGGAGAGGAATGGAACGTTAAATGGAATGTGGAATGGGATGTGGAAAGGAATGGAATGGAATGTGGAATGGAATGTGAAATCGAATGTGGAATGGAATGGAATGGAATGTGGAATGGAATGTGGAATGGAATGGAATATGGAATGGAATGTGGAATGGAATGTGGAATGGAATGTGGAATGAATGTGGAATGAAATGTGGAATGGAATGTGGAATGAATGTGGAATGGAACGGAGTGGAATGTGAAATGGAATGTTGAATGGAATGGAATGGAATGTGGAATGAATGTGGAGTGGAACGGAATGGAATGTGAAATGGAACGTGGAATGGAATGGAATGCAACGTGGAATGGAATGGATTGGAACGTGGAATGGAATGGATTGGAATGTGAAATGGAATGAGGAATGGAATGAAATTGAATGGAATTGCATGTGTAATTTAATGGAAAGGAACTTCGAATGGAATCTAATGTAATGTGAAATGGAATGAGGAATGGAATGGAATAGAATGGAATGGAATATGGCTTGTAATGGAATGGAATGGAATGGAATGTGGAATGGAATGTGGAATGCAGTGGAATGGAATGAGGAATGGAATGGAATGGAATGTAGAATAGAATGTGCAGTGGAATGTGAAATGGAATGGAATGGAACGTGGAATGGAATGAGGAATGGAACATGGAATGTAATGTAAAGAAACATGGAATGGAATGTCGAATGAAATGTGGAGTGGAACGAGTAAAGCAAAGTGGAATGGAAAGTGGAATGAAATGTGGATTGGAACGAGTAAAGCAAAGTGGAATGGAAAGTGGAATGGAATGTGGAATGGAAAGTGGAGAGGAATGGAGTGGAGTGGAATGTAGAATGGAATGGAATGGATTCTGGAATGGAATGGAATGGAATGTAGAATCAAATGAAATGGAATGTGGAATGGAATGGTTTGGAACGGAATGGAGTGGAATGTGGAATGGAATGGAGAGCAATGTGGAATGGAATGTGGAAAGGAATTTGGAATGGAATTGAATGGACTGTGGAAAGGAATGGAAAGGAATCGAATGTGTAATGGAATGGAATGGATTGTGGAATGGAAAGGTATGGAATGGAATGTGGAATGGAATGGAATGTGGAATGGAATGTGGAATGGAATGGAATGGAAAGTGGAAAGGAAAGCTATGGAATGTGGAATGGAATGGAATGGAATGTGGAATGGAACGTAGAATGGAATGGAATGTAATGTGAAATGGAATCAGTAATGGAATGGAAAAGAATGCAATTGAATGCGGACTTTAATAGAATGGAACGTGGAATGGAATGTGGAATGGAATGGATTGGAACGTGGAATGCAATGGAATGGAATGGAATGGAATGGAGCGTGGAATGGAACCGAATGGAATGGGGAATGGAATTTGTAATGGAATGATGTGGAATGGGATGTGTAATGGAAAGGAGTGGAATGCAATGGAATGTGGATTGGAATGGAATTTAATGTGGAATGGAATTGAATTGAATGTGGAATGGAAAGGAATGGAATGTGAATGGAATAGAAAGGAATGGAATGCGAATGGAAAGGAAAGTGGAATGGAATGGAGTGGAATGTAGAATGGAATGGAATGGAATGTTGAATGGAATGGAATGGAACGTGGAATGCAGTGGAATGGAATGGAAAGGAATGTCTAATGGAATGGTATTGAATTTGGAATGGAATTGAATGTGAAATGCAATGGAATGGAATGTGGAACGCAATGGAATGCAATAGAACGTGAAATGGAATGGAATGGAATGTGGAATGGAAGGGAATGGAATGTGGAATGGAAGGGAATGGAATCGAATGCAACGTGGAATTGAATGGAATGGAATATTGAATGGAATATGGAATGGAATGGAATGGAATGGAATGTCGAATGCAACGTTAAATGGAATGGAATGGAACGTGGAGTAGAATGGTATGGAATGAGAAATGGAATGAGGAATGGAATGAAATGGAATGGAATGGAATGTGGAATGGAATGGAATCAAACGTGAAAAGGAATGGAATGGAATGTGAAATCGAATAAGGAATGGAATGGAATGTGGATTGTACTGTAATGGAATGTGGTTTCTAATGGAATGGAAAGCAGAGTGGAATGTGGAATGGATTGGAATGGAACATGGAATAGAATGTGGAATGGAATGGAATGGAATGAGGAATGGAACGGGAAATAGAATGTGGAATTGAATGGAATGGAATGTGAATGGACTGAGGAATGGAATGGGGAATGAAATGGAATGTAACATGGAATGGAATGTCGAACGGAACGTGGAGTGGAACGTTGAATGGAAAGTGGAAAGGAACGTGAAATGAAACGTGGAGTGGAACGTGGAATGGAAAGTGGAATGGAATGGAACATTGAATGGAATGGAAGGTGGATTTGAATGGAATGGAAACAGAAAGGAATGGAATGGATGGTGGAATGGAATGGAAAGGAAAGAGGAATGGAATGGAATGTGGAATAGAATGTGGATTGGAATGGAATGGAATGTGGAATGGAAAGTTGAATTGAACGGAATGGAAAGTGGAATGGAATGGAATGCAATGAGGAATGGAATGTGGAATGCAATGGAATGAAACGCGGAATGGAATGAGGAATGCAACATGGAATGGAATGGAATGGAAAGTTCAATGGAACATGGAATGGAATGCGGAATGGAAAGTGGAATGTAATGGAATGGAAAGTGGAATGGAATGGAATGGAACGTGGAATGGTATGGAAGGGAAGGTGGAATGGAATGGAACGTGTAATGGAGTGAAATGGAAAATGAAATGGAAAGTGGAATAGAATGGTATGGAATGTGGAAAGGAATGTGGAATGGAATGTGGAATGGAATGTGGAATGGAATGTAATGTGGATTGGAAGGAGGAATGGAATGTGGAAGGGAACATAGAATGGAATGGAATGGAAAGTGGAATGGAATGGAAAGTGGAATGGAACGGAATGGAAAGTGAAATGGAATGGAATGGAAAGTGGAATGGAATGGATCGTTGAATGGAGAGGAATGGATTGTTAAATGGAAATTTGAATGGAATGGAATGGAATGTGAAAAGGAATAGAGTGGAATGTGGAATGGAAAGCGGAATGGTATGTGGAATGGAACGTGGAATGGAATGGAAAGGAAAGTGGAATTGAATGTGGAATGGAATGGAATGGAGTGTGGAATGGAATGGAGTGGAAAGTTGAATGAAATGGAATGGAATGGAATGAGGAATGTAATGGAATGGAATATTGAAAGGAATGTAATTGAATTAAAAGTGTAATGGAAAGAAATGGAATATGGAAAAGAATGGAATGGAATGTGGAATGGAATGGAATGGAATGTGGAAAGGAATGTGATGGAATGTGGAATGGAATGAGGAATGCAATGTAATGGAATGTGGAATGGAACGTGGAAAGTAATGGAATGGAATGTGGAATGGAATGTGGAATGCAATGGAGTCGAAACTGTAATGGAAAGAAATGGAATGGAATGAGGACTTGAATGGAATTGAATGGAACGGAATGTGGAATGGAATGGAATTGAATGCGGAATGGAACGTGGAATGTAATGGAATGGAATGTAAAATAGAATGTGGAGTGGAATGGAATGTGGTATGGAATGGATTTGAATGGAATGTGGAAAGGAATGGAAAGGAATGGAATGTGACAAGGAATGGAATGGAATGAAATTGAATGTGGAATGAAACGGAATGAAATTGAATGTGGAACGGAAAGGAATGGAAACGAATGGAATGTCGAACGGAATGGAAGGGAATGTGGAATGGACAGTGGAATGGAATGGAATTTAATGTGGAAAGGAATGGAATGGTTTGGAATTGACTGGAATGGAGTGTGGAATTGAATGGAATGGAAAGTGGAATGGAATGGAACGGAATGTGGAATGGAATGGAACAGAATGTGGAATGGAATGGAACAGAATGTGGAATGGAATGGAACGGAATGTGGAATGGAATGGAAAGGAATATGGAATGGAATAGAATGGAATGTGCAATGGATGTGGAATGGAATGTACAATGAAATGGAATGAAATGTGGAATGGAACGTTTAATGGAATGTGGAATGGAATGTGGATTGGAACGGAATGGAGTGAAATGTGGAAAGGAATGGAATGGAAAGTGGAATGAATTGGAATGAAATTTGGAAAGGGAAGCTGAATGGAAGTGGGAAAGAAATGTGGAATGGAATGTGGAACGGAACATGAAAAGGAATGTGGAATGGAACGTGGAATGGAAGGTGGAAAGGAAAGTGGAATGGAACGTGGAATGGATCGTGGAAAAGACTGAAATGGAACATGGATTGGAACGTGGAATGCAACGTGGAATGGAAAGTGGAAAGGAATGGAATGCAATGTGGAATGGAATGGAATGTGGAATGGAATGGAAAGGAATGTGGAATGGAATGGAATGGAATATGCAATGGAATGTGGAATGGAATGGAATGGAATTTGGAACGGAATGTTGAATGTAATTGAATGGAATTTGCAATGCAATGCGGAATGGAATGGAATAGAATTTGTAATTTAATGTGGAATGGAATGGAATGGAATGTGGAACGGAATGGAAAAGAATGTGGAAAGGAATGGATTGGAATGTAGAATGAAGGATTGGAATAGAATGGAATGTCAAATTGAATGAATGGGAAAGGAAAGTGGAATGGAATGTTCAACGGAATGGTAGACAATATGGAATTGAATGTGGAAAGGAATGGAATGCAATGTGGAATGGAAGGGAATGGAATGGAATAGAATCAAATTGAATGTGAGATGGAAACTGGAAAGGAATGGAATGGAATGAAATGTGGAATGGAATGGAAAGGAATGTGGAATGGAATGTGGAATGGAATGGAATGGAGAGTGGAATGCAATGGAATATGGAAAGGAATGGAATGGAATTGAAAGTGGAATGCAATGGAATGGAACAGAATGAAATGTGAAATGGAATGAAATGGAACATGGAATGGAATGGAAACGAATGGAAAGTGGAATGGAATGGAAAGGAATACTGAACGGACTGTGGAATTGAATGGATCGGAATGTGGAATGGAACGTGGAATGGATTGGAATGGAACGTGGAATGGAATGGAATGGAATGTGAAATGGAATGAGGAATGGAATGAAACAGAATGGAATTGCATGTGTAATTTAATGGAATGGAATATGAAATGGAATGTGGAATGAAATGAAATAGAATGCAATTGCATGTGTAGTTTAATGGAATGGAACTTTGAATGGAATCTAACGTAATGTGAATTGGAATGAGGAACGGAACGGAATAGAATGGAATGGAATGTGGTTTGTAATGGAATGGAATGGAATGGAACGTGGAATGGAATGTGGAACGCAATGGAATGGAATGTGGAATGGAATGGAATGGAATGAGGAATAGAATGTACAGTGGAATGTGAAATGGAATGGAAAGGAACGTGGAATGGAATGAGGAAAGGAACATGGAATGCAATGAAATGGAACCTGGAGTGGAATGTGGAATGAAACGTGGAGTGGAACGAGTAAAGGAAAGTGGAATGGAAAGTGGAATGGAATGTGGAATGGAACGTGGAGAGGAATGGAGTTGAATGGATTGTGCAATGGAATCGAATGGATTCTGGATTGGAATGGAATGGAATGTAGAATCAAATGAAATGGAATGTGGAATGGAATTGTTTGGAATGGAATGGAATGGAATGTGGAATGGAATGGAGTGCAACGTGGAATGGAATGAGAAAAGGAATTTGGAATGTAATGGAATGGACTGTGAAATGGAATGGAAAGGAATGGAATGTGTAATGGAATGGATGGGATTGTGGAATGGAAATGGATGGAGTGGAATGTGGAATGGAATGGAATGGAATGTGGAATGGAATGGGATGTGGAATGGAATGTGGAATGGAATGGAATGGAAAGTGGAATGGAATGGCATGGAAAGTGGAATGGAATGGAATGGAATGTGGAATGAAATGGAATAGAATGTGGAATGGAATGTGGAATGGAATGTGGAATTGAATGTGGAATGGAATGGAATGGAACGTGGAAAGGAATGGAATGTAATGTGAAATGAAATCTGTAATGGAATGGAATAGAATGGAATGGAATGCGGACTTTAACAGAATGGAATGTGGAATGGAATCTGGAATGGAATGGAATGGAGTGGAACGTGAAATGGAACGTGGAACGGAATGGAATGGAATGTGGAATGGAATGGAATAGAACATGGAATGGAATGTGCAATGGAATGTGGAATGGAATGGAATGGAAATTGGAATGGAATAACGAATGGAACATGGAATGGAAAGGAACGGAACATGGAATGGAACGTGGAATGAAACCTGGAGCGGAAAATGTAATGGAAAGTGGAATTGAACGTGGAAAGGATTATGGAATGTAACGTGGAGTGGAATGCAATGGAATGGAAGGTGGAATGCAATGGAATTGATTGTAGAATGGAGTGGAATGGAATGTAGAATCGAATGAAATGGCATGTGGAATAGAAAGGATTGGAAAGTAACGGATTGGAATGTGGAATGCAATGGAGTGGAACGTGGAATGGAATGTGGAAAGGAATAGAATGGACTGTGGAGTGGAATGGAAAGGAATCGGATGTGAAATGGAATGGAATGGATTCTGGAATGGAATTGTAAGCATCGGAATGTGGAATGGAATGGAATGGAATGGAATGGAATGTGGAATGGAATGGAATGGAATGTGGAATGGAATGGAATGGAATGTGGAATGGAATGGAATGGAATGTGGAATGGAATGGAATGGAATGGAATGTGGAATGAAATGAAATGAAATGTGAAATGGAACGTGGAACGGACTGGAAAGGAAAGTGCAATGGAATGGAATGGAATGTGAAATGGAATCAGGAATGGAATGGAAAAGAAAGGAATGGAATGTGCAATGTAATGGGATGCAATATGGAATGGAATGAAGAGTGTATTGGAATGGAATGTGGAATGGAATGTGGAACTGAATGTAATGGAATGTGGAATGGAAAGGAATGGAACGTGGAATAGAATGTTTAATGCAATGTGGAATGAAAGTAATGGAAGGTGGAATGGAATGGGGAATGGAAAACGGAATAGAATGGAATGGAACGTGGAAAGGAATGTGGAATGGAATGTGGAATGGAATGGAATGGAATGGAGTGGAATGGAGTGGACTGGACTGAAATACAGTGGAATGGAGTGGAAATACAGTGGAATGGAATGGAATGGGGTTGAAGGGAGTGGAGTGGAATGGAGTGGAGTGGATTGGATTGGTGTGGAATGAAGTGGAATGGAATGAAATGAAATGGAGCGCAGTGGAGTGGAATGGGTTAGAGTGGAATGAAATGGAGTGGAGTGGAATGAAGTGGAGTGGAATGGAGTGGAATGGAGTGGAGTGGAGTGGAATGGAGTGGAGTGGAATGCAGTGCAGTGGGATGTAATCGAATGGAATGGGATGGAGTGTAATGGAATGGAGTGGAGTGGAGTGGAGTGGAATTCAGTGGAGAGAAATGGAATGGAATGAAATGGAGTGGAGTAGAGTGGAGTTGAGTGGAGTGGAATGGATTCGAATGAATTCAGATGGAGTGGAATTGAATGGAACAGAGTGGAGAGGAGTGAAACACTATGGCATGGAAGTTGATGGAATGGAATGCAATGGAAAGGTGAAGAGAAACGTAAGCTGACATTGTGCCTCTGCACTCCAGCCTTTGTGACAGAGTGAGATACTATGGAAAGAAAGGAATTGAATGGAATGGAATAGAGTGGAACGGAATGGAGTATAGTGGAGTGGATTCGAGTAGACTGGAGTAGAATGGAGCGGATTTGAATGGAATGGAATGCAGTGGATTGGAGTGGAGTGGAGTGGAATAGAGTGGAATGGAATGGAGTAGAATCTAATGGAATGGAATGGAATGGAATGGAGTGGAGTGTAATGGATTGGAGTGGAGTGGAGTTGAATGGAGTGGAGTAGAGGGGAGTGTAATGGAATTGAATTGAATGTAGTGGCGTGGAATGGAGTGGAGTAGAGTAGGGTGGAGTGGAGAGGAATCATATGGAATGGAATGGATTGCAGTGGAGTAGAATGGAGTGGAGTGGAGTGGAAGGGAGTGGAATGGAAAGGAGTGGAATGGAGAGGAGTGGAGTGGAATTCAGTGGAGTGGAGTGGACAGGAATGGATTGGAAAGGAATGAAATGGAATGGAATGGGATGGAATGGACTGGAGTGGATTGGGGTGGAATGGAGTGGATTGGAGTGGAATGCAGTGGAGTGGAATGGAATGCAATGGAATGTAATGGAGTGCAGTGGAATGGAGTGGAGTGGAATGGAATGGAATGGAATGGAATGGAATGGAATGGAATGGGTTGGAGTGGAGTGGAGTGGAGTGGAGTGGAGTGGAGTGGAAGGGAATGGATAGGAATGAATGGAGAAGAGGGGAATGGAATGGAACGCAGTGTAGTAGAGTGGAGTGGGGTGGAATGCAATGGAATGGAATAGAATGAAGTGGAATGGAATGGAGTGGAATGGAATGAAATGGTATGGAGAGAAGTGGAGTAGAATGGAGTGGCTTGGAGTGGAATGGAATGGAGGGGAATGGAGTGGCAGAGAATGTAGTGGAATTTAATGGAATGGAGTGGAGTGGAAAGGAATAGACTGAATTGGAGTGGAGGGGTGTTGTGCGGAGAGGAATGGAATTGAATGGAATGGAATGGAATGGAATGGAATGTAGTGCAGTGGAGTGGAGTGGAATGGAATGGAGTGGAGTGTTTTGGAATGGAGTGGAGTGGAGTGGAGTGGATTAAACTAGAATGGATATGAATGCAATGGAATGGGGTGGAATGGATTGGAATGGAGTGGAGTAGAGTGGAATGGAGGGGAGTGGAGTGGAATAGACTGGAATGGAATGGAGTCGAGAGGAATAGAGTGGAGTGGAGTGGACAGTAATGGAGTGGAGTGGATTGGAGTCGATTGGAGTGGAGTGGAATGGAAAGGAATGGAATGGAACACAATGGAGTGCAATGGATTGGAGTGGACTGGGATAGAATGGAGTGGAATGGAACAGAGCAGAATGTAATGGAGTGGAGTACAGTGGAAAGAAGTGGAGTTGAGTGGTAAGGCATGGAATTACATGGAATGGCGTGGAGTGGAAGTAGTGGAGTGGTATTGGCTGGAGTTTGATGGAGTGTAGGGCAGTGAAATGGGGTTGAGGGGAGTGGAATGGAATGGAATGGAATGGAGTGGAGTGGTATGGGGTGGAGTGGATTGGGGTGGAGTGGAGTGGAATGGAATGTAGTGGAGTGGATTGGAGTGGAGTGCAATGTAGTGGAATGGAATGGAGGGGAATGGAATGGAGTGGAATGGATTTTACTGGAGTGGAGTGGAGTAGAGTGGAGTGGAAAGGAATGGAATTGAATGGAATGGAATGAATTAGAATGTTGAGGAGTGGAGTGGAGTGGAGTGGAGTGGAATGAATTTGACTGGAGAGGAATGGAGCAGAGTGGAGGGGAATGGAATGCAGTGAAATGTAATGGAAACGTATGGACAGAAGTGGAGTAGAATTCAGTGGAGTGGAGTGGATGGAGTGGAGTGGAATAGAGTGGCAAAGAATGGAGTGCAATGGATTGGAATGGAGTGGAGTGGAATGGATTGGAGTGGAGTTGAGTGGAATGAAATGAAGTGGAATGGAGTGGAAAGGAATGGAATGGAATGGAATGGAATGGAATGGAGAGGAATGGAATGGAATGGAGTGGAATGAAATGGAATGGAATGGAATGGAATGGAATGGAATGGAGCGGAATAGAGTGGAGTGGAGTGGAGTGGAGTGGAATGTAGTGGAATGTAATGGGGTGTAGTGGGGTGGAATAGAATGGAATCATGGAATGGAGTGGAGTGGAATGGATTGGAATGGAATGGAGTGGAGTGGAGTAGACTGGAATGGAATGTAATGGAGTTGTGTGAAATGTAGTGGAATAAAATGGGGTGGAATGGAGTGTAATGGAGTAGGGTGGAGTGCAGTGGAGTGGACTGGAGTCGAATGGAACGGAATGGAATGGAACCTGAGATTGTGCCACTGCCCTCCAGGATGATTAACTGAGTGAGATACTGTCAAAAGAAAGGAATGGAATGGAATTCACTGGAATGGAATGACATGGAATGGATTGGAGTGGAGTGGACTGCAGTGGAGTGGAGTGTAGTGGAGTGGAGTGGAATGGAGAGCTATGGAAGGGGATGGAATGGAATGGAATGAAGTGGAGTGGAGTGGAGTGCAGTGGAATGGATCACAAAGGAATGTGATGGAGTGGAATGGAGTAGATTGGAGTGCAGTGGAGTGGAGAGGAGTGGAATTCAGTGGAATGGATTCAGATGGCATGGAATGTAGTGCACTAGAGTTACATGGAGTGGAAAGGAGTGTAATGGAATTCAATGGAATGGAATGGAATGGTATTGAATGGAAAGCCATGGAATGCAGTGGAATAGATTTCAATGCAATGGAAAGTAACATGTAATGTGAGCTGAGATTGTGCCACTGCACTCCAGCCTGGATGACAGTGATATCATGTCAAAAGAAAGGAATGGAATGCAATGGAGTGAAATGGAATGGAATGGAGTGGAGTGGAGTACAGTGGAGTGGATTGGAATGGAGCCAAAAGGAATGGGATGGAGAGGAATGAATGGAAGTGGAGTGCAGTGGAGGGGAGTGAAATGGCATTGAATGGAATGGGATGGAATGGAATGCAATGGAACAGTGAAAAGAAATGTGAGCTGAGATTGTGCCACTTCACTCCATCTTTTGTGACAGGGTGAGATCCTGCGGAAAAAAAAGCAATGGAATGGAATGAAATGAAGTGGAATGGAATGGAGTAGAGTGGAGAAGACTAGAGTGGTGTGGAATGAAGTGGTGTCGAAGGGAATGTATTAGAATTGAAACGAATGGAGTGGAATGGATTGTAGAGGAGTGAAGAGGAGGTGAGTGAAGTGGAGTGGAGTGGAATATAATGGAATACAGAGGAATGGAGTGGAATGCAATTGAATGGAGTGGAGTGGAGTGGAATGAAGTAGGGTGGAGTGCAATGGAGTCTAATGGAGTGGAATGGAATGGAGTGGAGTGGAATGGAGTGGAGTGGAATGGAGTAGAGTGGAATGGAATGGAATGGGGTGGAATGGAACGGAATGAAGTGGAGAGGAGAGAAGTGCAATGGAGTGGGGTGGAGTGTAATGGAGTGCACTCGAGTGGAATGGAATGGAATGGAATGGAGTGGAATGGAGTCGAGTGCAATGCAGTGGAGTGGAGTGGAGTGGAATGGAGTGGAATGGAGTGGAGTGGAAACGAGTGGAATGGAATGAAGTGGATTGGAGAGGATTGTGGTGGTGTAGAGTGGAATGGAATGGATTAGAGTGGAATGGAATGGAATTAAGTGGAATGGAGTGGGGTGGAGTGGATTGCTGTGGAATTGATTGGAATAGAATGGGATGGAGTGGAATGGAGTGGATTGGAGTGCAGTGGATTGGAGAGGAGTGGAATTCAGTGCAATGGAATAGGATGGCATGGAACGTAGTGGACTGGAGTTACGTGGAGTGGAAAGGAGTGTTTTGGAAATGAAAGGAATTCACTGGAATGGAATGGATTGGAATGGAAAGCAATGGAATGCAATGGAATGGAATTCAATGCATTGGAAAGTGACATGTAATGTGAGCTGTGATTGTGCCACTGCACTCCAGCCTGGATGACACAGTGATATCCTGTAGAAAGAAAGGAATGGAATGCAAGAGAGTGAAATGGAATGGAATGGAATGGAATACAGTAGAGTGGAGTGGAGTGGAGTGGAGTGGAGTGGAGTGGAGTGGATTGGAATGGAGCCGAATGGAAGGGGATAGAGTGGAATAAAATGGGGTGGAGTGTAGTCGACCGGAGTGAAATAGTATTGAATGGAATAGGATGGAATGGAATGAAATGCAACGGTGAAAAGAAATGTGAGCTGAGATTGTGCCACTGCACTCCATCTTTTGTGACAGAGTGAGATCCTCTCGAAAAAAAAGAATGGAATGGAATGGAGTGGAATTCAAAGGAGAGGAGTGGAGCGGAGTGGAGTGCAGAGGTGTGGAATGGAGTGTTGTGTAAGGGCATGTATTGGAGTTGAAACGAATGGAATGGAATGGATTGGTGAGGAGTGAAGGGAGAGGAGTGAAGTGGAGTGTAATGGAGTGGAGTGGAGTGGAATGGAATGGAATGGAGAGGAATGGAGTGGAATGAAATTGAATTGAGTGGAGTGGAGTGGAATGGAGTAGGGCGGAGTGGAATGGAGTCAAATGGAGTGGAAGGGAATGGAGTTGACTGGAATGGATTGGAGTTGAATGGAGTAGAGTGGAATGGAACGGAATGAAGTGGAATGGAATGGAATAGAGTGGAGAGGAGAGCAGTGCAATGGAGTGGAGTCGAGTGGAATGGAATGGAATGAAATGGAGTGGAGTGGAATGGAGTGGAGTGGAATGGAGTGGATTGGAGTGGAGTGAAGTGGAATGGAAAGGAGTGGAGTGGAGTGGAATATAGTGGAATGGAATGAAGAGGACTGGATAGGATAGGAGTAGAGTGGAGTGGAATGGAATGGATTAGAGTGGCAAGTAGTGGAATGGAAAGGAGTGGAGTGGAATGGATTGGAATGGAATGGAGTAGTATGGAGGGGAATGGAGTTGAATAGAGAGGAGTGGAGTGGAATGGAGTGGAATAGACTCGAATGGAGTGGAATAGAATACAGTGGAATGGAATGGTATGCAATGGAATGGAATAGAATGGAATGAAATGGAATGGAATGGAATGGAATGGAATGGAGTGGAGTGGAGAGGAGTGGAGTGGAATTGACTGGAAAGGAGAAGAACGGAATGGAATTGAGTGGAATGGAATGGAATGGCATGGAATGGAGTGGAGTGGAATGGAATGGAGTGGAGTGGTGTGGAAGGGAGTGGAATGGAATGGATTGGAGTGGATTGGAGAGGAATGGAGTGGAAAGGATTAGAATGGAGTGGAGTGGAGTGGAATGAAATGGAATGGAGTTGAGTGGACTGGAATGGAGTTGAGGGGAATGGAGTCAAGTGGAGTGGAATGCAATGGAATGGAGTGGAATGGAATGGAGTGAAGTGTAGAGGAATGGAGTGGAATGGAATAAATGAGAAAGAAATGGAGTGGAGAGGAGTGGACTTGAATGGAATGCAATGTAGTGGAGTGGATTGGAGTGGAGTGGAATAGAATGGAATGGAGTGGAGTGGAATGGATTGGATTGGAATGGAGGGGAATGGAATGGAGTTGACTGGATTTGACTGGAGTGGGGTGGAGTGGAATGGAATGGAGTCGAGTGGAATAGAATGAAATGGAATGTGTTGGAGTGAAGTGGAGTGGAATAGAATGGAATGTAGTCCAGTGGAAATGAGTAGACAGGAATGGAGTGGAATGGAGTGCAATGGTGTGTCATGGGAAGGAGTGGAATGGAACGGAATGGAATGGAGTGTAGGAGAATGGAATGGAGTGGAAAGTAATGGAATGGAAGAGAGTGGAATGCAGTGGAATGAAACGAAATGGAAAGGAATGTACTGCAGTGGATTGTAGTGGAGTGGAGTGGAGTGGAATGGAGTGAAATGGAGTGGAATGGAATGGAGTGGAGTGGAGTGGAATGGAATGGAATGAAGTGGAATGGAGTAGAATGGAATGGAATGGAATGGAATGGATTGGAATGAAAATCAATGCAGTGGAGTGGATTGGAGGGGGATAGAATGGAATGGAGTGGAGTGGAATGGAGTGGAACGGAATGGAGTGGAATGGAGTTGAATGGAGTGGTGTGAAGTGGAGTGGAGTGGAGTGGAAATGAGTGGAATGGAATGGAGTGGAATGGAGAGGAATGGAGTGGTTTGGAGTGGAGTGGAGTGGAATGGACTGGAATGTAATGGACTGGAGTGGATTGGAGTGGACTGCAGTGGAGTGGAATGCAATCGAATGGAATGGAAGCTGAGAATGTGCCACTGGGCTTCATTCTGATTGACAGAGTGAGCTAATGTCGAAAGAGAGGAATGGAATGGAATGCATTGAAATGGAATGGAAAGGAAAAGAGTGCAGTGGACTAGAGTGGAGTGGAATGAAGTGGCATAGAGTGGAATGGAGAGGAATGGAATGGGATGGAATGGAATGGAATGGAATGCGCTGGAGTGGGATAAAGTGTAGAGGAGTGGAATGAAGTAGAGTTGAATCAGATGTAATGGAACGTAGTGGACTGGAGTGGAGTGGAAAGGAGTGGAATGGAATTGAATGGAATGGAGTGGAATGAAATGGAATGGAATGCAATAGAATGCATAGGAATAGAATGCAATGCAATGGAAAGTGACATGTAAAGCGTGCTGAGATTGTGCTACTGCACTGCAGCCAGGGGGACAGAAATATCCTGTTGAAAGAAAGGAATGGAATTCAACGGAGAGAAAAGGAATGGAAAGTAACAGAATGGAGTGGAGTGGAGTGCAGTGGAGTGGATTGCAATGGAGGCAAATGTAAAGTGCTGGAGTGGAATGGAATGGAGTGGAGTGCAGCAGAGTGGAGTGAAAAAATATGGAATGGAAAGGGATGGAAAGGAATGCAAAGGGATGATGAAAAGAAATGTGAGCTGAGATTGTGCCACTGCACTCCAGCATTTGTCACAGAGTGAGATCCTGTGGAAAAAAAGTAATAGAATGGAATGGAGTGGAAAGGAATGGAATGGGGTGGAGTGGAGTGGAGAGGAGTGGAGTGCTATGGAATGGACTGGTGTGGAATGGAATGGATTGGAGTTGATAGCAGTGGAATGGAATGGAATGGAATGTATTGGAGTGGAGTGCAGTTGAGTTAAGTAGAGAGGAGTGGAAAGGAATGGAATGGAATGGAATGGAGTTGAAAGGAATGGAATGGAGTGGAGTGGAGTACAATGGAGTGGGGTAGAGTGGAATGGATTTGAATGGAATGGAGGGGAGTGGAGAGGAGTGCAGTGGAATGCATTGAAATGGAATTGAGTGGAGTGTAATGGAATGGAGTGGAGTGGAATGGAATGTAGATGAGTCTAGTGGAGTGCAGTGGAGAAGAACGGAGTGGAGTGGACTGGAATGGAGTGGAGTGGAATGGAATGGAGTGGAATGGAAAGGAATGGAATGCAGTGAAGTGGAATTGAGTAGAGTGGAATGGAATGGAGTGAAATGGAATGGACAGGGAAGAATGGAGTGGAGTGGAGTGGAATAGAGTGAATGTATTGGAATAGAGAGGACTGGAGTGGAATGGAATGAAATGGAGCAGAGAGGAATAAAATGCAGTTGAGAGGATTGGAGTGGAGTGGAATGGAGTGGAGTTGACTAGAATGGACTGGAGTGGAAAGGAATGGTGTTGAATGGAAAGGAATGCAATGGAGTGGAGTGGAATTGAGTGGACTGCAATGGAGTAGAGTAGAATGGAATGAAATGGAGTGGACTGGAATGCAATGGAAAGCATGGAGTGGACTGGAGAGGAATAGAGAGGAATAGATTGGAATGGAGTGGAGTGGGGTGGAATGGAATGGAATGGATCAGAGTGGATTGGAATGGAGTCGAGAGGAAAGGAATGCCATGGAGTGGACTGGAATGCAATGGAAAGAATTGAGTGGTGTGGAGTGGAATGGAGCGGAGTGGATTGGAATGGAGTGGAGTGGGATGGAATGGAATGGAATGGAGTGGATTGCAATGGAATGGAATGGAATGCAATGGAGCGGACTGGAATGGCATAAAGGAGAGTGGAATGGAATAGAATAGAATGAAATAGAACGGAATGCAATGGAATGGAGCAGAGTAGAGTGGAAAGGAGTGGGGTGGAATGCAGTGGATTGGAGTGGAATAGAATGGAATGGAGTGGAGTGGAATGGAATGGAGTGGAATGGAGGGGAGTGGAGTGGAGAGAAGTGGAATGGAGTGGAATGGAGTGGAATGGAATGGAGTACAGTGGAATGGAATGGAAAGGAATGAAGCCGAGCAGACTCGAATGGATTAGAGTGTAATGGAGTTGAATGGAGTGAACTGCAATGGAATGGGGTGGATTGGAATGAAGTGGAATGGAATGGAGGGTAATGGAGTGGAGTGGAGTGCAGTGGAAAGGAATAGAGTGGAATGGAGTGGAGTGGAATGGAATGGAGTGGAGTGGAAGGGAGTGGAGTGGAGTGGAGTGGAATGGACAGGAGTGGACTGGAAAGCAGTCGAGTGGAAGGAGTGGTGTGGAATGGAATGGATTGGAATGGAATGGAGTGGAGTGGAGTGGAATGGAGTGGAATGATGTGCAATGGAGTGGCGTGAAATGGAATGGAATGGAACGGAGTGGAGTGGAGTGGAATGGAATGGAGTGTAATGGAATGAGATGGAGTGGAATGGAGTGGGTTGGAAGAAATGGAGTGGAATGGAATGGAGTTGGGTGGAATCGAGTGGAGTGGTGTTGAATGGAGTGAAATGGAAAGGACTGGTAATAAATGCAGTGGATTGGAGTATAGCGGAGTGGAGTGGAGTGCAATAGAATGGAGTGGATTGGAATGAATTGGAATGGAATAGCATGGAGTGCAGTGGAATGAAATGTAAGGGATTGGAGTGGATTGGAGTGGACTGGAATGCAGTGGAATGGTGTGGAATGGAATGGAAGGGAGAGGAGTGGATTGGAGTGGAGTGGTGTGGAATGGAGTGGAGTGGAATGGAATGGAGTGGAATGGAGTGGAGTGCAGTGGATTGGAGCGAAGTGGAATTAAATGGAGTGGAGTGAAGTGGAGTGGAGTTTCGTGAAGTGGCATGGAGTGGTTTGGAATAGAATAGAGTGGTGTAGAATGGAGTGGAGTGGAATGGAGTGGACTGGAATGGAGTGGAATGGAATGGCATGGAATGGAGTAAAGAGGAATGGAATGGAATGGATTGGATTAGATTGAAGTGGATTGGAGTAGAGTGGGCTGGAATGGAGTGGAATGGAATGGAATCGAATCGAATGGAATTAATTAGAATGGAATGGACTGGAGTGGAGTGGAATGTGATGGAAAGGAATGGAATGGAATGGAGTCTAATGGAATGGAATAGAATGGAACGGAGAGGAGTGGAGTGGTATGTAATGGAAAGGAATGGAAAGGAATGGAGTCGAAAGGAATGGAACAGGTTGGAATGGACTGGATTGGAGTGGAATGTAATGGAAAGGAATGGAATGGAATTGATTGGAATGGAATGGAGTGGATTGTAGTGGAGTGGAATTGAATGGAAAGCAGTGGATTTTAATGGAGTGGAATGGAATGGAGTGGATTGCAATTGAATGGAATGGAGTAGAATGGAGTCGATTGGAATGGTGTTGAATGGAGTGGTGTTGGGTGAAGTGGGGTGGAGTAGAATGGAATGGAATGGACTGGTGTGGGGTGAAGTGGAGTGGAGTAGAATAGAGTGGAGTGGAGTGGAGTGGAGTTGAATGGAATGGAATGGAAGCTGAGATTGTGTCACTGAACTCCAGGCTGAGTGACAGAGTGAGATGCTCTCAAAAGAAATAAATGGAAAGTAATACAGTGGAATGGAATGGAATGGAATTGAAGGTACTGGAGTGGAATGGAATGGATTGGAGTGAAGTGGTGTGGAGTGGAATGGAGAAGAATGGAATGGGATGGAATGGAATGGAATGAACTAGAGTGGAGTGGGATGGAGTGTAGTGCAGTGGAATAGAGAGGAATGGAATGGGATGGACTGGAATGTATTGGAGTGGAGAGCAGTGGAGTGGAGAGGAGTGGAATGGAGTGGAATGGAATCAGATGTAATGGAATGTAGTGGAGTGGAGTGGAGTGGATTGGAAAGGAGTGTAATGGAATGTAATGGAATGCAATGGAATGGAAAGGAATGGAAAGCAATTTAATGCAATGCAATAGAATACAATGCAATGGAAAGTGACATGTAATGTGAACTGAGATTGTGCCACTGCACTCTAGCCTGTGTGACACAGTGATATTCTGACGAAATAAAGAAATGGAATGCAATGGAGTCAAAAGGAATGGAATGGAATGGAATTGAGTGGAGTGGAGTGAAGTGGAGTGGAGTGCATTGCAATGGAGTTCAGTGGAACGGCATGGAGTAGAAAGGAATGGATTGGAGTGCAGTTGATTGGAGTGAAATAGTATAGAATGGAATGGGATGGAATGGAATGAAATGGAATGGTGAAAAGAAATGTGAGCTGAGATTGTGCCACTGCAATCCAGCTTTTGTGACAGAGTGAGATCCTGTGGGAAGAAAGGAATTGAATGGAATGGAGTGGAATGGAACGGAAAGGAGTGGAGTGGAGTGGAGTGGTGTGGAATGGAATAGATTGGGGTGGAAAGGAAAAGAATGCAATGAAATGGATGGGAGTAGAGTGGAGTGGAGTGAATTGGAGGGAAATGGAATGGACTGGAGTGGAATGGAATGGAATGGAGTGAAATGTAGTGGAATGAAATGGAATGGAAGGGAGTGGAGTGGAATGGAATGATGTGGAGTGGAATGGAGTTGAATGGAATGAAATGGAATGGAGGGGATTGGAAAGTAGTCGAATGAAATGGAGCAGCATGGAATGCAATGGAATAGAGTGGAATGGAATGGAGTAGAGAGGACTAGAATGGATTGGAGTGGAGTGCAGTGGAGTGGAGGGGAGTGGAAAGAAATGGAATGGAATGGACTGGAGTGGACTGGAATGGAGTGGAGTGGAATGGAATGCAGTGGAATGCAGAAGAGTCGAGTGGAATGGAATGGAATGGAGTGGAGTGGAATGAAATGGAATGGAGTGGAATGGAGTCGAGTGGAAGGGAGTGAACTGTAGAGGAATGGAGTGGAATAGAATGGATAGGAATGGAATGGAGTGGAATAGAATGAACAAGAATGGAATGAAGTGGAGTAGAGTGGAGTGGAATGGAAGGGAATAGAGTGGAATGGAGTGGAATGGAATGGAGTGTAGTGGAATGGAGGGGAAAGCAATGCAGTGTACTGGAAGGGAATTGAGTGGAATGGAGTGGAGTGGAGTGCAATAGAGTGTAATGGACGGGAATAGAGTGGAATGGAATGGAATGGAGTGGAATGGAATGAATGGAATGGAATGGAGTGGAATGGAATGAATGGAATGGAATGCAATGGAATAGAATGGAGTGAAGTGATATGGACTGGAAAGGAGAGAATTGAATGGAATGGAGTGGAACGGATTGGAATGGAATGGAATTGAATGGAATGGAATGCCACTGAATGGAGTTGAGTGGAGTGGAATGGAGTGGAGTGGAGTGGAAAGAAGTGGAATGGAATAGAATGGAATGGAATGGAACGGAATGGAGAGGTGTGGAGAGGAATGGAGTGGAATGCATTGGAATGGAGTGGAGTGCAGTGGAATGGAAAGGAATTGAATGGAGTGGAGTGGAGGGGACTGGAGTGGAGGGAAGGGGAATGGAATGGAATGGAATGGAGTGGAATGGAGTGGAGAGGAATAGAGTGGAGTGGAAAGGAATTGAGTGGAATTGAGTAGTGTGGAGTGGAGTGGAGAGCAGTGGAGTGGAATGGAATAGAATAGAATGGAATGCAGTGGAATGGAATAGAATGTAGTGGAGTGGAATGGAATGGCATGGAATGGAGTGGATATGGAGTGGAGTGGAGAGGAATGGAGTGTATTGGACAGGAAGGTAGTGGAATGGAAAGGAATGGAGTGGAATCAAATGAAATGGAGTGGAATGCAATGGAGTGGAATGCAGTGGAGTGGAATGGAGTGGAATGTACTGGAGTGAAGTGGGGTGGAATGGAATGGAATGAATGGAACGGAATGGAATGGAGGGGAGGCGAAAGGAGTGGAGTGGAGTAGAATTGACTGGAATGGAGTGGTGTGAAATGGAATGGAGTGGAGTGGAGTTGATTGGAATGGAATGGAAAGGAGTGTAGTGGAATTGAGTCGAATGGAATGGAGTGGGATGGAGTGACGTGGAGTGGAATACAGTGGAATGGACTGGAATGGAGTGGAATGGAATGGAATGGAATGGAGGGGAATGGAATTGACTGGAGTGGAGTGGAATGGCATGGAGTGGAGTGGAATGGAGTGGAATGGAGAGAAGTAGAATGAAATGGAGTGGAGTGCAGTGGAGTTTCATGGAGTGCCATGGAGTGGTTTGGAATAAAATAGATTGGAGTGGAATGCGGTGGAGTGGAATGTAGTGGAATGGAATGGCATGGAATGGAGTGGAATGCAATGGGATGGACTGGAGATGTATGGAGTGGAATGGTGTGTAGTGGAAAAGAAAGGAATGGAATGGAATGGAGTATAGTGGAATTGAGGGAAGTGGAGACGAGTGGATAGGAATGCAAAGGAATGGAGTGGAGTAGAGTGGAATGGAGTGGATTCGAGTGGAGTGGAGGGGAATGGAATGGAATGGAATGGAATGGAATGGAATGGAGTGGAATAGAGTGGAGTGGAGTGGAATGAAATGGAATGGAGTGGAGTGGAATGTAATGGAGTGGAGTGGAAAGGAGTGGAATCGAATGGAGTGGTAATATATGGAATGGAGTGGAGTTAAGTGGAGTGGAATGGAATGTAGTGCATTGCAATGCAGTGGAGTGGAGTGGAAAGGATAGGAATGGAATGGAGTGGAGTGGAATGTAGTGGAGTGAAGTGCAATGGAGTGGAGTGAAGTGGAAAGGATTGGAATGGAATGCAATGGAGTGGAG
Source organism: Pongo abelii (assembly GCF_028885655.2). Lineage (NCBI taxonomy): Eukaryota > Metazoa > Chordata > Mammalia > Primates > Hominidae > Pongo > Pongo abelii. The sequence goes on along the minus strand of NC_072000.2, from coordinate 2,718,306 downwards.
TGGAATGGATTGGAATCGAATGGAGTGGAGTGCTGTGGAATGGCATGGAATGGAGTGGAGTGGAGTGCACTGGACAGCAGTAGAGTGGAATGGACTGTGATGGAGTGGAATCAAGTGGAGTGTAATGAAGTGGAACGTAATTTAACGGAAAGGAATGGAGTGGAGTGAAGTGGAATTGAGTGGAATAGATGGGAAAGGAGTGGAGTCAAGTGGAGTATAGTGGAGTGCAGAGAAACGGAGGGGAATGGAATGGAATGGAGTGGAATGAAGTGGAGTGGAGTGAAGCTGAATCTGGTGTTGTGCAGTGGAGTGGAGAGGAGTGGAATGGAGTGGAGTGAAATGCAGTGGAGTGTAGTGGAAGGAATAAAGTGGAATGGAATTTAATGGAATGGAATGGAATGGAATAGAATACAGTGGAGTGGAATGCAGTGGACTTCAGTGGAACAGAGTGAAGTGAAATGGAATGGAATCCCGTGAAGTGGAGTGAAATGCCGTGCAGTGGAGTGGAATAGAGTTGAATGGAATGGAATGGAATGGAGTGTAATGGAATAGAATGGAGTGGAGTGGAGTGGAATGGAGTGGAGTGGAGTGGAATGAAGAGGAGTGGAATGGAATTGAATGGAGTGGAGTTTGATTGAGCGGAGTGGAATGGAGTGGAGAGAGTGCAGCGGAGTGGAATGAAATGGAATGGAGTGGAGTGGAAAGGAGTTTAATGGATTGGAATGGAATGAAATGGAATTGAATGGAATGGGATGGAGTGGAATAGAGTGGAGTGGAGTGGAATAGAATGGAGTGGAATGAAATAGAGGAACGTAACGGAGTTGATTGGAATGGGGTGGAGAGGAGTGCAGTGGAGTGGAGTGGAATGGAATGGAGTGGAGTGGACTGGAGTAGAATAGATTTGAATGGAATGGAATGCATTGGAGTGGAGTGGAATGGAGTGAAGTAGAATGGAGTGTCATGGAAAGGAGTGGTACTAAATGGAAAGGAATGGAGTGGAGTGGAGTGGAGTGGAATGGAATGGAATGGAATGCACTGGAGTGGAATGTATTGGGTTCGAATGAAGTGGATTGCAGTGGAATGGAATGGAGTGGTGTGGAGTGGAGTCGAATGGAATGGGATGGAGTGGAGTGGAATGGAGTGGAGTGGAGTGGAATGGAATGGAATGGCGTGGAATGGAATGCAGAGGAATTGAATGGCATGGAGTGGACTGCAGTGGAATGGCATGGAGTGGACTGAAATGGATTGCAATGGAATGGAGTAGAATGGAATTGAGTTGACTGGAGTGGAGTGGAGTAGACTGGAGTTGAATGGGTGGAATGGAATGGAATGTAGTGGAGTCAATTGGAATGTAATGGAACAGAATGTAGCAGAGCGGAGTGGAATGCAGTGGAGTGGAATGGAATGGAGTGGAGTGAAATGGAATGGAATGGAGTGGATTGGAATGGAGTAGAATGGAATGGCATGGAATAGAGTGGAGTGGAGTGGATGGATTGGAATGCAACGGAATGGAATGGAATGGAGAGGAGTGGAATGGAATGGAATAGAGTGGAATGGAATGTAGTGGAGTGGAGTGGAGTCGAGTAGAATGGAGTGCAGTGTACTGGAATGGAGTGGAGTGGAATGGAATGGAGTGGAATGGAATGGAATGTAAAGAAATGGAGTGGAGTTTAGTGGAATGGAGTGGAGAGGAGTGGTATGGAATTGAGCGAAGTGGAATGGAAGTAAGTGGAATGGAATGGAGTGAAGTGGACTGGAATGGAGTGGAGTGGAATGGAAGGGAGTTTAATGGAATTGAATGGAATGGAATGGAGTAGAGTGGAGTGGAATAGCGTGCAGTGGAATGGAATGCAATGGAATGGAGAGGAGTGGTATGGAATGTAGAGGAGTAGAGGTGGATTGGAGTTCAATGGAATGGAACGGACTGGGGTGGGCTGATATGAAGTGCAGTGAAATGCAATAGAGTGGAATGGAATGGAATGGAGTGGAATGGAGGGTAGTCGAGTGGAATAGAGTAGACTGGAGTAGAATGGAGTGGAGTGGAGTGGAAAGGAATGTAAAGGAATGGAATGGAGTGGAGTGGAATGCAGTGCAGCAGAATGGAGTAGAGTGTAGTGGAGTGGAGTGGAATGGAATGGTGAGGAGTGGTAAGGAATGGAGTGCAGTTGAATGGAGTGCAGTGGAGTGGAGTGGAGTGTACTAGAGTGGAATGGAATGGAATGAAATGGAGTGGATTGGAGTGGAGTGGAATGGAGAGGAATATAATCTGGTGGAATGGAATGGGGTGGAGTGGCGTGGAATGCAGTGGAATGGAAAGGAATTGAAAGAAATGGAATGGAATGGAGTGCAATGCAATGGAATGGAGGTTAGTGGAGTGCACTGGTGTGGAATGGAATGGAATGGAGGAGTGTGGGATGCAATGGAGTGGAATGGAAAGGAGTGGAGTGGAGTGGAGTGGAGTGAAATGGAATGGAATGGAGTGGAGTGGAATGGAATGGAATGGAATGGAATGGAATGGGGTGGAAATGACTGGAGTGGAGTGGAGTGCAGTGGAATGGAATGGAATGGAATGCAGTGGAATGGAATGAAGTGGAATGGAACGGAGTGGAGAGGAGCAAAATTGAGTGGAGTGTACTGGAATAGAAATAAGTGGAGTGGAATTCAATGGAATGGAATGGAATGGAGTGGAGTTGACTGGAGTGGAGTGGACTGGAGTGGAGAGGAAAGAAATGGAATGGAAGGCAGTGGAATGGAATGGAATGGAATGGAATGGAGTGGAGTGAAGTGGAATGGAGTGGGGTGTAGTGGAATGGAACGGAGTGGAGTTGAATGGAGTTGAGTGGCGTTGAATGGAGTGGAAAGGAGTGGAGTGGAGTGGAGTGGATTGGAATGGAATTGAATGGAATGGAGTGGAGTGTAAGGGAGTGGAGTGGCGTGGAATGGAATGGAGTGGAGTGGAGTTGAATAGTATGTAATGGCATGGAATGGAATGGAGAGGAATGGGATGGAATGGAGTGGAGAGCAGTGAAATGGAGTGAAGTGGACTGGAATGGATTAAAATGGAACGTATTGGAATGGAATTGAGTGGACTGGGGTGGAGTGGAGTAGAGTGGAATGTGTGCAATGGATTGGAAAGGAGTGGAGAGGATTGGAATGGAATGGAATGGAATGGAGCAGAGTGGAGTGGAATGGAGTGGATTGGAATCCAGTGGAGTGGAGTGGATGGGAATGGAATGGAGGGGATTGGAGTGCAGTGGAATGGAATTGAGTGAAATGCAGTGGATTGAAGTGGATGGAGTGGAGTGCAGTGTAATGGAAGGGAATGGAATGGAGTGGAGTGGAATGTAATGGAGTGGACTGGAAAGGAGAGTGTGGAATGGAATGGAGTGGAGTGAAATGGAATGTAATGGAATGGAGTGTAGTAGAGTGGAATGGAGTGGAGTGAAGTGGAATGGCGTGGAGTGGAATGGAATTGAATGGAGTGGAGTGGAGGGGAATGGAGTGGATTGGAGTGGAATGCAGTTGAATGGAATGGAATAGAATGGAGTGGAATGGAATGGAATGGAATGGAATGGAATGGAATGGAGTGGAATGGAGTGGATTGGAATGGAATGGAGTTGAATGGAATGGAATAGAATGGAGTGCATTGGAATGGAATGGAATGGAAAAGAATGGAATGGAAAGGAGTGTAGTGGAGTGGAATGGAATGGAGTGGAGTGGAACGGAATGGAGTTGAGTAGAACACAGTAGAATGGAATTGAATGGAGTGGAGTGTAGTGGAATAGAGTGGAGTGGAGTGGAATGGAATGGAATGGCATGGAATGTAGAGGAGTGGAGTGGAATGGAGTGGAGTGGAGTGGAATGTAGTGGAGTGGAGGGAATGGAGTGGAGTGGTGTGAAAAGTATTGCAATGGCAAAGAATGGAGTGGAAAGGAGTGCAGAGGAATGGAATGGAGTAGACTGGAATGGAATCGAGTGGAGTGGAATGGAGTGGAATGGAATGCAGTGGATTGGAGAGGAATGGAGTGGAGTGGGGTGGAAAGGTGTGGAATGGACTGGAGTTGAGTGGAAAAGAGTGGAACAGAATGGAATGGAATGGAGTGGAGTGGAGTGGAAATCAGTGGAATGCACTGGACTGGAGTGGAGTGGAGTGGAATGCAGTGGAAAGGAATAGAGTGGAGTGGAGTGGAGTACAATGGAATGGAGTGGAATGGAGAGGAGTGGACTGGAGTGAAGTGGAGTGAAATGGAATGGAATGGAGTGGACTGGAAAGGAATCGAATGTAGTGTAGTGGAATGGAATGGAATGGAATGGAGTTGAGTGAAGTGGAGTGGAGTGGAGTGGAATGGAGAAGAATGTACTGGAATAGAGTGGAATGGACAGGAATGGAGTGGAATGGAATGGAATGGAGTGGAATGTAATGGCATTGAATGGAGTGTATTGGAATGTCTTGGAATGGAATGGAGTGGATAGGAGTGGATTGGACTGGAATGGATTGGAATGCAGTAGGGTGGAGTGGAATGGCATGGAATGGAATGGAGTGGATAGGAGTGCATTGGAGCGGTATGTATTGGAATGCAGTAGAGTGGAGTGGAATGGAGTTGAATGGAGTGGAGTGGAATGGAGTGGAGTGGAGTGGATTGGAGTGGGATGGAATGGAGTGTAATGGAAAGGAGAGGGGTGAAGTGGAGTATAGTGGAGTGGAATGGAATGTAGTGGAATGGAATGGAATGGATTGGGGTGGATTGGAGAAGAGTGGAGTGGAATGGAATGTAGTGGAAAGGAATGGAATAGAATGGAGTGGAGTGGAATGGATTGGAATGGAGTGCAATGGAAGGGAAAGGAAATGAGTGTAATGGAATGGAGTGGAATGGAATGGAGTGCAACTGAATGGAGTGCAACTGAATGCAGTGGAGTAGAGTGAAAGGGAGTAGAGAACAATGGGGTGGAATGGGTTGTAGTGGAGTAGAGTGAAGTGGAATGAAGTGGAATGAAGTGGAATGGAATGAAATAGAATTGAATGGAGTTGAAGGGAGTGGAGTAGTGTGGAGAGTAGTTGAGTGGAATGGAGTAGAATACAGTGGAAAGGAATGGAATGAAATGGAAAACCATGGAATGGAATGAAACGGAATGGAATGAAATGGAATGCAATGGAGTGCAATGGAATTTTGAAATAAACTTTGAGCTGAGATGTTGCGTCTGCACTCAAGCCTGGGTGACAGAGTGTGATCCAGTCGAAAGAAACGAATGGAATGGAATAGAGTGGAATGGAATGGAATGAACTGCAGTGGAGTGGAATGGAATGGAATGGAATGGAATGGAATGGAATGGAATGGAATGGAATGGAGAGGAGTGGAATAGATTGGAATGGAATGGTGTGAAATTGAGTAGTGTGGGGTGGAGTGGAAAGGAATGGAATAGAATGGAGAAGAGTGGAACGGATTCGAATGGAATGGAGTGGAATTGAGTTGAGTTGGGTGGAGTGGAATGGAATGCAATGGAATGCAGTGGAATGGATTGCAATGGAGTGGAGTCGAATGCAAAGGAATGGAATGGAGTGGAGTGGAATGGAATGGAGTGTAGTGTACTGGAATGGATTGCAGTTGAATGGAATGGAGTAGTATGGAATGGAATGGAATGGAATGGAGTAGTATGGAATGGAATGGAATAGAATGGAATGGAATGGAATGCAATGGAATGTAGTGGAGTTGAATGGAGTGGAGTGGAGTGGAGTGGAATTGAACGGAGATGAATGGAATGGGATGGAATGGAACGGAAAGGAGTGGGGTGGAGTGGAGTAATGTGGATCTGAATGGAGTGGAATGGAATAGGATGGAATGGAGTGGAGTGGAGTGGAGGGGAGTGGAATGGAATGGAATGGAGTGGAATGGAATGGAATGGAATGGAATGGAATGGAGTGGAATGGAATGGAATGGAATGAACTGGAGTGGAGTGCAGTGGAGTGGAGTGGGGTGGAGTGGTGTAGAGTGGAGTGAAGTGGATGGGAATGCAATTGGAATGAATGCAATGAAGTGGACTGGAGTACAGTGGAGTGGAATGGTGTGGAGTGGAGTGGAGTGGAGTGGACTGGAATTGGAATGAATGGAATGGAGTGGAGTGGATTGCAGTGGAGTGGAATGGAGTGGAGTGGAGTTGAATGGAGTGGAATGGAATGGAATGGAATTCAATGGAATGGAAAGGAATGGAACGGAATGCAATGTAATGGAATGGTGAAATGAAATGTGAGCTGAGATTCTGCCTCTGTATTCAAGCTTGGGTGACATCGTGAGATCCTGTCGAAAGAAAGGAATGGAATTGTATGATATGGAACAGAGTGGAGTGGAGTGGAGTGGAGTTGAATGGAATGGAATTTAGAGGAATCTGATGCAATGGAATGGAATGGAGTGGAGTGGAATGGAGTGGAATGGAACGCGATGGAATGTGATTGAGTGCAATGGAATGAAGTGGAATGGAATGTAGTGGAACGGAATGGAATGGAATGGAGGGGAGCAGAGTGGAATGGAGTGGAATCGAGTGGTGTGGAGTGTAGTGGAATAGACTGCAATATAATCTGATGGAATGGAATTGATTAGAGTAGATTGGAGTAGAGTGGAGTGGAATGGAATGGAGTAGAACGGAGTTGAGTGGAGAGGAATGCAATGGAATGGGATGGAAAGGAAGGGAAAGAAACGGAATGGAATGGTGTAATGAAATGTGAGTTGAGATTGTGTCACTGCACTCCAGCCTGCGTGACAGCGTGAGATCCTGTGGAAAGAAAGGAATGGAATGGTGTGGTGTACAATTTAATGGAATGGAATGGAATGGAGTGGAGTGGAGTGGAGTGGAGGTGAAAAGAATAGTGTGGAATGGGAAGGGGTGGAGTAGAATGCAGTAGAATGGAGTGGATTGGAGTAGAATGGAATGAAATAGAATGGAATGGAGTTGAAAGAATTGGACTGGAGTGGAGTGGAGTGGAGTGGTGTGGATTAGAGTGGAGTGTAATAGAGTGTAATGGAGTGGAATGGAGTGGAATGGAGTGGAAAGTAGTGGAATGCAATGAAATGGAATGGAATGGAATGGAATGGAATGGTGAAATGAAATGTCAGCTCAGATTGTGCCACTGCACTCCAGCCTGGGTGACTGATGGAGATCCTGTTGAAAGAAAGGAATGGAATGAAATGCAATAGAATGAAATGAAATGGATTGAAATGGAGTGGATTGGAGTAGACGGTATTGGAGTTGAGTGTACTAGAATGGATTGGAATGGAAGGGAATGGAATGCAATGGAAAGGAGTGGAGTGGAGTGGATTAGAGTGGAATAGATTCGAGTGGAAAGGAATGGCATGGAATCGGATGGAATGGAGTGTAGTGAAGTGGAGTGCAGTTGATTGAAGTGGATTGGTGTGTAATGGGGTGTAGTGTAGTGGAGTTCACTGAAGTGGAGTGGAGTGGAGTGGAGTGGCTTGGAGTGGACTGGACTGGAATGGAATGGAATGGAAGGGGAAGGAACAGAATGGAACGGAATGGAATGGAACGGAATGGAATGGAATGGAATAGTGAAATGAAAAGTTAGCTGACATAGTGCCACAGAACTGCAGAATGGGTGACAAAGTGATATCCTGTCGAAAAAAAGTAGTGGAATAGAATGGATTGGAATGGAATGGAACGGAGTGCAGTGGTGTGGAGTAGAGTGGAATGGAGTGGAATGGAGTGGAATGGAATTGGATGGAACGGCATGGAGTGGAGTAGAGTGGATTGGAGTAGACTGGAATGGACAGCAGTGGACTGGAATGAAATGGAATGGAACTGATTGGAATGGACCTGAATGGTATGGAGTGGAGTGGAGAGGAGTGGAATGGAATGGAGTGCAATAGAATGGAATCGAATGGAATGCAATGCAATGGAATGCAATGCAATGGAATGGAATGGAAGGCAATGAAATGGAATGCAATGCAATGGAATGGAATGGAAGGCAATGCAATGGAATGCAATGCAATGGAAGGGAATGGAATGGATTGCCATGGATGGAATTGTGAAATATAATGAGAGCTGAGATTCTGCCACTACATTCCAGCCCGGGTGACACAGTGAGATCCTGCTGAAGGAAAGTAATGGAATGGAATGGAGTGGAATTGAAAGGAATGGAATGGAATGGAGTGGATTGGAGTGGAGTGGTTTCGAATGGAGAGGAATGGAACGGGATAGAATGGAATGGAGTGAGTGTTGAGGAGTAGAGTGGAGTGAAGTGTAATGGAGTGGAATGGAATGGGATGGAATGCCGTGGAGTGGAGTGGAGTAAAGTGGAGTGAAGTGTAATGGAGTGGAATGGAATGGGATGGAATCCCGTAGAGTGGAGTGGAGTAGAGTGGACTGGAATGGACAGCAGTGGAATGGAATGAAATGGAATGGAATTGATTGGAATGGACTGGAATGGTATGCAGTGGAGGGGAGTGGAGTGGAATGGAATGCAATGGAATGGAATGGAATGGAATGCATTGGAATGGAATGCTATGGAATGGAATGGAATGGAATGGAATGGATTGCCAGGGAATGGAATGGTGAAATAAAAATGAGAGCTGAGATTCTGCCACTGCATTCCAGCCTGGGTGACAGAGTGAGATCCTGTGGAAAGAAAGGAATGGAAGAGAGTGGAGTGGAATGGAATGGAATGGAATGGAATGGAATGCGGTGTAGTAGAGTGGACGGGAATGGAGTGTTATGAAATGTGCTAGAGTGGAATGGAATTGAGTCGAGTGGAGTGGCCTGGTGTGATGTGAAATGGAGTGAAATGGAATGGGATAGAATGGAATGGAGACGAGTTTAGTGGAGTGGAGTTGAATGGAATGGAACAGAATGAAGGGGAGTGGAGTGGAATGGAATGGAATGCAGTGGAATGGAATGGAATGGAATGGAATGGAATACAACTGAATGGAACGGTGAAAAGAAATGTGAGCTGAGATTGGGACACTGCACTCTAGCCTGGGTGACAGCCTCAGATCCTGTCTAAAGAAAGGAATGGAATGGAATGGGATGGAATGGAATGGAATGGAGTGGATTGAAGTGGAGTGGGTTAGAGTGGAGTCGAGTGGAATGGAGGTGAATGAAGTGGGTTGGAATGGCATGGAGTCAAGTGCAGTGTAGAGTGGAAAGGAGTGGAATGGAATGGAATGGAATGGTTAAATGGAATGAGAGCTGAGATTGTGCCAGTGTACTCCAGCCAGTATACAGAGTGAGATCCTGTCGAAAGAAAGAAATGGAATGGAATGGAGTGGAATGCAATGCAATCGAATGGAGTGGAGAGGAGTGGAGTGGAGTGGAGAGGAGTGAAGTTCAATGTAGAGGAGTTGAGAGGAGTGGAATGGAGTGGGAAGGAATGGGGTGGAATGGCATGTAGAGGAGTGGAGTGGAGTGAAATGGAGTGGAATGAAGTGGAATGGAGTGGGAAGGAATGGGGTGGAATGGCATGTAGAGGAGTGGAGTGGAGTGAAATGGAGTGGAATGAAGTGGAATGGAATGGGATGGATGGTTATGGAGTGGAGAGGAGTGGAGTGGAGTGGAATGGAGTAGAAAGGAACGGAATTAAATGCAATGCCATGGAATTGAATAGAATGGATTGGAATGGAATGGAATGGAATGAAATGCAATGGAAGGCAATGGAATTTTGAAATAAAATGTGAGCTGAGATGGTGCTACTGCACTCCTGCCTGAGTGAGAGAGTGAGATCTTGTCGAAAGAATGGAATGGAATGGAATGGAGTGGAGTGCAGTGGAGTGAAGTGGAATGGAGTTGAATGGAATAGGATGGAGTGGAATGGAAAGGAGTGGCTGGAGTGGAGTGGAGTGGAGCTGAGTTGATTGAAATGAAATAGGATGGAATGTAGTTGAGTGGAGTGGAGTGGAGTTGAATGGAATGAAATGGAATGGAATGAAGTAGAGTACATTTTAGTGAATTGGAGTGAAGTGGAGTGGTGTGGAGTGGAGTGGAGTGGATTGAAATGGACTTGGATGGAATGGAATGGAGTGGAGTGGAGTGCAATTGAATGGAGTGGAGTGGAGTTGAGTGGAGTAGAATGGAATGGGGTGGAATGCAATGGAATGGAATGGAATGGAATGGAATGGAATGGAATGGAATGCAATGCAATGCAATGGAATTGAATGGTGAAATGAAATGTGATCTGAGATTGTGCCACTGCATTCCAGTCTTGGTGACAATGTGAGATCCTGTTGAAATAAATAAATGGAATGGATTGGTGTGGAATGGAATGGAATGGAGTGGAGAGGAGAGGAGTGGAGAGGTATGGAGTTTAACGGAATGGCATGGAAAGGAATGGAATGGAGTGGAGTGGAATGGAGTGGAATGGAGTGGAATGGAATGGGAAGTAATGGGAATGAGTGGAGTGTAGTTGAGTGGAGGGGAGAGGAACGGAGTGGAATCGAATGGAATATAGTGGAGTGGAGTGGAATGGAGTGGAATGGAATGGAATGGGATTGAGTGGAGTGGAGTGGAGTGGAGTGGAATGCTGTGGAGTGGAGTTGAATGGAATGGAGTGGACTTGAGTGGAGTGGAGTGGAGTGGAGTGCAACGGAATGGAATGGAATGGAATTGAATGGAGTGGAATGGACTGGAATTAAATGGAATGGAAAGGAATGGATTTGTGAAGTGAAATGTGAGCTGAGATTCTGCCACTGAACTCCGGCCTGGGTGACAGAGTGAGATCCTGTCGAAAGAAACGAATGGAGTGGAATGGAATGGAATGGAATGGAATGGAGTGGAATGGAACGGAATGGAATGGAGTGGAGTGGAGTGGATGGAGTAGAGTGGAGTGGGGTGGAATGGAATTCAATGGAATGTGATTGTATGGAATGGAATGGAATGTAGTGGAGTGGAGAGCATTGGAGTGGAATGTGATGGGATGGAATGGAATATGGTGGAGTGAAGTGGAGAGGAGTAGCTTGGAATGTAGCTGAGTGGCGTGGAGTGGAGATGAGAGGAGAGGAATGGGGTGGAATGGAATTGAATGGAGTGGAATGGAATGGATTTGAGTGGAGTGGAGTAGAGCGGAGTTGAGTGGAGTGGAATGGAGTGGAATGGAATGGGATGGAATGGGATGGAATGGAATGGAATGCAATGCAATGAAATGCAATGGTGAAATGAAATGTGAGCTGAGATTGGGACACTGTACTTCAGCCATGGTTACAGCATGAGATCCTGTCGAGTGAAATCAAAGGAATGGAATGGAATGGAATGGAGTGGAGTGGAGTGGAGTGGAATGGACTGGAATGGACTGGAATTGAATGAGATTGAATGGGATCAAGTGTAGTGGAGTAGAGTGGAGTGGCATGGAGTGGAATGGAATGGAATGGAATGGAATGGAGTGGAATGGAGTGGAATAGAGGCGCATGGAATGGAAAGGAGTGGAGTGGAGTGATATGGAATGGAATTAAATGGATACAAAGGAATGGAATTCTGAATTGAAATGTGAGCTGAGATTGTCCAACTGCAATCTAGCCTGGGTGACAGAGTGAGATAATATCCAAAGAAATGAATGGAATGGAATAGAGAGGAATAGAAATGAATGGAGTGGAGTGGAGTGGAGTGGAGTGGAGGGGAGTGGAGTGGACTGGAGCAGAGTGGAGTGGAGTAGAATGGAGTTGAATGGAATGTGATCGAATGGAGTGGATTTCAGTGTAGAAGAGTGGAGAGGAATGGGATGGGATGCAATGGAATGGGGTGGAGTGGAGAGGAGAGCAGTGGGGTGGAATAGAGTGGAGTGGAGTGGACTGGAACAGAGTGGAGTGTAATGGAGTGGAACGCAAAGGGATGGAATGGAATGGAATGGAATAGAATGGACTGGAATGGTGAAATGAAATGTGAGCTGAGATTGTGCTACTGCACTCCAGCCTTAGTGCAGAGTGAGATTCTGTCGAAAAAACAAATGGAATGGAATGGAGTGGAATGGAATGGAATGGAATGAAGGAATGGAATGGAATGGAATGGAATAGAGTTGAGTGGAGTGGAACGGAATGGAATGGAATGGAATGGAACGGAGTGTAATGCAATGGAATGAAATGGAATGAAAGTAATTGAATGGAACGGAATGGAATGGAATGGAGTGTAATGCAATGGAATGAAATGGAATGAAAGTAATTGAATGGAAAGGAGTGGAAAGTAGAGGAGTTTAATGGAACGGAACGGATTGGAGTGGAATGGAGTGGAATGGAATGGAATGGTGAAATGAAATGCGAGCTGAGATCATGTGACTGCACTCCACCCTGGGTGACAGAGTGAGATCGTGTCGAAAGAAAGGAATGGAATGGAATGGAGTAGAAATGAATGGAATGGAATGGAGTGGAGTGGAGTGGAGTGGAATGGAGTGGAATGGAATGGGATGGAATGGACTGGAGTGGAGTGGATAGGAGTAGATTGGAGTGTAGTGGAGTGGAATGGAGTGAAATGGAATTGAGTGGAGTGGAGTGGAGTGGAGAAGAATGGAGTGGAATGGAATGGAATGGAATGGAATGGAAAGGAATGGTGAAAAGAAATGCGAAGTGAGATTGTGCCACTGCACTCCAGCGTGGGTGACAGAGTAAGATCATGTTGAAAGAAAGGAATGGAATGGAATGGAGTGGAATGGAATGAAATTGAATTGAATGAAGTGGAGTTGACTGGAGTGGAGTAGATTGGAGTGGAGGTGAATGGATTGGAGTGGAATGGGATGGAATGGAATGGAAGGGTGTGGATTTGAGTAGAGCAGAGTGGAGTGGAGAGGAGTGGAATGGAGTGGAATGGAAAGAGATGGAATGTAATGGAGTTCAGTGTAGTGGAGTGGAGTGGAGTCGTATGGAGTGGAATGGAATGGAATGGAGTGGAGTTGAGGGGAGTGGAGTGGAGTGAAATGGAATGGAATGGTGAAATGAAATGTGAGCTGAGATTGTGTGACTGCAATCCAGCCTGGGGGACAGATTGAGATCTTTTTGAAAGAATGGCATGGAATGGAATGGAGTCGAATGTAATGGAATTTAATGGAGTGGAAGGGACTGGAGTGGAATTTAGTTGAGTGGAGTGAAATGGAATAGGATGGAATGGAATGGAATGGAGTGCGGTGTAGTGGAGTGGAGTGGTGTGAAATGGAATGGATTGGGATGGAGCTTAATGGAGTGGAGTTTATTGGCGTGGAGTAGTGTGGAGTGGAATGGAATGGAATGGAATGGAAAGGAATGAAATGGCATGGTGACATGAAAAGTGAGCTGAGATTGTGCTACTGCACTCCAGCCTGGGTGACAGAGTGAGATCCTGTCGAATGAAAGGAGTGGAATATAGTGAAGTGGAATGACATGGAATGTAATGTCATGGAATGGAATGGATTGGAGTGGAGTGGAGTGCAGTGGAATGGAGTGGAATGCAATGAAATGGATTGAAATGTAATGGAATGGAATGGAGTGGAGTGGATTTTAGTGGATTGCAGTGGAGTGGAGTGGATTGGAGTGGAATGGAGTGGAATGGGATGCAGCTGAATGGAGTTAAGTGGAGTGGAGTGAAGTAGAGTGGAATGGAATGGAATGGAATGGTGAAATGAAGGGTGAACTGAGATTGTGCCACTGCACTGCAGCCTGGGTGTCAGAGTGAGATCCTGTTGAAAGAAAGGAATGGAATGGAATGGAGTGGATTGGAATGGAATGGAGTGGAGGGGAGTGGAGTGGAGTGGAATGGAGTAGAATAGAATGGGATGCAGTGGAATGGAATGGGGTGAAGTGGAGTGGAGTGGAGTGGACTGGAGTGAACTGGAGTGGAATGGAATGGGATGGAATGGAATTGAGTGGAGTGCTTTGGAGTGGAGTGGAGTGGAATGGAGTGGATGGAATGTAATGTAATGGAGTGGAGTGGAGTGGAGTGGAATGGAGTGGAGTGGAATGGAGTGGAGTTTAGTGGAATGGAATGGAATAGAATGCAATGGAATGGAATGCAATGGAATGCAATGCAATGGAATGCAATCCAATGGAATGGTGTAGTGAAAAGTGAGCTGATATTGTGCCACTGCACTGCAGCCTAGGTGACAAAGTGAGATGCTGTCGAAAGAAAGGAATGGAATGGAAAGAAGGGGAATAGAATGGAATGCAGTAGAGTGTTTCATGCACGTCCGTGTGAAGAGACCACCAAACAGGATTTGTGTGAGCAAAACGGCTGTTTATTTCACCTGGCTGCAGGTGGGCTGAATCCGAAAAGAGAGCCTGCGAAGCGACATAGGGTATGGGCCGTTTTATAGGATTTTGGAAGTTAATGGAAAATTACAATCAAAAGGGGTTTTTCTCTGGTGGTCAGGTGCAAGGTTCAAAAGGTGCTCAGTGGGTGAGCTTCTGAGCCAGGAGAAGGAAATTCACAGCGTTAATCACTCAGTTAAGGTGGGGCAGGAAGAAATCACAATTTTGGAATGTCATCAGTTAAGGCGGGGCAGGGCCTTTTTACTTCTTTTGTGATTCTTCAGTTACTTCAGGCCATCTGGGTGTATACGTGCAAGTCATAGGATATGCGATGACTTGGCCTGGACTCAGAGGCCTGACATTCATGCCTTCTTATATTAATAAGAAAAATAAAACAAAATAGTGTTGAAGTGTTGGGGTGGCGAAAATTTTTGGGGGGTGGTATCTAGAGAGAATGGGCGATGTTTCTCAGGGCTGCTTCAAGCGGGATTAGGGGCGGGGTGGGAACATAAAGTGGGAGAGGTTAAGCTGAAGGAAGATTTTGTGGTAAGGAGTGATATTATGGGGTTGTTAGAAAAAACATTTGCTGTGTAGAATTATTGGTGATGGCCTGGATACGGTTTTGTATGAATTGAAAAACTTAAAGGAATAAGAGAAGGAGAAAAACAGATACAAAAGTTCTAAGAATTGGGAGGACCTGGGACATCTGATTAAGAGTGCCTAAGGAGATTCAGCATAGTCCTGCCAGCAAAGATTATTTATTTACCTCAAGAGATAAGAGTGGCAGTTTGGGGATAGCACAAGGAGATATCAGCGGGGATGGCTTGGGGAAACAGTGTAAATCGGCAATGTAAACAAGAGCAGAGCATGTACGAGTAGTTGAGAATGGAGAATAGGAGTATGACTAGACTGAAAATAGTAGGGATGTCAAGTTCTTTGGGGTCACAGTCTAAGTTGGTCCGGTGTCTGGAATGAGACTGAGGCCTAATAAAAAGGAGCTCAAATGGGCTGTACCTTGCAGCAGTCCGAGGACAGGCCTGAATTCTGAGAAGAGAAAGTGGTAAAAGTATTTTCCAGTCCTTTTTAAGTTGGTGGCTGAGCTTGGTGAGGTGTGTTTTTAAAAGACCTTTAGTCCGTTCTACTTTTCTTGAAGATGGAGGATCATAAGGGGTATAAAGGTTTCACTGAATACTGAGAGCCTGAAAAACTGCTTGGCTTGTTTGACTAATAAAGGCTGGTCTATTATCAGACTGTATAGAGGTGGGAAGGCTAAACTGAGGAATTATGTCTGACAGAAGGGAAGAAATGACAGTGGTGGCCTTCTCAGAACATATAGGAAACGTCTTTACTTATTCAGTGAAAGTGTCTATTTAGACTAAGAGGTATTTTAGTTTCCTGACTCGAGACATGTTGAGTAAAGCTAATTTGCCAGTCCTAGGTGGGGGCAAATTCTCGAGCTTGATGTGTAGGGAAGGGAGGGGGCCTGAATAATCCCTGAGGAGTAGTAGAATAGCAGATGGAACACTGAGATGTTATTTCCTTGAGGATAGATTTCCACAATGGAAAGGAAATGAGAGGTTCTCAGAGTCAGGCTAGTAGCTTGTACTATAGCATAGACTGCCTTTGCTGGTGTGTGGCGATTAGGCCTTGTGGAACTGCCATCAATAAATCAAGTGTGATCATGGTGAGGAACAGGAAAGAAGGAAATATGGGGATATGTGGTGAACCTCAGGTGGATCAGGGAGATACAGTCATGGGTGTCAGGTGTGGTATCAGGAATAATGTGAGAGGCCAGATTGTAGTCCAGGCCAGGAACTTGTAATTGTGGGTAATTGTGGGACTTAACAAAGAGTGAGTACAGCTGAAGTAGCCAGGGAGCAGAAAGTATATGTGTCAGGTATGAGGAAGAAAATAGATTTTGGAAGTTATGAGAAACGTAGAGCGTGAGTTGAGCATAGTTTGTGATTTTTAGGGCCTCTAACAGTATTAAAGCAGTGGCAGCTGCTGCATGCAGACATGAGGGCTAGGCTAAAACAGTAAGGTCACGTTATTTGGACAGAAAGGCTACACAGTGTGGTGCTGGCTCTTGTGTAAGAATTCTGACCACAATAATCTTGCCTAGGAAGGAAAGGAGTTGTTCTTCTGTAAGGGATTGACGTTTGGGAGATTAATCGGACATGATCAGAAGGGAGAGCATGTGTGTTTTTATGAGAATTATGCCGAAATAGGTAACAGATGAGGATGAAATTTGGGCTTGACTGAACTAATGGAGGCTGTCTGTGAAGCCCTGCGGCAGTACAGCCCAGGTAATTTGCTGAGCCTAATGGGTGTCAGGGTCAGTCAAAGGGAAGGAAAAGAGAGGCTGGGATGAAGGGTGCAAAGAAATAGTAAAAAAAAAAGCCTGTTTGAGATCCAGAAGAGAATAATGGGAAGTAGAGGGAGGTATTGAGGATAGGAGAGTATATGTGTTTGGCACCACTGGGTGGATAGGCAAAACAATTTGGTTGATAAGGCACAGATTTTGAACTAACGCGTAAGACTTGTCTGGTTTTAGGACAGGTAAAATGGGGAATGGTAAGGAGAGTTTATAGGTTTTAGAAGCCCATGTTGTAGCAGGCGAGTGATAACAGGCTTTAATCCTTTTAAAGCATGTTGTGGGAGAGGATGTTGGCATTGAGCGGGGTAACGGTGATTAGGTTTTAATGGGATGGTAATGGGCATGTGATCGGTTGCCAGGGAAGGAGTAGACATGTCCCATACTTGTGGGTTAAGGTGGGGGGATATGAGAGGAAGACGTGAAGGAGGCTTTGGGTTGGGGAGAAGGGTGGCAATGAGTTGTGGCTGTAGTCCACGAATAATCAGGGAAGCAGATAATTTGGTTAAAATATCTCGGCCTAATAAGGGAACTGGGCAAGTGGGGATAACTAAAAAAGAGTGCATAAAAGAGTGTTGTCCAAGTTGGAACCAGAGTTGGGGAGTTTTAAGAGGTTTAGAAGCCTGGCCATCAATACCCACAAGAGTTATGGAGGCAAGGGAAACAGGCCCTTGAAAAGAAGTTAATGTGGAGTGGGTAGCCTCCGTATTGATTAAGAAGGAGATGGACTTACCCTCCAATGTGAGAGTTACCCAAAGCTTGGCATCCGTGATGGTCTAGGGGGTTTCTGAGGTGATCAGGCAGTGTCAGTCTTCTGCCGCTAAGCTGAGAAGATCTGGGAAGAAGTCAGAGAGCCTTGGGCCAGAGTTCCAGGGGCTCTTGAACTGGCTACCAGGTGAGTTGAACCGTCCGATTTTCAGTGGGGTCCCGCACAGATGGGACACGGCTTAGGACGAATCCCGGGCTGAGGGCATTCCTTGGCTTGGTGGTCAGGTTTTTGGCACTTGTAGCAAGCTCCTGGGGGACGAGATTCTGGAGGAACGCCTGGCTGCTGACGTTCAGGCGCTTGGAAGTTCTTGTGTGCTGGAGATGTGGCTGGGGTTTGTCTCACAATGGAGGCAAGGAATTGCAACTTTTTTCTGTTATTGTACACCATGAAGGTGAGGTTAATTAAGTCCTGTTGTGAGGTTTGAGGGCCAGATTCCAGTTTTTGGAGTTTTATTTAATGTCGGGAGCAGATTGGGTAATAAAATGTATATTGAGAATAAGACGGCCTTTTGACCTTTTAGGGTCTAAGGCTGTAATGCATCTCAGTGTTGCTGCCAAACGAGCCATTAACTGGGCTGGATTTTTATATTTGATGAAAAAGAGCCGAAACTCTATCTGATTTGGGATAAAGAAAAAGGAGCATTAAACTTGACTATGCGTTTAGCTCTAGCCACCTTTTTAAGAGTAAATTGCTGGGCATGTGGGGGAGGGCTAGTCACAAAACGAAACTGTAAGCCAGACCAGGTGTGAGGAGGGGAAGCAATAAAAAGATTACAAGTGGAGGAGCAGAGGCTGAGGAAGAAATGGGACCTAGCTTGGGCTGGCAAGGAGGGGAGAGGTCAGATGTGTCTGTAGAAAAGGAAGATTAGAAAGACTCAGCGACACTTGGGGATGGGATTGAGGGGACAGGAGGGAGGGAAAGAAGGAAGATTTGGGACGAGTTGCACTGGGCACAGAGACTAGGAAGGGACTGATGTGTAAAAGAATGCCTGGACGTCAGGCACCTCAGACCATTTGCCCATTTTACGGCAAGAATTATTTAGATCTTGTAGGATGGAAAAATTGAAAGTGCCGTTTTCCGGCTATTTGGAACTACGGTCGAGTTTGTATTGAGGTCAAGTGTCATTGCAGAATAAAATAAGGCATTTAGGTTTTAGGTGACGTGTGAGTTGAAGAGGTTTTAAGTTTTTGAGAACACAGGCTAAGGGAGAAAAAGCAGGAATAGAAGGTGGAAACTTGCCCATTGTGAAAGAGGCAAGCCCAGAGAAAAGAGTACAGACACGGAGAAGTGGTGGGGTTTCTTGCCCTCCAGAAAAGCAGAGAAGGGTTTGTAGCACGGAAATAAGGGATTGGGGCACAGAGATAAGAGGTCAGGGTGGGAAAATAAGGGATTGGGGTGCAGTGATAAGAGGTTGGGGTGTGGAAATAAGCGATTGTGGGGTTCTTGTCCCCAAGGAAAGCAGGACTTGCTGCTAAGGGTGAAGGAGAAGGGGTTGAGGGGTACTTGCCCCTGCCCTAGGAAAGTGGGACTTGCCACTAAGGGTGAAGGAGAAGGGGTTGAGGGGTACTTGCCCCTGCCCAGGAAAGCAGGACTTGCCGCTGAGCGTGAAGGAGAAGGGGTTGAGGGTTACTTGCCCCTGCCCCAGGAAAGGCAGAGAAGGGGTAGAGACAAGGAGAGAAGGGGTTGGGGTACTTGCCCCTTCCCCAGAAAAATGGGACTTGCCGCTAAGGGTGAAGGACCAAGGCAGGAGTCCCTTCGTTGTCTGACACCCTTGAAACGTGGGTGTATAATCAGAGAGGCGACCCTGCAATGATTAAACACCAAGGGAAGGCTGCCTTCCCAGTCCGTGACCAGCGCCGGTGTTTTGAGTCCACGGATAAAACGTATCTCCTTTGTCTCTACCAGAAAATGAAAGGAATTGAAATTAAGAGAAGGGAGAGATTGAAGTTTGGCCCCAAGATTTAAAGGAGAAAGAGGTTGAGGGATAGTGAGGGAGGTTGGAGAAGAGAGTAAAAAGAGGCCGCTTACTGGATTTTAAATTGGTGAGATGATTCTTGGGCTGGTCAGACTGAGGACCTGAGGACATAGGTGGATCTTTCTTACGGAACAAAGAGCAGGAGGACGGGGGATTGATCTCCCAAGGGAGGTCCCCTGATCCGAGTCACGGAACAAAATTTAATGTGCATCAGTGTGAACAGACCACCAAGCAGGCTTTGTGTGAACAACAAGGCTGTTTATTTCACCTAGGAACAGGTGGGCTGAGGCCAAAAAGATAGTCAGAGAAGGGAGATGGGGTGGGGCCGTTTTATAGTATTTGGGAAGTTAATGGAAAATTACAGTCAAAGGGGGTTTTTCTCTGATGGACAGGGGCGGGGATCACAAAGTGCTCAGTGGGTGAGCTTCTGAGCCAGGAGAAGGAAATTCACAGAGTTAATCACTCAGTTAAGGTGAGACAGGAAAAAATCACAATGGTGGAATCTCATCAGTTAAGGCGGGGCAGGGCCTTTTCACTTCTTTAGTGATTCTTCAGTTACTTCAGGACATCTGGGTGTATAGGTGCAAGTCACAGGGGATGCGATGGCGTGGCGTGGGCTGAGAGGCCTCACAGAAGGAGGTGGTGTTGAGTGGAGTGGAGTGGAATGGAATGGAGTGGAGTGGAGTGGAATGGAATGGGATGGAGAGGAACGGAATGGAGTCGAGTGGAGTAGAGTGGAATGGAATGGGATTGAATGGAGTGGAGTAGAGTGCAGTGAAGTGTAATGCAATGGAATGGAATGGAGTGAAATGGAGGGGAATAAAATGGAATGGAATGCAAGGGAATGGAATGGTGAAATGAAATATGAGCTGAGATTGTGCCACTGCACTCAAGCATGCGTGACAGAGTAAGATCATATCAAAAGACAGGAATGGAATGGATTGGAGTGGAAAGTAATGGAATGGAATAGAGTGGAGTGGAGTGGACTGGAGAGGAATGGAGTGGAATGGGGTGGAATATAATGCGATGGAATGGAATGGAGTGGAGTTGAGTGGAGTGGAGAGCAATGAAGTGGAATGGAATGTGATGGAATGAAATGGAGTGGAGTGGAGTGGAATGGAATGGAATGGAAAGGAGCAGAATGGAGAGGGGTGGAGTGAGGTGGAGTGGAATGGAATGGAATGGGATGGAACGGCGTGGCATGGAGTAGAGTGGAGTGGATTGGAGTGCAATGCACTGGAAGGGAATGGGATGGGATGGAAAGCAGTGGAGCTGAGTGGAATGGAACGGAAAGGCACAGAATGGAGTGGGGTGGAGTGGAATGGATGGAATGGAATGGAATGGTATGGAATGGAATGGAATGGAAAGGAATGGAATGGAATGCAATGGAATGGAATGGTGAAGTGAAATTTGAGCTGAGATTGTGCCACTGCACTTCAGCCTGGGTGAAAGACAAAGATCATGTCGAAAGAAAGGAATGGAAGGGAATGGAGTGGAATGGAAAGGAATGCAATGGAGTGGAGATGAATGGAATGGAGTAGAATAGACTGGAGTGTAGTGGAGTAGATTGGAGGGGAATGGAGTGGAATGGAAAGGGATGGAGTGGAATGGAATGGAGTGGAGTGGAGTGGAGTGACGTGAAATGGAGTGGAAAGGAATGGGATGGAATGGAATGGAGTGGAGTACAGTGGAGTCGAGTGGAGTGGAGTGGAATGGAGTGGAGTACAGTGCAGTCAAGTGGAGTGGAGTGGAATGGAGTGGAATGGAATAGGATGGAACGGAATGTAGTGAACTGTAGTGGAGTGGAGTGGAATGGAATGGTACGGAATGGAATGGAATGGGATGGAATGGTGAAATGAAATGACAGCTGAGTTTTCACAACTGATCTCCAGCCTGAGTACAGAGTGAGATCCGGTCGAAAGAAAGAAATGAAATGTAATGGGGTGGAATGGAATGGAAAGGAGTGGAGAGAAGTGGAGTGGAGAGGAGTGGAGAGAAGTGGAATGGAACGGAAAGGAATGGGGTGTAATGGGATGGAGTGGAGTAGATTGGAGTGCAGTGGAATAGAGTGGAATGGAATGAAATAGAACGTAATGGAGTGGAGAAGAGTGGAGTGGAGTGGAGGAAAGTGGAGTGGAATGGAATGGAATGCAATGGAAAGGAATGGAATGGAATGCAATGGAAAGGAATGGAATTGAATGGAATGGAACCTAACGGAATCTTGGAATGAAATGTGAGCTGAGATGGTGCCACTGAACTCCAGCCTGGGTGACAGAGTGAGATCCAGTAAAAGAAAGGAACGGAATGGAATGGAGTAGAATGGAATGGAACAGAGAGAACGGGAGTAGAGTGGAGTGGAACGGAGTTGAATGGAATGGGATGGAGTGGAATGGAAAGGAATGTGTTGGAGTGGAGAGGAGTGGAGAGGAGCTGAATGGAGTGGATTGGAATAGGATGGAATGGAGTGGAGTGGAGTGGAATAGAATGGAATGAAGTGGACTGGAATGGAATGATGTGGAGTGGAGTGCAGTGATTGGAGTGGAGTGTAATGGAATGGAAGGGAATTTGATAGAATGGAATGGAATGGAGTGAAGTGGAGTGGAGGGGAGAGGAATGGCAAGGAGTGGAGTGGAGTTCAGCAGAGTGGAAGGGAATGGAATGGATTGGAATGGTATGGAATGGAACGGAATGCAATGGAAAGGAATGGAATACAACGGAATGCCATGGTGAAATGAAATGAAAGCTGAGATTGTGCCACTGCCCTCCAGCCTGGGTGAGAGAGTGAGATCCAATCAAAAGAAAGGAATGGAATGTAATGGGGTGGAATGGAATTGAATGGACTGGAATGGAGTGGAGTGGAGTGGAGTGGAGTGGAATGTAGTGTAATGGAATGGGATGGAATGGAATGGAATGGAATGGATTGGAGTGGAGTGGAGTTGAGTGGAGTGGAATGTAGTGGAATGGAATGGGATGGAACGGAATGGAATGGAATGGATTGGAGTGGAGTGGATTGGAGCACAGTGGAGTGGAATGGAGTGGAATGGAATGGGATGGAACAGAATGGAGTGAAGTGGACTGGAGTGGAGTGGAATGGAATGAAATCGAATTGGATTGAATGAAATGGAACGGAATGGAGTTGAGTGGATTTGAGTGGAGTGGAGTGGAATGGAATTGAGTGGAAAGGAATGGGATGGAATGAAATGGAGTGAAGTAGAGTGGAGTGCAGTTGAGAGGAATGGAGTGGAATGGAATGAAGTGGAGTGGAGTGGAATTCAGTGGAATGGAATGGCATGGAGTGGAATGGAATGGAGTTGAATGGAGTGGAGTGGAGTGGAAGGGAATGGAATGGAATGGAATGGAGTGCAATGCAATGCAGTGGAAAGGAATGGAATGGAATGGAATGCAATGTAATGGAACGGTGAAATGAAATGTGAGCTGAGATTGTGTCATGGCACTCCAGCCTCGGTGACAGCATGAGATCCTGTCAAAAGAAACGAATGGAATGGAATGGATAAGAATAGAAGAGAGTGGAGTAGAGTGGCATGGAGTGCAGTGGAGTGGGGTGGAGTTGAATGGAGAAGAATGGAATGAGATGGAGTGGAATTGAATGGAGTGTAGTGGAGTTGAGAGTAGTGGAGTGGAGTGGAATGCAGTGGAATGGAATGGGGTTGAATGGGATCGAGTGGAGTGGGGTGGAGTGGAATGGAGTAGAATGGAATGGGATGGAATGGAATGGAATGGAGTGGAGTGGAGTTGAGTGGAGTGGAGTGGTGTGGAATGCAGTGGAATGCAATGGGGTGGAATGGGATCGAGTGGAGTGGAGTTGAGTGGAGTGGACTGGAATGGAATTGAAAGGAATGTAGTGGAGTGGAAAGGAATGGAATGGAATGGAATGGAAAGGAATGGAGTGGAGTGGAGTGGAGTGGAATGGAATGGAATTAAATGGAATGGAATGGAAAAGAATTGTGAAATGAAGTGTGAGGTGAGATTTTGCCACAGCACCCCAGCGTGCTTGAGAGTGTGAGATCCTGTCGAAAGAAAGGAATGAAATGGAAGGAATTGGAATGCAATGGAATGGAGTGGAGTGGAGTGGAGTGGTGTGGGGTGGAGTGGAGTGGTGTGGGGTGGAGTTGAGTGGAGTGGAATGGATTGGAATTGAAAGTGATGGAATGGAATGGAACGGTGATTACTGGAATGGAGTGGAGTGGAGTGGAGTGGAAAGTAATGGAATGGAATGGAGTGGAGTAAATTGGAGTGGAATGAAATGGACAGGAATCAATGGAATTAAACGGAATGGAATGGAATGGAATGGAATGGAATGGAAAGGTGAAATGAAATGTGAGGTGAGATCGTGTGAATGCACTCCAGCCTGGGTGACAGACTGAGACCCTTTCAAAAGAAATGAACGGAATGGAATGGAGTGGAATGGAATGGAATGGAGTGGAGTGGAGCGGAATGGAATGGAATGGAATGGAATGGGATGTAAAGGAAAAGAATGGAGTAGATTGGAGTGGAGTGGAGTGCAGTGGAGTAGAGTGCAGTGGAGTGGAGTGCAGTGGAGTAGAGTGGAGTGGAATGCAGTGGAATGGAATGGGATGGAATGGAATGGTGTGGAGTGGAGTGGAGCGTGGTGGAGTGGAATGGAGTGGAATGCAATGGGATGGAATGATACGGAGTGGAGAATAGTGGAGTGGAGTGGACTGGTGCTGAATGGAATGGAATGAAGTGGAGTGGAGTGGAGTGGAGTGGAGTGGACTTGTATGAAATTGAATGGAATGGAAAGGAATGGAATAGAATTGTATGGAGTGGAATGCAATGGAATGGAATCGTGAAATGAAAGGTGAGCTGAGACTGTGCCACTGCACTGCAGCCTGGTTGGCAGAGTGACATCCTGTCGAAAGAACGGAATGGAATGGAACGCAGTGTAATGGACTGCAATGAAGTACAATGTAATGGAATGAAGTGGAATGAAATGGAGTGGAATGGAATGGTGTGGAGTGGGGTGGAGTGGGATGGAGTGGAATGGAGTGGAATGGAATGGTGTGGAGTGGGGTGCAGTGGGATGGAGTGGAATGGAGTGGAATGGAATGGGATGGAATGGAATGAAATGGAGTGGATTGGATTGGAGTGGAGATGAATGGAATGGAGTAGAATTGAAAGGGATGGAAGGTAATGGACTTAAGTGGACAGGAGTGGAGTGGAATGGAGTGGAGTGGGATGGAGTGGAGTGGAGTGGAATGGTATGGAATGGAATGGAATCGAATGGAATGGAATGGTGAAACGGAAAGTGAGATGGGATTGCGCGACTGCAATCCAGCCTGGGTGACAGAGTGCGATCCTGTCGAAGGAAAGGAATGGAATGGAATTGAGTGGAATGGAATGGGATTGCACGGAGTGCAGTGGAGTGGAGTGGAATGGATTAGGTTGCAATGGAATCGAATGCAGTGGAGTGGAGTGGAATGGAATTGGTTGGAATGAAATCGAATGCAGTGGAGTGGAGTGGAGAGGAATGGAATGGAATGGTCTGGAATGGAAAGGATTGAAATGGAATGGTGAAATGAAATGTGAGCTGAGATTGTGTCACTTCATTCCAGCCTGGGTGACAGAGTGAGATTCTGTCGAAAGAAAGGAATGGAATGCCATGGAATGGAGTTGACTGGAGTGGAATGGAGTGGACTGGAGTGGAGTGGAGTTTAGTGGAATTGAGTGGAATGGAATGGGGTGAAATGTAATGGAGTGGAATTTAGTGGAGTGGACTGGAGTTAATTGGAGTGGAAAGGAGTGGAAAGGAATGCAGTGGAGTGGAGTTAAGTGGAGTGGACTGGAGTGGAATGGAATTGAATGGAAAAGAATTCTATGGGATGGAATGGAATGGAAAGGTGAAATGAAATTTGAGCTGTGATTCTCCCACTGTACTCCTGCCTGGGAGACAGAGTGAGATGCTATCGAAAGAAAGAATGGATTGAATTGGAATGAAATAGAGTGGAATGGAATGGATTGGAGTGGACTGGAGTGGAGTAGAGTGGAGTGGATTGGAATGGAGTGGAATGGGATGGAATGTAATGCAATGAAATGGTGTGGACTGGATTAAAGTGGAGTGGAATGGAAAAGAGTGGAATGGAAAGAGAAGGAATGGAATGGAGTGGAGTGGACTGCAGTGGAGTGGAGAGGAATGGAGTGGAAAGGAATGGAACGGAATGGAGTTGAAGGGAGTGGAGTGGAGTGGAGTCAATAGAATGGAATGGAGTGAAATGCAATGGAGTGGTGGGCAATGGAATGGAATATAATGGAATGGAATGGAATGGAATGGAATGGAATGGAATGGAATGGAACGGAATGGAATGGAATGGAATGGAATGGAATGGAATGGAAAGGAATGGAATGCCGAAATGAAATGTGAGCTCAGTCTGTCACATGGGATCTCATTCTGTTACCCAGTCTGGAATGTAGTGGCACAATCCCAGCTCACATTACAATTCACCATTTCATTCCATTCTGTTCCATTCCATTCCATTCCACTCCAATCCACTCCCCTCCAATCCACTCCACTCCATTCCATTCCATTCCATTCCACTCCACTCAACTCCACCCCACTAGACAATTCCATTCCATCTCACTCCATTCTATTCCAGTCCACTAAACACCACTCCACACGACTCCACTCCAATCTACTCCATTCCATTCCATACCATTCCACGCCACTCCATTCCTGTCCATCCCATTCCTTTCCTCTCCAATCTACTCCACGCAACTCCTCTGCACTCCAGACCATTTCTTTAAATCCCGTTCCATTCCACTCCATTCCACTCCAGTCCATTCCACTCCACTCCATTCCATTCCACTCCTCTCCACTCCACTCCACTACATTCCATTCCTTTCTTTCTACAGGCACTCACAATGTCACCTAGGCTTCAGTGCAGTGGCACAATCTCAGCTCACATTACATTTCACCATTTCATTCTGTTCCATTCCATCCCTTTCCATTCCACTCCATTCCACTCCAATTAACTCCACTTCGCTCCACTCCATCCCACTCCATTCCACTCCATCAAATTCCATCCCATTGCATTCCACTCTACACCACTCCACTCCACTCCAATCCACTCCAATCCACCCTACTCCACTCCGTTCCATTCCATTCCACGCCATTACTTTCCCTTCCTTTCTTTTGACAGGATATCACTCTGTCACCCAGGCTTTACTGCAGTGACATAAGTTCAGCTCACATTTCATTTCACCATTCAATTCCATTCCATTCCATCATTCAATTCCATTCCATTCCATTCCATGACATTACATTCCTCTCCGCTCCTCTCGTCTCCACTGCGATCCACTCCATTCCTTTCCACTCAATTCCACTCCACTCCATTCCATTCCACTCCATTCCATTCCATTCCATCGTATTCCATTCCACTCCATTCCACTCTACTCTACTCCAGTAAAATCGGCTCCACTCCACTACACTCCATTCCATTCCATTCCATTCCATTCCATTCCACTCCACTCCTCTCCACTCCAATCCATTCCAAACCATTCCATTCCAATCCACTCCAGTCCACTCCACTGCACTACACTCCATTTGGCTCCAACTCAGTCCACTCCACTGCACTACACTCCATTTGGCTCCAACTCAGTCCATTCCATCCCATTCCTTTCCACTCCATTCTACTCCACTCCACTGCACTCCACTGCACTCCATTCCACTCCATTCCATTCCGTTCCCTTCCATTCCTTTCCATTCCTTTCTTTAGACAGGATCTCTTTCTGTCACCCAGGCTGGAGTATAGTGGCACAAATTCAGCTCACATTTCATTTCAACATTCCACTCCATTCCATTCCATTCAACTCCACTCCACTACATTCCATTCCATCCCATTCCATTGCACTCTTTTCCACTACAGTGCACCTCACTCCACTAAACAACACTCCACTCCACTCCACTGCATTCCATTCCATTCCATTCCACTCAATTCCACTCCATTCCTTTCTTTCGACAGGATCTCACTCTGTCACCCAGTCTGGAGTGAAGTCACACACTCTCAGCTCACATTACATGTCACCATTTCTTTCCATTTCATTTCATTCAATTCCATTCCATTCCATTTCATCAGACTCAACTCCACTGCACTGCACTCCACTCCAATGTATTCCATTCCACTCCACTCCACTCCACTCTACTACACTCCATTCCATTCCATTCAATTCCAGTCTATTCCATGCCATTCCTTGCTTTCAACAGGATCAAACTCTGTAACCCAGGCTGTCGTGCCATGACAAAATCTCAGCTCACATTTCACTTCACGATTCCATTCCATTCCATTCCATTCTATTCTATCCCATTCCATTCCACTCCATTCCACTCCACACCACTCTACCGCACTCCACTCCACTCCATTCCATTCCAATCCATCCCATTCCATTCCAATCCACTCCACTCCACTCTTCTAGACTCCAATCCACTCCACTTCATTCCATTCCATTCCATTCCATTGCGCTCCATTCCTTTCCATTCATTTCATCGAAACCATCTCACTCTGTCACCCTGGCTATTTAACAGTGGCACAATCTCAGCTCACATTTTATTTCACCATTCCATTCCATTCCACTCCACTCAACGCCAATCCACTCCACTCCACTCGATTCCACTCCATTCCATTCCATGCCATCCCATTCCACTCCATTCCACTCCACTCCACTCTACTCCAGTCCACTCCACACCACTCCACTCCATTCCATTCCATTCCAGTCCAGTCCAATCCACTCCACTCCACTCCAATCCACTCCATTCCATCCCATTCAATTCCACTCCACTCCACTCCATTGCACTCCACTTCAGTCCATTCCACTCAGCTCCACTTCAGTCCATTCCATCCCATTATATTCCACTCCATGCCACTCCACTCCACTCCACTGCATTCCACTCCACTGCATTACATTCCATCACATACCATTCTACTCCATTCCACTCCACTCCACTCCACTCCATTCCATTCCATTCAATTCCATTCCATTCCACTCTATTCCATGCCATTCTTTTCTTTCAACGCGATCTCACTCTGTCACCCAAGCTGGAGTGCAATGGCACAATCTCAGCTGACATTTCATTTCACCATTCCATTCCATCTCAGTCCATTCCATTTCATTCCATTGGATTCCATTCCATTCCACTCCATTACACTTCACTCCACTCCACTTCACTCCACTCCATTCCATTCCATTCCACTTCATTGCACTCCACCCCATTACAGTCTACTCCACTCTATTCCAACGCATCCCATTTTGTTACACTACACCCCACTCCACTCGAATCCACTCCTTGCCATTCCATTCCACTCAATTCCATTCCATTCCTTTCTTTCAACAGGATCTCTCTCTGTCACCCAGGCTGGAGTGCAGTAGCACAATGTCAGCTCACATTTCATTTCAGCACTACATTGCATTACATTACATTACATTACATTACATTGCATTACATTACATTAATTACATTTTATTCCATTCCATTCCATTCCACTCCATTCCATTTCACTCCACTTCACTTCACTCCACTTCATTACACTCCAACACATTCCATTCCACACCACTCGACTCCACTCTATCCCATTCCATTCCATTCCGCTCCCTTCCACTCCACTGCACTCCACGCTGATCCATTCAATTCCATTCCATACCATTCCACTCCACTCCATTCGACTCAACCCCACTGCGCTCCACTCCACTTCATTCAATTCCATTCCATTCCATTCCACTCCGTGCGTTTCCATTCCTTTCTTTCGACAGGATCTCATTCTGTCACCCAGGCTGGAATGCAGTGCCACAATCTCAGTTCACAATTTATTTAAGCATTCCATTCCGTTGCATTCCATTCTATTCTATTGCATTGCATTCCTTTCCATTCCATTCCATTCAATTCCGTTCCATTCCATTCCATTCCATTCCACTACACTCCACTACACCCCATTCCATTAAATTCCATACCATTCCTTTCCACTCCTTTCCACTAAACTACACTCCACTCCACTCCACTCCATTTCATTCCACTCCATTCCACACCATTCCATTCCATTCCTTTCTTTTGATTGCATCTCATGCTGTCACTCAGGCTGGAGTGCAGTGGTGCAATCACAGCTCACATTTCATTTCACCATTACATTCCATTGGATTCCATTCCCTTCCATTCCATTCCATTGCATTCCATTCCACTGCACTGAACTCCACTACACTCCACGCCATTCCACTCCACTACATTCTAATCCACTCTACCTCATTCCATTCCATCCAATTCCATTCCACTCCATTCCAGTACACTCCTATCTGCTCCAGTCCATTCCATCTTATTCCATTCCACACCATTCAGCTCCTCTCCACTCCAATCCACTCCATCACACTCCTTTCGAGTCCACTGCATCCCATTCCATTTAACTCCATTCCACTCCACTCCTCTCCATTGCATTCCATTCCATTCCACTACACTGTATTCCATTACACAGCATTCCATTCCATTCCATTTCATTACACACTATTCCATTCCATTCGATTCCTTTCTTTTGACGGGATCTCACGTTGTCACACAGGCTGGATTGCAGAGGCACCATCTCAGCATATGTTTCATTTCAAAATTCCATTGCATTCCATTCCATTCCATCGCATTGCTTTCCATTCCTTTACAATGCATTCCACTCCATTCCATTCCTTTCCTTTCCATTCTACTCCACACTACTGAGCTCCACTCTTCTCTTCTCCACTCCATTCCATTCCATTCCCTTCCATTCCACTGCATTCCACACCATTCCTCTCCATTTCACTCCACTACACTACATCCCATTACACCACATTACTTTCCACTCCATTCCACTCCACTCCACTCCACTCCAATTCACTCCACTAAACTCCATTCCATTCCAATCAATACTATTCTTTCCACTGCATTCTATACAATTCCATTCCTTTCATTTCCATTCCATTCCATTGCACACCACTCCACTCCACTCCATTCCATTCCACTCCATTCCACTCCACTCCAATCCACTACATTCCACTCCACTCCACTCTATTCCATTATTTTCTATCCCATTCCATTCCACTCCATTCAACTCCACTCCACTCCAGTCCAATCTACTCCACACCACTCCAATCCATTCCATTCCTTTCGGTTCCATTCAATACCATTATATTCCACTCCATTCCACTCCAATCCACTGCAATACATTCAACTCCACTCCATTCCACTCCACTCACCTCCACCTCACTCCATTCCATTCTACTCCACTCCACTACACTACACTCCATCCCATTAAATCCCATTCCAATCCTCTCCACTCTACTCCACTCCATTCCATTCCATTCCTTTCGATTTCACTGCACTAAACTCCACTCCACTCCACTGAACTCCAGTCCATTCCATTCCATTCCACTCCATTCCCCTCCACTCCACTGCACCCGTCTCCATTCCATTCCTTTCCATTCCATTACATTCCATACCACTCCATTCCACTCCACTCCACTTCATGCCACTGCACCCCATTCCATTCCATCCCATTCCTTTCCACTCCATTCGAATCCACTCCAGTATACTCCAATCAACTCCACTACAATCCATTCCATTCCATTCCACTCCGTTCCATTCCATTCCTTTCTTTTGACAGGATCTCAATCTGTCACCCAGGTATGATTTCAGTGGCACAATCACAGCTCACGTTTCATTTCACCATTCCATTCCGTTCTAATCCATTCCACTCCGCTGCACTCAACTCCACTCCACTGTATTCCATTCCACCACATTCCACTCCACTCCACTTCATCCACTCGACTCCATTCCACTCCACTCTACTCCATTCCATTCCACCCCATGCCTTTCCACTCCATTCCATTCCACTCCACTCCACTCCACTCCATTCCATTCCTTTCTTTCAACAGGATCTCACTCTGTCACCCTTGCTTCAGTGCAGCGGCACAATATCAGCTCACCTTTCATTTCACCATTCCACTCCATTGCATTCCATTCCATTCCATTCCATGCCATTCCATTCCATTTCGTTTCATTTCTTTCCATTTCATACAAGTCCACTCCAATCCACTCAACTCCACTCCATTCCATTCCATTCCATTCACCTCCATTCCACTCCAATCCACTACACTCCATTCCATTGCACTACCTCTTATTCCATCGTTCTCCATTCCACTCCACTCCACTCCATTGCATTCCATTCCATTCCATTCCATTCCACTCCATTCCTTTCGATTACTTTCTTATGAAAGGATCTCACTCTGTCACAGAGGCTGGAGGGCAGTGACACAATCTCAGCTCACATTTCATTTCACCATTCCATTTAATTCCATACCATTCCAGTCCCTTCCACTCCAATCCACTCCACTCCTATCCACTCCATTCCATTGCTTCACATTCCATTCCACTCCAATCCACTCCACTCCACTCCACTAGATTCCATTCCATCCCATTCCATTCCTCTCCATTCAAATCCACTCTATTCCACTCCACTCCGATCCACTCCACTCCACTCCAATCAACTCCACTCCCCTCCACTCCATTGCATTCCATTCAATTCCATTATATTCCCGTCTATTCCTTTCCATTTTCTTTCCACAGGATCTGACTCTGTCACCCAGGCTAAAGTGCAATGGCACAATCTCAGCTCACATTTCATTTCACCATTCCATTCCATTGCAATCCATTCCATTTCCCTCCATTGAATTCCATTTGATTCCATTCAATTCCATTCCATTCAATTCCATTCCATTGCACACCACTCCACTCCATTCCATTCCATTCCATTCCACTCCATTCCACTCCACTCCACTACAGTCCACTCCAATCAATTCCATTGCATCCCATTCCATTACACTACATCCCACTCCACTCGACTCCAGTCCATGCTGTTCTATTCCACTCCATTCCATTCCATTCCTTTCTTTAGACAGGATCTCTCTCTGTCACCCAGGATGGAGTGCAGTAGCACAATCTCAGCTCACATTTCATTTCACCATTCCATTCCACTCCATTCCATTCCATTCCATTCCATTCCAATCCATTCCATTCCACTCCACTACACCTCACTCCACTACGTTACACTCCATCCCATTCCATTCCACTTCACTTGACTCCACTCAACCCATTCAATTCGATTCCATTCCACTCCATTCCACTCCACTCCACTCAACTCCATTCCATTCCACTCCATTCCACTCCACACCACTCCACTCCATTCCATTCCACTCCATGCCATTCCATTCCTTTCTTTTGACAGGATCTCACTCTGTCACCCAGGCTGGAATGCAGTGCCACAATCTCAGTTCGCATTTTATTTAACCATTCCATTCTGTTGCATTCTGTTTCTTTCCATTGCATTGCATTCCTTTCCATTCCATTCCATTGAATTCCATTCCTTTCCATTCGATTCCATTCCATTCCACTCCACTCCAGCCCTCCCCACCCCATTCCATTCCACTCCTTCCCATTCCCTTCCGCTCCATTCCAGTACACTACACTACACTACACTACATTACACTACACTACACTACACTCCATTCCATTTCCCTCCATTCCACACGATTCCATTCCATTCATTTCTTTCAATAGGATCTCATGCTGTCATTCAGGCTGGAGTGCAGTGGCACAATCATAGCTCACATGTCATTTCACTATTCCATTCCTTTGGATTCCATTCCATTCCATTCGATTCCATTGCATTCCATTACTTTCCACTCAACTGAACTCCACTACACTCCATGCCTTTGCACTCCACTCCACTGCACTCCAACTCATTCCATTCCATCGAATTCCATTCCACTCCATTCCACTACACTCCACTCTACTCTAGTCCATTCCGTCCTATTCCATTCCACTCCATTCATCTCCTCTACACCGCATTCCACTCCACTCTGCCACATTCCTTTCCATTCAACTCCATCACATTCCACTCCACTCCACTCCACTCCAATGCATTCTATTCCATTCAATTTCACTCCGTTCCATTTCATTCCTTTTTTTCGACAGGATCTCCCTCTGTCACACATGCTGGAGTGCAGAGGCACCATCTCAGCTCACGTTTCATTTCAAAATTCCATTTCATGCCATTCCATTTCATTGCATTGTTCTCCATTTCATTCCGTTGCATTCCATTCCATTACATTCCTTTCCACTCCATTCCACTACATTCCACTACACACTACTCCATTCCACCTCACTCCTCTTCACTCTATTGCACTCCATTCCATTCTATTCCATTCCATTCCACTACATTCCACACCATTCCTGTCCACTCCACTCCACTCTACTACATCCCATTACTCCCCATTACTTTCCACTCCATTCCAGTCCACCCCACTCCACTCCACTTCACTCCACTCCTCTACACTAAACTCCATTCCATTCCATTCAATCCCATTCCATTCCACTTCATTCCACTCTATTCCAATCCACTCCACTCCATTCCACTCCACTCCACTCTATTCCATTCCATTCCATTGCAATGCACTCCATTCTATTCCATTCCTTTCATTCGAAAAGGTCTCACTCTGTCACCCAGGCTGGAGTGCAGTGGCACAATTACAGCAGACATTTCATTTCACCACTCCATTCCTTTCCATTCCTCTGCGTTCCATTCCACTACGCTCTAATCCACTCCATTCCATTCCATTCCACTCCACTCCATTCCACTCCACTCCACTTCATTCCATTCGTTTCCATTCCATTCCATTCCACTCCATTCCACTCCACTCCACTACCCTCCACTCCACTCAATCCCATTCCACTCCATTCCATTCCGCTCCATTCCACTCCATTTCACTCCAATCCATTCTATTCCATTCCATCCCATTCCATTCCAATCCATTCGACTCCACTCCACTTCATTCCACTCCACTCCATTCCATTCCTTTCCATTCCACTCCATGCCATTACGTTCCTTTGTTTTGACAGTATCTCACTCTGTCACTCAGGCTGCAGTGTAGTGGCACTGTCACAGCTTACATTTCATTTCACCATTCCATTCCGTTAGATTCCATTCCATACCTATCCATTCCATTGCATCCCATTCCATTCCATTGCAATCCATTCCATTCCGTTCCACTCCACAGAACTCCACTATACTCCACGCCATTACACTCCACTCCACTCCACTCCACACCATTCCATTCCATCCAATTCCATTCCTCTCCATTCCACTCCATTCCACTACACCCAACTCCACTCCAGTTCATTCTGTCCTATTCCATTCCACTCCATTCAGCTCCTCTCCAATCCACTGCATCCCCCTCCTTTCCATTCCACTCCACGCCATCCCATTCCATTCAACTCCATTCCACTCCACCCCACTCCACTCCACTCCATTGCATTCCATTCCATTCCATTCTGCTCCACTCCATTCCATTGCATTCCTTTCTTTCAAAAGGGTCTCATTCTGTCACCCAGGCTGGAGTGCAGTGGCACCATCTCAGCTCACTTTTCATTTCAAAATTCAATTTCATTCCATTCCTTTCAATTCCGTTACATTCCATTGCATTCCATTCCATTCCATTACACCCCATTCCATTCCATTCCACTAAAATCCATTCCATTCCTCTCCACTCCATTCCACTCTACTACATCACATTACTCCCCTTTCGTTTCCATTCCATTACACTCTGCTTCACTCCACCCCACTCCTCTCCACTCCACTCCACGGCATTCCATTGCATTCCATTCCAATCCGTTCCATTCCGTTACTTTCTTTCAACTGGATCTCACTGCGTACCCAGGCTGGAGTGCACTGACACAATCTCACCTCACATTTCATTTCACCATTCTATTCCATTCCATTCCACTCCACCACATTCCTTTCCATCTCATTCCATTCCACTCCATTCCACTCCACTTCACTTTTCTCAACTCCACTCAATTCCTTTCCACTCCATGCCATTCCATTGCAATCCATTCCCCTCAACTCTAGTCCATTCCACTCCACTCCACTCCATTCCACCCTACTCCTCTCCATTCCACTCCACCCCACTCCTCTCCACTCCATTCCATTCCATCCGATCTCATTCCAATCCACTCCACTCCATTCCAATCCACTCCACT
Source organism: Pongo abelii (assembly GCF_028885655.2). Classification (NCBI taxonomy): domain Eukaryota; kingdom Metazoa; phylum Chordata; class Mammalia; order Primates; family Hominidae; genus Pongo; species Pongo abelii. The sequence goes on along the minus strand of NC_072000.2, from coordinate 2,682,912 downwards.
CCACTCAATGCCACTCCATCCCATTCCATTCCACTCCAATCCACTCCACTCCACCCCACTCCACTCCATTCCACTCGACTCCACTGTAATCCACTGGACTTCATCACATTCCACTGCATTGCATTCCATTCTATTCCATTCCACTCCACTCGACTTCACTCTACTCTTCTCCATTCCATTCCATCCATCCCATTCCATTCCATTCCATTCGAATCCATTCCTTTCTTTAGACAGTATCTCACTCTGTCACCCAGGCTGGAGTGCAGTGGCACAATCTCAGCTGACATTTCATTTCACCATTCCATTCCATTCCATTCCACTCCACTCCTCTCCATTCCCCTGAACCCCATTCCATTCCATTCAATCCCATTCCATTCCACTTCATAACACTCCATTACACTCCACTCCACACCACTCCATTCCATTACTTTCTGTTGCAATCCACTCCATTCTATTCCATTCCTTTTGTTCGACAGGATCTCAGTCTGTCATCCAGGCTGGAGTGATGTGGCACAATAACAGCTGATATTTCATTTCATCATTCCATTCCATTCCATTCGACACCATTCTATTCCATACAATTCCACTTCATTCCATTCCATTCCTTTCCTTTCCATTCCATTCCATTCCATCCCTTTCCTTTCCTTTCCATTCCATTTCTTTCCATTCCATTCCATTCCATTCCATTCCATTCCATTCCACTCCATTCCACTCCACTCCACTCGACTCCACTTGATCCCATTCCATTCCTTTCCATTCCATTTCATTCCACTACATTCCATTCCATTCGTTTCTTTCGGCAGGATCTCACTCTGTCCCCAAGGCTGGAATGCAGTGCCACAATCTCAGTTCACATTTCATTTCACCATTCCCTTCCGTTGCATTCCATTCCATTCCATTGCATTGAATTCCTTTACTTTCCATTCCATTCCATTCCATTCCATTACAGTCCACTCCAGTCCGCTCCGATCCACCCCATTCCATTCCATTCCATCCCATTCCATTGCACTCCATTCCCCTCCACTCCACTCCACTCCACTCCATTCCATTCCACACCATTACATTTCATTCCGTTTTTTCTACAGGATCTCATGCTGTCACACAGGCTGCAGTGCAGTGGCGCAATCACAGCTCCCATTTCATTATACCATTCCATAAAGATGGATTCCATTCCATTCTATTGCATTCCATTGCATTCCATTGCATTCCATTCTTTTCCATTCCACTCCACTGAACTCCACTGTACTCCACGCCATTCCACTCCACTCCACACCACTCAACTTCATTCCATTCCTTCCAATCCTATTCAACTCCATTCCACTCTATTCCACTACACTACACTACACTCCTTTCCATCCTATTCCTTTCCACTCCATTCAGCTCCTCTCCATTGCACTCTACCTCACTCCCATGCATTCTACTCCATCCCGTTCCGTTCAACTCCATTCCACTCCACTGCACTCCACTCCACTCTCCTCCATTGCATTCCATTCCATTCCATACTTTTCTTTCTACAGGCTCTCACTCTGTGACCCAGGCTGGAGTGCAGTGGCACCATCTCAGCTCACATTTCATTTCAAAATTCCTTTGCATTCCATTCCATTCCATTCCATTGCATTCCATTCCATTCCTTTCCATTCCATTCCACTGCATTCTAATCCAATCTACTCCACTCCTCTACAATCGATTCCACTCCATTCCATTGTATTCCATTACATTCCACTCCATTCCACTCCACTCCAATACACTCCACTCCATCTTATTACACCCTTTCCTTTCCACAGCATTCCACTCCACTGCACTCCACCCCATTCCACTTCACCCCACGGCATTCCATCCCATTCCATTCCATTCTATTCCACTGCATTGCTTTCCATTTCTTTCTTTCAACAGGATCTCACTCTGTAACCAGGCTGGAGAGCAGTGGCACCATCTCAGCTCACATTTCATTTCACCATTCCATTCCATTGCATTCCATTCTATTCCATTCCATTCCACTCCACTGCACTCCACTCCACTCTACTACGTTCCTTTCCAGCCCATTCCATTCCACTCCATTCCATTCCACTCTGCTCCACTCCACTCAAGTCCTTTCTCTTCTGTCCCATTCAATTCCACGCCATTCCACTACACTCCACTCCAATCCACTACAATCGACTCCATTCCATTCCAGTCCTTGCCATGCCATTCCGCTAAATTCCACTCAACTCTACTCCACTGCACTCCATTCCACCCCACTCCTCTCCAATCCACTCCATCTCACTCCTCTCCACTCCACCCCATTCCATTCCATCCCATCCCATTCCACTCCACTCCTTTCAATTCCACTCAACTCCAATCCACTCCATTCCATTCTGTTTAATTCCATTCGACTCCATGCCACTCCATTACACTACACTGGATCCCATACCTTCCCAATCCATTGCACTCCTTTCCACTCCACTCGATTCCTCTCTACTCCGCTCCGATACATTTCATTCCAACCTATTCCATTCCACTCCATTCCACTCCACCCCAATGCACTCCATGCCACTACACTCCATTCCAATCCATACCGTTACATTCCGCTGCATTCCATTCCATTACTTTCTTTCGACAGGAACTCATGCTATCACACAGTCAAGAGTGCAGTGACACGACCTCAGCACACATTTCATTTCACCATTCCATTCCGTTGCTTTCCATTGCATTCCATTCCATTCCATTCCCTTCCATTCCATTCTATTCCACACCCCTCCACTCCACTCCACGTCAGTCCAGTCCACGCCATTCCATTCCACTCCATGCCATTCCATTACACTCTATTCCACTCAACTCCACTCTGCTCCACTCTACTCCACTCCATTTCGTTACTTTCCACTCCATTCCATTCCACCCCATTCAATTCATTTCCACTCCATTCCATTCCATTCCTTTCTTTAGACAGGATCAGACTCTATCACCCAGGCTGGAGTTCATTGGCACAATCTCAACACACGTTTCATTTCACCATTCAATTCCATTGCATTACACTCCACTCCACTACATTCCGTTCCATTCCACTCCATTCCACTCCACTCCATTCCATTCCATTACACTCCATTTCACCCCAATCCACTCCAACCCACCCCACTGAAATACACACCACTCCGTTCCATTCCATTCCATTCCATCACACTCCATTCCAGTTCACTCCACTCCACTCCATCCCATTCCATTCCACTCCATTCCACTCCACTCCACTCCAGTCCACCCCACTCCTCTCCACTCCACTCCAATCCAATCCCTTCCATCCCATTCCATTCCACTCCACTCTAATCCACTCCGCTCCACTCTACTCCTTTCCACTCCACTCCACTCCTTTCCAATCCACTCCACTCCACTCCTTTCCATTCATTTCTTTCGACAGGACCTCACTCTGTCACTCAGGATGGAGTGTTCTTGCATAATCTCAGCTTACATTTCATTTCACCTTTCCATTCCATTCCACTCCGTTCCATTCCATTCCATTCTATTCCAATGCACTATACTCCATTCCACTGCACGCCACTCAACTCCCCTCCATTCCCCTCCATTCCATTCCACTCCACTCCACCCCACTTCACTCCATTCCACTCCACTACATGCCATTCCATTCCACTAAAATTCCACTCTACCCTACTACACTCCACTCCAGTCCACTTCACTCCAGTCCACTCCATTCCACCCCACTCCTCTGCCCTGTACTCCACCCCATTCCATTCCATTGAGTCACATTCCATGCAAATCCATTCCACTCCACTCCACTCCTCTCCTCTCCCCTTGACTCCATTCTATTCCACTCCATTCCATTCCACTCCATTCCTTTCCATTGCTTTCTTTCGACAGGATCTCTCTCTGTCACGCAGGCTGTAGTACAGTGGCACAATCTCTGCTCACATTTCTTTTCACAATTCCAATCCGTTTAATTCCATTCCATTCCACTGTACTCCACTCCACTCCATTCCATTCCGTTCCATTCCACTCCGTTGCAGTCCATTCCACTCCACTCCACTCCACTTGATCCCATTCCATCCCAGTGCATTCCACGTCATTCCACTCCACTCTACACCACTCCACTCCATTACATTCCATTCGTTCCCATTCCATTCCACTCTACTCCACTCCATTCCACCCAAATCCATTCCATTCCATTCCACTCCACTCAAATCCATTTCATTCCATTCCACTCCACTCCATTCCATTCCATTCCTTTCTTTCGACAGTATCTAACACTGATCCCCAGGCAGGAGTGCAGTGGCACAATCTCAGCTCACATTTCATTTCAACTTTCCATTCCGTTGCATTCCATTCCATTCCATTCCAATCCATTGCACTCTACTCCACTCCACTCCACGCAATTCCATTCTACTCCATGCCATTCCAACCCACTCCATTCCATTCCACTCCACTTCACTTCACTCCACTCCACTCAACTCCATTCCCTTCCATTCCATTCCATTACTCTCCATTACATTACATTCCTTTTTTTCAACAGGATCTCACTCTGTCACCCAGGATGGAGTGCAGTGGCAGAATCTCAGCTCACATTTCATTTCAGCGTTCCGTTCCATTCCATAGCATTCCATTACATTCCGTTCCACTCCATTACAATGCACTCCGCTCCATTCCATTAAATAACAATCCTTTACACTCCATTAGAATCCACTCCACTCCACTGCACTCCACTCCACTCCATTCGATTCCATTGCATTCCATTCCATTCCATCTCACTCCATTCCACTGCACTCCACTCTACTCCACTCCACTCCATACCCTTCCACTCCACTCCATTCCAATCGTCTCCACTCCACTCCAGTCCCCTCCACTCCTCTCCTCTCCTCTCCATTCGATTTCCTTCTTTTACATTCCATTCCTTTCCACTCCATTCCTCTCCCCTCCTCCCCATTCAACTCCATTACATTCCACTCCAATCCCTTCCATTCGTTTCTTTCGGCAGGGTCTCACTCTCTCAACCTGGCTGGAGTGCAGTGGCACACTCTCAGCTCACATGTCATTTCATCGTTCCGTTGTGTTACATTGCATTCCATTGCATTCCATTCCATACCACTGCATTGCACTACATTCCATTCCATTCCATTGCATTCAATTCCTTTCTACTCCATTCCACTCCACTCCAATGCACTCCACTGCATTCCACTCCAATCCATTCCACTCCATTCCATTCTAATCCATTCCATTCCCCTACATTCCATTCCAATCCACTCCACTCCACTCCATACCATTCTCCCCATTCCATTCCATTCCATTCCATCTACTCCACTCCATTCCATTCTATTCCATACCTTCCCATTCCACTCCACTCCTCTCCATTCCACTGTACTCCACTCCTATACTTTCCTTTCACTCCCATTCAATTCCACTTCGTTCCACTCATCTTCACTCTACTCCAGTCAACTACACTCCACTCCACTCCAATCCACTGTATTCCACTCCACTGCACTCCACTCCACTCCATTCCATTCCACTCCATCCCATTTCATGCCACTCCACTCCACTTCACTCCACTCCATTCCAATCGAATCCATCCCTTTCCATTCCATTCCATTCCACACCAATCCACTCCACTCCACTCAACTCCACACCATCCCAATCCATTCCTTTCTTTCGACAGGATCTCACTGTCACACAGGCTGGAGAGTAGTGGCACAATCTCCGGCCACATTTCATTTCAACATACCATTCCATTCCATTCCATTCCATTCCTTCCACTCCACTCCACTCCATTCCATTAAACACAACTCCACTCCACTCCAAACAACTCCATTCAATTCCATGACTTTGCATTCCACACCATTTCACTTCACTCGTCTCCACTGTACTCGACTCCATGCCATTCCATTCCAATCCATTCCACTCTACTCAGCTCCACACCACTCCACAGCACTACACTCCATTCCATTTTATTATCTTCCACACCATTCAATTCCATTCCTTTCTTTTGACAGGATCTCAATGTAACACCCAGGATGGAGTGCAGTGGCACAATCTCACCTCACATTTCACTTCACTATTCTATTCCATTTCATTACATTGCATTCCATTACATTACATTCCATGCCATTGCATTCCACCCCATTCCATTCCACTCCACTCCACTCCACTCCACCCCATCCGATCCATTTCATTCCATTCGACTCCTCTCCACACCAGTCCACTCTGTTCCACTCCATCCAATTCCATACCAACCCATTCCACTGCACTACAGTCCACAACACTAGACTCCACTCGATTTCATTTCATTCCATTCCTTTACACTCCATTGAACTCCACTCCACCCCACTTCACTTCACTGCACTCCACTTCACTGCATTCCATTCCATTCCATTCCATTCGATCCCACTCCATTCAATTTCACTCCGCTCCACTCCACTCCACTCCACTCCATCCTATTCCTTTCCATTCCTTTGCACTCCAAAGCACTCAACTCCTCTCCACTTCACTCCAATGCACTCCAATCCACTCCATTCCATTCCATCCCACTCCATTCCACTCCACTCCACTCCACTGCACTCTACTCCATCCCATTCCACTTCACTCCATTCCACTCCACTCCAGTCCACTCCACTCCTCTCCACTCCACTCCACTCCATCGCTATCCCTTCCATCCCATTCCATTCCACTCCACTCCAATCCACTCCCTTCCAATCCACTCCATTCCAAGGCACTCCACTCCACTCTATTCCATTCCATTCCATTCCTTTCCACTCCAGTGCATTCCATTCCTTTCTTTCAACAGGACCTAACTCTGTCACCCAGGCTGGAGTGCTGTGGCACAATTTCAGCTCACGTATCATTTCCCCATTCCATTCCATTCCTCTCTGTTCCATTCCATTCCATTGCATTCCACTACACTACACTACACTGCACTCCATTCCTCTCCATTGCACTCCATTCCACTCCACCAGCTCCACTCCACTCCATTCCATTCCATCCCAAACCATTCCACTCCATTCCACTCCACTCCACTCCACTGCACTCCACTCCACTCCATTCCATTCCTCTCCTTGCCACTCCATTCCACTCCATCCTAATCCACTCCACTGCATTCCACTCCTCTCCACTCCACTCCATTCCACCCCACTCTTCTGCACTCCACTCCTCCCCATTTCATTCAATTCAGTCACATCCCATTCAGCTCCATTTCTCTCCACTGCACTCCACTCCACTCCTCTCCCCTCCACTCCTTTCTATTCCATTCAATTCAATTCCCCTCGATTCCTTTCCATTGCTTTCTTTCGACAGGATCTCCCTCTGTCACGCTGGCTGGAGTAAAGTGGCACCATCTCTGTTCACATTTCATTTCACCATTCCATTCCATTTAAATCCGTTCCATTCCACCCCACTCCAGTCCACTCCATTTGTTCAATTACATTCCACTTCATTGCAATCCAATCCACTCCACTCCACTCCTCTCGATCCCATTCCATCCCATTCCATTCCACTCCATTCCACTCCATTCCACAATATTCCACTCCGTTATATTCCATTCCTTCACATTACTTTCCACTCCATTACACTCCACTCCATTCCACTCCTCTCCAATCCATTCCATTCCATTCCATTCCACTCCATTCCATTCCTTTCCTTTCTTTTGACAGCATCTCTCGCTGTCCCCCAGGCAGGAGTGCAGTGGCAAAATGTCAGCTCACATTTCATTTCACATTTCCATTCCGTTGCATTCCATTCCATTCCATTCTATTCCTTTCAATTGCACTCCACTCCACTCCACTCCATTCCATTCTACTCCACGTCATTCCATTCCTCTCCACTTCACTCCACTCTACTCCCCTCCTTTCCCTTCCATTCCACTACATTCAACTCCATTCCATTCCATTCCTTTCTTCTGACAGGATGTGACTCTGTCACCCAGGCTGGAGTGCAGTGGCACACTCTCAGCTCACATTTCATTTCACCATTCCATTCCATTGCATTCCATTCCAGTGCATTCCTTTCCATTCCATTCCTTCCACTCCACTCCACTCCATTCCATTAAACTCCACTCCTTTCCATTAATTTCCATTCCATTACTCTCCATTACACTCCACTCCACTCCACTTCACTCCACTCCACTCCACTCCATTCCATTCCATTCCATTCCATTCCTTTCCAACTTACTCCATTCCAATCCACTCCACTCTGCTCCAATCCACTGCACTCCACTCCATCACATTCCATTCCATTCCAGTCCTCCCCATTCCAATCCTCTCCACTTCAATCCAGTCCCTTCCTCTCCTCTCCACTCCATTCCATTCGATTCCCTTCCATCCCATTCCATTACACTCCACTCCTTTCCACTCCATTACGTTACATTACATTACATTACATTACATATTACATTACATTACATTACATATTACATTACATTACATTACATTACATTACATTACATATTACATTACGTTACATTACATATTACATTACATTACATTACATTACATTACACTCCAATCCATTTGATTCTTTCTTTCGACATTATATCACTCTAATCACTCCGTTTGGAATCCACTGTCATAATCTCAGCTCACATTTCATTTCACCATTTCATTGCATTCTATTCCATTCAATTCAATTCCATTTCATTCCATTCCATTCCCTTCCATTCCATTGCATTCCATGGCGTTCCATCCGTTCCCCTCCATTCCACTCCATTCTACTCCACTCCACTGCACTCCACTCCACTCCATTCCACTCCATTCCATTCTATTGCATTCCTCTCCATTCCACTCCATTCCACTCCACTCCGCTCCACTCCATCCCATTGAACCCCATTCCTTTCCACCCCATTCCATCTACTCCACTCAACTCCACTCTACTCCACTCAACTCCACTCTACTCCACTCCATTCCATCCCATTCCATTCAACTCCACTCCTCTCCACTCCACTCCTCTCTACTTCACTCCAATATTTTCTATTCACTCTTTCCATACCACTGCGTTCCACTACACTGCACTCCACTCCAATCCACTGCATTCCATTCCACTCCACTGCAATCCACTCCACTCCATTCCATTCCAATCCATCTCATTCCATTCCACTGCACTTCACTCCACTCCATTCCATTGGATTCCATCCCTTTCCATTCCGTTCTACTCCACATCACTCTACTCCACTCCACTCCACTCCACTCCACTCTCTTCCATTCCATTCTTTTCTTTCGACAGGATCTTACCCTGTCACCCAGGCTGGAGTTCAGTGGAAGAATCTCAGTTTACATTTCATTTCAACATTCCGTTGCATTCCATTCCATTCCATTCCACTCCACTCCACTCCATTCCATTAAAATCCACTCCACTCCCCACCACTCCATTCAGTTCCATGTCTTTGCATTCTATGCCATTCCACTCCACTCCATTAAAATCCACTCCACTCCCCACCACTCCGTTCAGTTCCATGTCTTTGCATTCTATGCCATTCCACTCCACTCCATTCCACTCTACTCGACACCATCCCACTCCATTCCATTCGATTCCACTCCACCCCACACCACTCCACTCCATTCCATTCCTAACATTCACCTCCATTCAATTCCATTCCTTTCTTTTGACTGGTTCTCACTGTAACACCCAGGATGGAGGGCAGTGGCACAATCTCAGCTCAACTTTCATTTCACCATTCCATATCATTTCATTACATTGCATTCCATTTCATTGCATTCCATACGGTTCCATTCCACTCCATTCCTTTCCATTCCATTCCACTCCAATCCACTTCACTCCACCCCACTCCACTCCATTCTATTCCATTCCATTCCTTTCAATTCCCCTCTGCTCCACTCCACTCCGTTCCACTCGATCCCATTCCATTCCAACCCACTCCATTCCACTCCAATCCACACCAGTCCACTTCATTCCATTCCATTACATTACATTCCTTTACACTCCATTGCACTCCACTCCACTCCCCACCAGTCCACTGCAATCCATTTCACTTCGTTCCATTCCACTTCATTCCATTCCATTCCACCCCACTCCATTCAAATCCACTACACTCCATTCCACTGCACTGCACTCCATCCCATTCCATTCCGTTCCATTCCACTCTCTTCCAATCCACTCCACTCCACTCTTTTCCACTCAACTCCACTGCGATCCATTCAATTCCATTCCATTCCATTCCACTCCAATCCATTACATCCCTTTCTTTCGACAGTATCTCTCTCTGTCACCCCGGCTGGAATGCAGTGGCACAATCTCAGCTCACATTTCATTTCACCATCCCATTGCATTCAATTCTAATCCATTCCATTCCATTTCAAGGCATTCCATTCCATTGTTTTGCATTCCATTCCAATCCATTCAATTCCATTCCATTGCATTCCTTTCCTTTCCATTCCTTTCCACTCATTTCCACTCTATTCAACTCCACTCCACTGATCCCCACTCTACTCCATTCCACTCCATTCCACTCCATTCCATTCTGTTCCATTCCATTCCTCTCCATTCCACTCCAATACACTCCCACCCATCCCATTCCACCGCATTCAATTCCACTCCTTTCCACTCCACCCAATTCCACTCCACTCCATTTCATCCCATCCCATTCCACTCCACTCATCTCCAATGCACTCTACTCTACTCCAATACTTTCAAATCTCTCCCATTACTTTCCATTTCATTCACTTCAACTCGACTCCCCTACATTATACTACACTACACGACAATCCCCTTCAATACACTCCATTCCACTCCACTCCACTCTATTCCATTCCAATCCGTACCTTTCCACCCCACTCCACTCCACTTCACTTCAATTCACTTCACTCCACACCACTCCACTCCACTCCATTCCATTCCAATCTATCCCATTCCATTCCAATCCACTCCACTCCACTCCATTCGATTCCTTCCCATTCCATTCCATGCCATTCCAAACCACTCCAATCCACTCGACTCCACTCCATTACATTACATTCCTTTCTTTCGACAGGATCTCACTGGGTCACCCAGGCTAGAGTGCAGTGGCACAATCTCAGCTCACAATACATTTCACCTTTCCATTCCATTCAATTCCGTTACATAATATTCCATTCCACTCCAATCCACTAAACTCCACTCCATTCCTTTCCATTCCTTTCCATTCCACTCCTCTCAACTCCACTCCACTCCAGCCCACTCCATTCCATTGCACTCCATCCCAATGCATTCCACTCCCTTGCACTCCTCCCCTGTCCACTCCAAACCACTCCATTCCCTTCCCTTCCATTCCATTCCTTTCCATTCCATTCCATTGCACTCCATTCCTTTCCATTCCATTCCATTCCACTCCATTCCTTTCCATTCTTTTCTTTCGACAGGATCTCACTCTGTCACACAGGGTGGAGTACAGTGGCAGAATCTCAGCTCAGATTTAATTTCATCACTCCATTGCAATCCATTGCATTCCATTCCATTCAATTGCATTCCATTCCATTCAGTTTCTGTCCGCTCCATTCCACTGCATTTCACTCCACTCTAATCCACTCCACTCCACGTCACTCCACTCCATTCCACTCCATTCCATTCTTTTCCATTCCATTCCACTCCATTACACTCCTCTCAACTCCACTCCACTCCATCCCATTCCACCCCATTCCATTCCCCGCCATTCCACTCCCCTCCACTCCACTCCACTGCACTCCACTCCAATCCATTCCATTCAATTCCTTTGCATTCCACCCCACTACAATATACTCCAATCCATTCCACTCCATTCCATTCCATACCATCCAATTCCCTTTCACTCCATTCCAACCCATTCCTTTCTTTCAACAGGATCCCACTCTGTCCCCCAGGCTGGAGTTCAGTGGCACAATCTCAACTCACATTTCATTTCACTATTCCATACCATTCCATTCTATTCCATTCCATTCCATTTCATTCCACTCCACTCCACTCCACTCCAATCCACTCCATTCCATTGCATTGCATTCCACTCCATTCCATTCCACTCCACTCTACTCCACTCTACTCCACTCCACTCCACTCCACTCCATTCACTTCCTTTCTGATCAATTCCATTCCACTCGTTTCCACTCCACTCCATTCCACTCCACTCCAATCCATCCCATTCCAACCCATTCCTTTCCACTCCACTCCACTCCATTCCCTTCCATTATATCCCATTCCATTTCACTCCATTCCATTCCATTCCATTACACTCCATTCCACTCAACTCCACTCCATTCCATTGCATTACATTTGCATCAAATTCCATTACATTCCATTCCACTCCATTCCATTCCACTCGACTCCACTCCACTCCTCTCCACTCCAATCCTCTCCATTGCACTACTCTCCATTCCACTCCTCTCCACTCCACTCAATTCCATTCCATTCCATCCCATTCCATTCCACTCCATTCCTCTCCATTCCACTCCTCTCCACTCCATTCCACTCTCTTCCATTCCATTCCATTCCTTTCCACTCCATTTTATTTCATTTGATCCTTCCCACTCCATTCCTTTCCGTCCCTTCTTTTGACAGGATCTCACTCTGTCACACAGGCTGGAGTGCCGTGGCAAAATCTCAGCTCACATTTTATTTCACCATTCCATTCTGTTCCATGCTGTTCAGTTTCATTCCATTCAATTCCACTCCTCTCCACTCCACTACACCCAAATCCACCGTAATCCACTCACTCCATTGCATTCCATCCCTTCCCATTCCACGCCACTCCTCTCTTCTCCACTCCACTCCACTCAAAGCCTCTCCATTCCATTACATTCAATGCCATTCCACTCCACTCACCTCCACTCCACTCCACTCCCTTCCATTCCATTCCACTCCACTCCATTCCATTCTTTTCTTTCGACACTGTCTCACTCTGACACCCAGGCTGGAGTGCAGTGAAACAATCTCAGCTCACATTTCATTTCACCATTCCATTCCATTCCATTCAATTCCATTCCATTCAGTTCCAATCCACTCCACTCCACTCTATTCCATTCCTTTTCATTCCATTCTATTCCACTCCACTCCACGCCTCTCTACTCCACGCCATTTTTCTCCATCCCATTCCATTCCACTGCATTCCACACCACTCCACTCCACTCCATTCCATTCCATTCCATCCTGTTCCGTTCCAGTCCACTCGACTCCACTCCACTCCACTCCATTCCATTCCATTCCATTACTTTCCTTTCCATTCCATTCCATTCCATTCCTTTGTTTTCCTTTCTTTCTTTCCTCAGGATCTCACTCTGTCACCCAGGCTGGATTGCAGTGGCACAAAGTCAACTCATATTTTATTTCGCAATTCCGTTCCGTTGCAAACCTTTCCATTCCATTGCATTGCATTCATTCCATTCCGTTCCATTCCATTCCACTCCTCTCTTCTACATACCATTCCAGTCCATGCCATTCCATCCCATTCCATGCCATTCCTTTCCACTACAGTCCCCTCCACTCCACTCCACTCCACTCAATTCCATTCCATCCCTTTCCTTTCCACTCCATTGCACTCCACTACACTCCAATCCACTCCATTGCATTCCAATCCATCCCATTCCATTCCACAGTATTCCACTGCACTCCATTCTTCTCCACTCCATTCCTTTCCATTCCATTCCATTCCATTCCATTCCATTCCATTCCATTCCATTCCACTCCATTCCATTCCATTCCTTTCTTTTGATAGGATTTAACTTTATCACCCAGGATGCAGTTCAGTGGCAAAACCTCAGCTCACATTTCATTTCACCATTCCATTCCATTTCATTCCGTTCCTTTCCATTCGATTCCATTCCACTCCACTCCACTCCACTCCATTCCACTCCACTCAACTGCACTCCACTCCACTTTACTCCATCCGATTCTATTCCACTCCATTCCACTCCACTCCATTCCACTCCAATCCACTCCACTCCTCACCACTCCATTCCAATACATTCCCTTCCATTCCACCCCATTCCATGCCATTACATTGCACTCCATTCCACTCTACTTCACTCCACTCCACTCCACTCCACTCCACTACATTCCATTCCATTCCATTCCATTCCATTATATTCCATTCCTTTCTTTCGACACCATATCACTCTGACACCCAGGATTGAGTGCAGTGAAACAATCACAATTCACATTTCCTTTCACCATTCCATTCCATTCCATTCCATCCTACTCCACTCCACTCCACTCCATTCCATTACATTTCATTTGGTTCCAATCCTTTCCACTCCATTCCACTCCACTCCACCCTACTCCACGCCATTCCACTCCACGCCATTCCACTCCATCCCATTCCATTCCACTAAATTCCACTCCACTCCATTCCATTCCATTAAATTCCACTCCACTCCATTCCATTCCATTAAATTCCATCCCATTCCTTTCCACTCCATTCAACTCCACTCCACAAAACTCCACTCCACTCCACTCCTTTCCATTGCATTCCATCCCTTTCCATTCCAATACATTCCACTCCACCTCACTGCACTCCACTCCAGTACAGTCCACTCCACTCCACGCCATTACATTCCATTGCATTCAATTCCATTCAATTCAATTCCATTCCATTCTGTTCCACTCCATTCCATTCCCTTCCCTTCCATCCCACTCCACTCCACTCCACTCCACTCGACTCCACTCCACTCCATTCAATTCCATTCTTTTCCATTCCTCTCCATTCCATTGCTTTACTTTCTTTCGACAGGATCTCACTCTGCCACACAGGCTGGAGCACAGTGGCACATCCTCAGGTCACATTTCACCTCACCATTCCATTCCATTGCATTGCATTCCATTCTATTCCATCCCATTTTACTCCACTCCACTGCATCCCATTCTACTCAGCTCCACTCGACTCCACTCCACTCCATTCAATTCCATTCTTTTCCATTCCACTCCATTCCATAGCTTTACTTTCTTTCGACAGGATCTCTCTGTCACTCAGGCTGCAGTGCAGTGGCACAATGTCAGGTCACATTTCATTTCACCATTCCATCCCATTCCATCCCATTCCATTCCTTTCAATTTCTTTCCATTCCATTCCATTCCATACCTCTCAACTTCATTCCATTCCATCCGATTCCATTCCACTCCACTCCACTCCAGTCCATTCCACTCCACACCACTCCACTCTATTCCATTCCATCCCTTTGCATTCCACTCCATTCCAACCTACTCCACTTCACTCCAAACTACTCCACTCCGTTCCATTCCACTCCATAAAATTCCACTCCACTCCACTCCATTCCATTCTATTGCATTCTTTTCCATTCCACTTCACTCCACTCCACTGCACTCCAATCTACTCCTTCCATTCCAATCCACTCCACTCCAATCCACTCCACCCCAATCCGTCCATTCCATCCCATTCCATTCCACTCCATTCACTCCACTCCACTTCACTCCAGTCCACTCCACTTCACTCAAATCCACTCCTCTTCACTCCAATCCACTCCACTCGTCTCCACTCCATTCCATTCTATTACATCCCATTGCATTCAACTTCATTCCACTCTTCTCCATTACACTCCACTCTACCTCACTCCACTGCATTCCATTCCATCCCGTTGTATTCCACCCCATTGCATTCCATTCCTTTCTTTCGACAGGATCTTGCTCTTTCACCCAAGCTGGAGTGCAGTTGCACATTCTCAACTCACATTTTATTTAACCTTTCCATTCCATTGAATTCCATTCCATTCCTTTCCATTCCATTCCATTCCATTCCATTTCATTCTATTCCATTCCTATCCATTGCACTCCTCTCCACTCCACTCCTCTCCACTCCATTCCACTCCACTCCATTCCACTCCACTCCACTCCGTTCCATTCCATCCTATTCAATTCCGTTCCACTCCATTCCACTCCAATCCACTCCACTCCATTCCATCCCATTCCATCACTTTCCATTCTATTCCAATCAACTGCATTCCAAACCACTCATCTATACTCCACTACACTCCACTCCATCCCATTCCACCCATTCCTTTCCACTTCATTCCACTCCACTTGACTCCACTCCACTCCATTCCATACTATTCCATCCCAAACCTTTGCACTCCATGGCACTCCACTCCACTCTACTTCATTGCATTCCATTCCATTCCATTCCACTCAATTTCTCTCCAATCCACTCCACACCACTTCACTCCATTCCATTCCGTCCCATTCCTTTCCACTCCACTCCACTCCACTCCAATCCACTGCACTCCATTACATTCTATTTCATCCCATTCCATTCCACTCCATTCCACTCCACTCCACCCCAATCTACTCCACTCCACTCGACAGAACTCTACTGCACTCCACTGCATTCCTGTACATTCCATTCCTTTCCACTCCGTTACATTCCATTACTTTCTTTCAACACGATCTCACTCTGTCACCCAGGATGGATTACAGTGGCACAGTCTCACCTCACATTACATTTCACCGTTCCTTTCCATTCCATTCCATTCCACTCCACTCCACTCCACTCCTCTGCACTCCATTCCATTCCATTCCATTCCACTCCATTCCACTCCACTCCACTCCATTCCACTCCACTCCAGTCCACTCCACTCATCTCCTCTCCACTTCATTCCACTCCTTTCCACTCCTTTCCTCTCCACTCCACCCCACTCCATTCCATTCCATTCCATTCCACTCCCATTCCACTCCACTCCACTCCACACCAGTCCACTTCATTCCATTCGTTTCCGTCCCATACCATTCTACTCCAATCCACTCCCCACCACTCCACTCCACTCCACTCCATTCCATTCCATATCATTCCATTCCACTCCATCCCATTCCTTTCTTATGACAGTATCTCACTGTGTCATCAAGGCTAGTGTCACCAAGGCCGTGGCACAATCTGAGCTGACATTTCATTACACCATTTCTTTCCATTCCATCCCATTTAATTCGATTCTATTCCACGGCACTGCACTCCATTCCATTCCGTTCCATTCCACTCCCTTACACTCCACTCTACTCCATTCCATTCTATTCCATTCCATTCCACTCCAATCATCTCCAGTCTACTCCACTCCCCTCGATCCCTTTCCATCCCATTCCATTCCACTGCATTCCACTCCTCTCCACTCCATTCAACTCTACTCCACTCCATTCCATCCAATTCCAGTCAAGTCATTCTCCTCCTCTCCACTCCACTCCACTCCACTCCATTCCATTCCAAATCCATTCCATTCCACTCCATCGATTTCATTAATTTTATTGAGAGGATCTCATGCTATCACCCAGGCTGGAGTGCACTGTCACAGTCTCAGCTCACGCTTCATTACACCATTCCATTCCGTTGCATTCCATTCCATTCCATTGCATTCAATTCCATTCCATTCCACTCCACTCCACTCCAATTTACTCCAATCCATTCCATTCCACTCCATGCCATTCCACTCCACTCCACTCTACTCCTCTCCACTTCAGTCCATTCTATTTGATTCCATTTCATTGCACTCCGTTCCACTCCATTACCCTCCACTCCTCTCCACTGCACTCCACTCTACTCCATTCCATTCCATTTCATTCCATTCCATTCCATCCCACTCCCCTCCACTCTACTCCATTCCATTCCATTCCACTCCATTCTTCTCCACTCCACTCCACTCCATTCCTTTCCATCTCATTACATTCCACTCCATTCCACTCCACTCCAGTCCACTCCATTCCATTCCATCTGATTCCATTCCACTGCATTCCCCTCCACTAGACTCCACTCCATTCCACTCGACTACAATCCACTCCATTCAATTCCATTCTATTCCATTCAACTCCATTCCATTATGTTCCTTTCTTTCGACAGTATCTCCCACTGTCACACAGGCTGGAGTGCAGTGGCACAATCTCAGCTCACCTATCATTTCACCATTCCATTCCATTTCATTTCATTCCATTCCATTCCACTCGCCTCCACTCCACTCCAATAAATTCCATTCCATTCCACTCCACTCCACTCCACCCCACTCCATTCCACTCCACTCCACTCCACTCCATTCCATTATATCCCTTTCCTTTCACTCAATTCCACTCCACTCCACTCCATTCCATTCCATTACATCCCGTTCCATTCCACTGCATTCCACTCCACTCCACTCCACTCCATTCCAATGCATTACAATACACTCTATTGCATTTCATTCCTTTTTTTCGACAGGATCTCACTCTGTCACACAGGCTGCAGTGCAGTGGCACAATGTCAGCTCTCATTTCATTTCACAATTCCTTTCCATTCCATTCCATTCGATTAAATTAGATTCCATGCCACTCCACTCCACTCGGAGTAATTTGATCATCTGAAGCCTTCTTCTCTCAGCTCATCAAAGTCGTTCTCCGTCTAGCTTTGTTCCATTGCTGGTGAGGATCTGCGTTCCTTTGGAGGAGAAGAGGTGCTCTGCTTTTTAGAGTTTCCAGTTTTTCTGCTCTGTTTTTTCCCCATCTTTGTGGTTTTATCTACTTTTGGTCTTTGATGATGGTGATGTACAGATGAGTTTTTGGTGTGGATGTCCTTCCTGTTTGCTAGTTTTCCTTCTAACAGACAGGACCCTCAGCTGCAGATCTGTTGGAGTACCCGGCCATGTGCAGTGTCAGTCTGCCCTTGCTGGGGTGCCTCCCAGTTAGGCTGCTCGGGGGTCGGGGGTCAGGGGTCAGGTACCCACTTGACGAAGCAGTCTGCCCGTTCTCAGATCTCCAGCTGCATGCTAGGAGAACCACTGCTCTCTTCCAAGCTGTCAGACAGGGACATTTAAGTCTGCAGAGGTTACTGCTGTCTTTTTGTTTGTCCGTGCCCTGCCCCCAGAGGTGGAGCTTACAGAGGCAGGCAGGCCTCCTTGAGCTGTGGTGGGCTCCACCCAGTTCGAGCTTCCCGGCTGCTTTGTTTTCCTAAGCAAGCCTGGGCAATGGCGGGAGCCCCTCCCCCAGCCTCGCTGCCGCATTGCAGTTTGATCTCAGGCTGCTGTGCTAGCAATCAGTGAGACTTCGTGTGGGTAGGACCCTCTGAGCCAGGTGCGGGATATAATCTCCTGTTGTGCCATTTTTTAAGCCCATCGGAAAAGCACAGTATTCGGGTGGGAGTGAACCGATATTCCAGGTGCTATCTGTCACCTCTTTCTTTGACTAGGAACGCAAACTCACTGACCCCTTGCGCTTCCCAAGTGAGGCAATGCCTCGCCCTTCGGCTCACGCATGTTGCGGCCACCCACAGACCTGCACCCACTGTCTGGCACTCCCTAGTGATATGAACCTAGTACCTCAGACGGAAATGCAGAAATCATCCGTCTTCTTCGTCGCTCTTGCTGGGAGCTGCAGACCGGAGCTGTTCCTATTCGACCACCTTGGCTTCTGACCATCCTCATTTCACATATTATTATACCATTCCATTCCGTTGCATTCCATTCTGTTGCATTGCATTGCATTCCTTTCCATTCCATTCTTTTCCATTCAGTTCCATTCCACTCCTCTCCACTCCACTCCAATCCACCCCATTCCATTACATTACATCCCAATCCATTCCACGCCATTCCACTCCACTCCACTCCACTCCACTCCATTCCATTCCATCCCATTCCATTCCATTCCACAACATTCCATTCCATTCCTTTCTTTTGACAGGATCTCATGCTGTCACACAGGCTGGAGTGCAGTGGCATCTCAGCTCACGTTTCATTTCAAAATTCCATTCCATTCCATTCTATTCCATTGCATTCCATTGCATTCCATTGCATTGCATTCCAATCCATTGCATTTCGTTCGATTCCATTCCATTTTTTACATCTCCATTCCACTCCATTTCACTCCTCTCCACTGCTCTCCTTTCCATTGCACTCCACTCCACACCACTTAATGCCACTACATTCCATTCAACTCCATTCCAATCCATTTCTTTCTTTTGACAGCATCTCAGTCTTTACCCAGGCTGGAGTCCAGTGGAACAATCTCAGCTCACATTTCATTTCACGATTCCATTCCACTCCATTCCATTCCAATCCATTCTATTTCACTCCACTCCACTCCACACCAGTACATTCTTTTCCATCCCATTCCATTTCACTCCACTCCTCTCCACTCCACTCGACTCCATTTCATTCCATCCCATTCCATTCCTCTCCATTTCACTCCACTCCACTTCACTCCATTCCACTCCATCCCATTCCATTCCTCTCCATTCCCCTCCACTCCACTCCACGACTCACCACTCCACTCCAATATACTAACTTCCATTCCATGCCATTCCAGTCTATTCCAGTCCACTCCTCTCCAATCCACTCCATTGCGTTCCATACCATGGCATTCCAATCCATTAAACTCCAGTCCACTTCACACCATTCTATTCCCTTCCATTTCATTCCTTTCCCTTCAATTCCCTTCCAATCCACTCAACTCCACACCACTTAACTCCACTTCACTCCACTCTATTCTATTCCATCCCATTCCATTCCATTCCCTTCCACTCCACTCCAATCCACTCTACTCCACTACACTCCATTAAATTTCCTTCCATTCCATTCCACTCATTTCTATTCCATTCCTTTGTTTCGACAGGATCTCACTCTGTCACACAGGTTGGAGGGCAGTGGCAAAATCTCAGTTCACATTTCATTTCACCATTCCATTCCATTCCATGCCATTCCATTCCTTTCCATTCCACTCCTTTCCATTCCATTGAATTCCACTCCACTTCACTGCAATCCACTCCATTCCTTTCCATTCCATTCCATTCCACTCCAATCCACTCCATCCTACTCCATTCTATTCCATTACACTCCATTCCATTCCATTCCATTTCATTCCACTCCATTACAATACAGACCATTCCACCCCACTCCACTCCACTCCACTCCACTCCACTCCATTCCATTCCATTCCATTCCATTCCACTCTGCTCCATTCCATTCCTTTCTTTCGACAGGATCTCACTGTCATCCAGGTTTGAGTGCAGTGGCACAATCTCAGCTTGCTTTTCATTTTAGCATTCCATTCCATTCCATTCCATTCCATTCCATGCCATTCCACTCTTTTCAATTCCTTTCCATTCCATTCCATTCCAGTCCACTCCAATCCGTTCCATTCAATTCCATCCCATCCCATCCTGTTCCATTCCTCTCCACTTCTCTACACTCCACTCCTCTGCACTCCATTCCGTTCCATTCCATTCTATTAAACTCCTTTCCACTCCATTCCCCTACACCACACTCCACTCCACTCCACTCCATTCCATTCCGTTGCATTCTGCTCTATTCCATTCCATTCCACTCATTTCAATTCCATTCCATTCCATTCCCTGCTACTCCATTCCACTCCACTGCACTCCACTCCAATCCACTCCACTCCATTCCATTTCACTCCATTCCATTCCACTCCACTCCATTCCACTCCTCTCCACTCCACTCCATCCCATTCCATCCCGTTCCATTCCACTCCATTGCACTCCACTCCACTCCAGGCCACTCCATTCCACTCCTCTCTACTCCTTTCCTTTCCATCCCATTCCATTCCACACCATTAAACTGCACTCCTATCCAATCCACTCCTCTCAACTCCATTCCTTTGCATTTCATCCCATTCCATTCCACTCCCTTCCACTCTACTCCACTCCACTCCACTCCATTCCATTCCATCCCATTCAACTCCATTCCATTCAATTCTTTTATTTTGATGGGATCTCACTCCATCACATAGACTGGAGTGCAGCGACACAACCTCAGCTCAAATTTCATTTCACCATTCTGTGCCATTCCATTCCATTCCATTACTCTCCACTCCACTCCATTCCATTCCATCACATACCATTCCACGCCACTCCACTCCACTCCACTCCATTGCATTCCTTTCCATTCCTTTCCACTCCATTCATATCCATTCCTTTCTTTTGGCAGGGTCTCACTGTGTCACACAGGCTGGAGTGCAGTGGCACAGTCTCAGCTCACATTTCATTTCACCATGCAATTGCATAGCATTTCATTCCATTCCTTTACATTGCATTCCATTGCATTTCATTCCATTCAATTCCATTCCAGTCCACTCCATTCCACTCCACACCACTCCACTTCACTCCAACTCATTCCATTCCATTCCACTCCATTCCATTACATACCTTTCTTTCCACAGGATCTCACTCTATCATACAGGCTGGAGTGCAGTGGCACAATATCAGTTCACATTTCATTTCACGATTCCACTCCATTCCATTCCAGTCCATTCCATTCCATTCCTTTCCACTCCATTCCACTACACTCTACTCCACTCCACACCATTGCCTTCCATCCCATTCCATTCCATTCCATTCCACTCCAGTTCACTCCAATCCGTTCCATTCCATCCCATTCCTTTCCAATCTATTCCATTCCACTCCAGTCAACTCCACTCCACTACACTCCACTAAATTGCATTCCATTCCATAATATTCCACTCCATTCCATTCCATTGCTTTCTTTCGAAGGGATTTCACACTGTCAGCCAGATTAGAGTGCAGTCCCACAATCTCACCTCATATTACATTTCACCATTCCATTCTATTTTTTCATTCCATTCCATTCCATTCCATTCCATTCGACTCCATTCCATTCAATTCCATTCCATTCCTCTCCATTCCATTCCACTTCACTCCACTCCACTCCATTCCATCCCATTCCATTTACCTCCATTCCACTCCATTCCAATAAACTCCAATCCACTCATCTCCACTCTTTTCCATTCTATTCCCTGCCATTCCATTCCACTCCTTTCTACTCCATTCGACTCCACTCCCCTCGACTCCACTGTACTCCTCTCCAATCTATTCCATTCCATTCCAATCCATTCCATTCCACTCCTTTCTATCGACATGATCTCACTCTGTCACCCCGGCAGGAGTGAAGTGGCACAATCTCTGCACTCATTTCATTTCACTATTCCATTTTATCCCATCCCCCTCCATTCCACTCCATTCCACTCCTATCCAGTACATTCTATTCCATTCCATTCCATTCCCCTCAAATGCAATCCATTCCTTTCTTTCTACAGGATCTCACTCCATCGCCCAGGCTTGGGAGCAGTGTCACAATATCAGCTCAAGTTTCATTTCAGCATTCCATTCCATTCCCTTCCATTCCATTCCATTCTATTCCATCGCATTCCATTCCTTATAATCCCACTCCAATCCACTCCACTCCATTCCCTTCCATTCCATTCCATTCCATTCCACTGCATTCCATTCCATTCCACTCCTCTCCACTCCACTCCACTCCAATCCATTCCATTCTTTTCCATTCCATTCCATTCCATTCAACTCCAATCCACTTCATTCCATCCTTTTCCATTCCACTCCATTGCACTCCACTCCAGTGCACTCCACTCACCTCCACTCCAGTACGTTCCATTCCATGCCATCCAATTACATTGCACTCCATTCCACTCCACTCCAATCCACTCCACTCTACTCCACCCCATTCTATTCTATTCCATATCATTCCACTCCATTCCATTCCATTTTTTTTTTTGACCGAATCTCACTCTATCACCCAGGCAGGAGTGCTGCGGTACAATATCACCTCACGTTTCTTTTCACCATTCCATCCCATTCTATTCCACTCCAATCCACACCACTCCACTACACTCCACTCCATCCGATTCCATCCCATTCTGATACACTCCATTCCACTCCACTCCACTCCACTCCTCTCCATTCCATCCCATCCCATTACATTCCATCCCATCCCATCCCACTCCATTCCACCCCACTCCAGTCAACTCCACTCCACTCCACTCCTCTCCACTCTATTGCATTCCTTTCCATTCAATTCCACTCCATTCCATTCCATTACTTGTTTTCAACAGGAGCTCACTCAGTGACCCATGCTGGAGGAGAGTGGCACGATATCAGCTCACATTTCATTTCACAATTCCATTCCATTGCATTCCATTCCAGTCCATTCCATTCCACTCCACTCCCCTCCACTCCACTCTCCTCCACTCCACTCCCCTCCACTCCTCTCCCCTCCACTCCACTCCATTCCATTCCATTCCATTCCATTCCATTCCTCTCCATTTCATTCCATTCCACTCCATTTCTCTCCACTCCACTCACCTTCACTACATTCCATTCCATCCCATTCCATTCCAATCCATTCCATTCCACTCCACTCCACTCCTCTCCATTCCAATCCACTGCATTCCATTCCATTCCATTGCATCCCTTCCCATTCTACTCCATTCCACTCCACACCACTACACTGTACTCCTCTCCACTCTACTGCACATCAGTGCATTCCTTTCCATTCCATTCCATTCCACTCCATTCCACTCCAATCCACTGCATTCCAGTCCACTCCTCTCCTCTCCACTCCACTCCTCTCCTCTCCAATCCACTCCATTCCACTCCATTGCATTCCATTCCACTCCACTCCACTCCACAACACTCGACTCCATTCCGTTCCATTTCATTCTATTTCACTCCATTCCTCTGCACTCCACTCCTCTCCACTCCACACAAATTCACTACACTCCATTCTATTCTGTCCCTTTCCATTCCACTTCACTGCACTCCCCTCCACTCCACTTCATTCTACTCCATTCTATTCCACTCCATTCCATTCCACTCCATTCCATTCCTCTCCACTCCCATCCATTCCCTTCCATTCCATTCCATTCCACTCCATTCCTTTCCACTCCACTCCACTCCACTGCACTACACTCCACACGATCCCATTCCATCCCATTCCATTACACTTCTTTTCACTCCCCTCCACCCCACTCCATTCCTTTCCATTGTAACCCATTCCATTCCACTCCATTACACACCTCTCCACTCCACTCCACTTCACAACATTCTACTACATTCCATTCCATTCCTTTCTTTCAACAGGATCTCTCTCTGTAACCCCGACTGGAGTGCAGTGACACAATCACAGCTTATATTTCATTTCACAATTCCATTGCATTCCATTCCATTCCAACCCATTTCACTGCATTCCCTTGCATTCCATTCCATTCCATTCAATTCCATTCAATTCCATTCCATTGCATCCATTCCATTCCATTCAATTCCATTCCATTGCATTCCATTCCATTCAATTCCATACCATTCGACTCCACTCCACTCCATTCCATTCCGTTCCTTTCTTTCAACAAGATGTCACTCTGTCACCCAGGCTTGAGTGCAGTGGCACAACCTCAGCTCACATTTCATTTCACCATTACATTACATTCCATTCCACTCCATTCCACTCCACTCCATTCCATTTAACTCCTCTCCACTCCACTCCACACCACTCCATTTCGTTCCATGCCATTGCATTACACGCCATTCCCCTCAACTCCACTCCACTCCACTTGACTCCATCCCATTCCATTCCACTCCATTCCACTCGATTCCACTCCACACCACTCCACTCCATACCATTCCATTACATTCCACTCCATTCTATTCCGTTCCATTCGTTTGAAAGGTTCTCACTCTAACACCCAGTATGGAGTGCTGTCGCACAATCTCAGTTCACATTTCATTTCACCGTTCCATTCCATTTCATTCCATTTCTTTGCATTCCATACCATTCCATTCCATACCATTGCATTGCATTCCGTTTCACTTCATTTCACTCCACTCCACTCCATTCCACTCCATCTCATTCCATTCTACTCCTCTCCACTCCACTCCTTTCCACTCCATCCAATTGCATTCCAATCCATTCCACTCCACTGCACTTCACACCAATCCACTCCACTCTATTCCATTCCATTCCACTCCATTCCAATACACCCCAATGCACTCAAATCCACTCCTCTCCACTCCAGTGCACACCACTACACTTCATTCAATTCTATTCCATTCAAACCACTCAATTCCACTACACTCCACTCCAATTAACTACACTCCATTTCCATTAAACTCCACTCCACTCCACTCCACATCACTCCATTCCATTCCATGCGATTGCATTCCATGCCATTCCACTCCACTCCAGTCCACTCCACTTGACTCCATCCCATTCCATTCCACTCCCTGCCACTCCACTCCACACCACTACACACTGCTCCACACAACTCCACTCCATTTCATTCCGTTACATTCCACTCCATTCAATTCCATTCCTTTCTTTCAACAGGTTCTCACTCCAACAACCAAGATGGAGTCCGTAGGCAAAATCTCAGCTCACATTTCATTTCACCTTTCCACTCCATTTCATTCCGTTGCATTCCATTCCATTGCATTCGGTACCAATCCATTCCATTCCATTGCATTCCATTCCATTCCATTCCACTCCACTCCACTCCACTCCACTCAATTCCAGTCCATTCCACTCCTCTCCACTCCACTCGACTCCACTCCGTGCCATTCCTTCTGATTCCAATCCACTCCATTGCACTCCACTCCACTCCACTGCACTCAATCCCATTCTATCCCATTCCATTCCACTCCACTCCACTCCACTCAACTGCACTCCACTCTGCTGCATTCCTTTCAATTCCATTCCATTCCATTGCATTCCATTCCATTCCTTTATTTTGAGAGTGTTTCACGCTGTCACACAGGTAAGAGTTCAGTGGCAGAATCTCATGTCCCATTTCATTTCACCTTTGCATTCCATTGCATTCCATTGCATTGCATTCCATTCCACTCCACTCCACTCCACTCAGCTCCACTCCACTCCACCCTTTTCCTTTACACTGCATTCCATTCCGTTTCACTACATTCCACTCCACTCCACTCCACTCCACTCCACTCCAATCCATTCCCTTCCATTCCATTCCATTCCACTTCATTCCATGCCATTCTTTTTTTCAGGAGGATCTCTATCTGTCACCCAGGCTGGAGTGCAGTGGTACAATCTCAGCTCGAATTTAACTTCACCATTCCATTCCATTCCATAGAATTCCATTCCATTCTATTCCACTCCATTCCAAACCACTGCACTCCACTCAACTCCACTCCCTTCCCTTATATTCTATCCGATTCCATTCCACTCTATTCCATTTTGCTTCACTCGTCTCCACTCCATTCCATTCTATTACATTCCACTCCATTCTATTCCTTTTTTTCGACAGCATCTCACTTTGTCAGCCAGGGTGGAGTGCAGTGGCACAATCTCAGCTCAGATTTCATTTCACCATTCCATTCCATTCCATTGCATACCTTCCATTCCATTGCATTGCCTTCCATTCCATTTGATTCCATTGAATTCCAATCCACTAAAATCCATTCCACTCCACTCCACTCAACTCCACTCTACTCCATTCCACTCCATTCCATTGCATCCCATTCGATAACATTGCATCCCATTCCATTCCTTTCTTTCAATAGTTTCCCACTTTGTCCCCCCGGCTGGAGTGCAGTGGCACAATCTCAGCCCAGTTTTCATTTCACCATTCCATTGTATTCGATTGCATTCCATTCCATTCCATTCCATTGCATTCCATTCCATTCCATTGCATTCCATTCCATTCCATTGCATTCCATTCCATTCCATTCCATTCCATTGAATTCCATTGCATTCCGTTCCATTCCATTGCTTTCAATTGCATTCCATTTGATTCCATTCCGTTTCATTCCATTCCATTCCACTCCATTCAACTGCATTCCACTGGTCTCCACGGCCGTCCTACCCACTCCACTGCACTCCATTCGAATGCCTTCCATCCCATTCCATTTCACTCCACTCCACTCCTCTCCACTCCAATCCATTCCATTCCATTCCATTCCATTCCACTCCAATCCATTTCATTCCTTTCTTTCAACAGGTTCTTACTCTTTACCCCCGGCTGGAGTGCAGTGGCACAATCTCAGCCCACTTTTCATTTCACCATTCCATTGCATTCCATTCCATTCCATTCCATTAAATTCCAATTCATTCTATTCCGTTCCATTGCTTTCAATTGCATTCCATTGAATTCCATTCCAATGCATTCTATTGCATTCCATTCCATTCCGTTCCGTTCCATCGAGTTCCATTGCATTCCATTCCATTCCATTGCTTTCAATTGCATTCCAGTCAATTCCATTCCATTCCATTCCATTCCATTCCATTCCATTCCTTTCCACTCCATTCCACACCACTCCACCCCACTCCATTCCACTCCCATCCATTAAATTCCAGTAACTTCCGTTCCATTCCACTCCATTCCATTCCATTCCTTTCTATTGACAGGATCTCATGCTGCCACCAAGGCTGGAGTGCAGTGGCACAATCTCATCTCACATTTGAATTCACAATACCATTCCGTTGCATTCTATTCCATTCATTCCTTTTCATTTCATTCCATTCCATTTCATTCCTTTGCATTCCCTTCCATTCCGTTGGCTTCCATTCCATTCCATTCCTTTCCACTCCATTCCCCTCCTTTCCATTCCACTCTACTTCACTCTACTCCACTCCATTCCATTCCTTTCCCACTCATTCCGATCCACTCCCCTCCACTCCATTCCATTCCAGTCCACTCCAATCCATTCCATTCCTTTCTTTCAGCAGATTCTCACTCTGTCCCTGCGGCTGGAGTGGAGTGACACAATCTCAGCCCACTTTTCATTTCACCATTCCATTGCATTCATTTGCATTCAATTCCATTCCATTCCGTTAAATTCCATTCCATTCCATTGAATTCCATTCCGTTCCATTCCATTCCATTGCTTTCACTTACATTCCTTTCAATTCCATTCCATTGCATTCCATTTCATTCCATTCCTTTCCACTCCAATCCCCTGCATTCCACTGCATAACACTCCACTCCATGGCAGTCCACTCCACTCCACTCCAATCCATTCCACTCCATTCCATTCTATTCCATTCCATTCCTCTCCATTCCACTCAATTCCACTCCACTCCAATCCACTCCAATCCACTCCATTGGATTCCTATAAATTCCGCTCAATTTCATTCCATTCCTTTCTTTCAACAGGGTCTAACTCTGTCACACAGGCTGGAGTGCAGTGGCACAGTGTCAGCTGACTTTTCGTGTTACCATTCCATTCCATTCCATTCCGTTCCATTTTTCCATTCCATTCCATTGCATTCCATTCCATCGCACTCCACTCCATTCCACTCCACGGCACTGCACTCCACTCCACTGCATTCCATTCGATTCAATTGCATCCCATTCCTTTCCATTCCATTCCATTCCTTTCTTTCGACAGGATCCCACTCTGTCTCCAGGTTGGAGTGCGGTGTAACAATCTCAGCTCATATTGCATTTCACCATTCCAATCCATTCCATTCCATTCTATTCCTTTCCACTCCACTCCACTCCACTCCTGTCCAATCCATTCTTCTCCACTCCATTCCATTCCACTCCATTCCATTCTAATCCCTCCACTTCACTCCATTCCACGCCATTCGATTCCATCCCATTCCACTCCACTCCATTCCACTCCACTCCATTCCATTCAATTTCATTCTATTCCACACCATTCCTCTGCACTCTACTCCACTTCACTCCATTCCACTCCATTCCATTACATGCCATGCCATTCCATTCCTTTCTTTTGACAGGATCTGCAACCGAGGCTGGAGGGCAGTGGCACAATCTCAGCTCACATTTCATTTCACCATTCCATTCCATTTCATTTCATCCCATTATATTAAATTGCACTCCACTCCACACCCCTCCACTCCACTCCATTCCATTCCATTGCTTTCTTTCAACAGGATTATACTCTGTCACCAGGACTGTAGTGCAGTGGCAAAATCTCAGCTCACATTTCATTACTCCTTTCCATTCCTGTCATTTCCATTCCACTCCACCCACCTCTATTGCTCTCCACTCCCCTCTATTGCTCTCCACTCCCCTCCACTCCATCCCAGACAACTCCACTCCACTCCAATCGTCTCCACTCCACTCCACTCTGCTGCATTCAATTCCATTCCACTCATTCCACTTCACTTCATTCAATTAAATCCATTCCACTCTATTCCACTCCACTTCCAGCCAATGCACTCCATTCCATTGCATACTATTCACTCCACTCCATTGTATTCCCCTCCACTCCACTGCACTCCACTCCATTCCATTGCACTCCATAACATTCCATTCCAGTCCACTCCACTCAACTCCATCAATTCTATTACATTCCACTCCATTCCATTCCATTTTTTCTTTTGACAGGATCTCACTCAGTTTCTCATGTTGAGTGCAGTGACACAGTCTCATGTCACATTTAATTTCACCATTCCATTCTGTTCCATTCCATTCCATTGCATTCCAATTGATTACATTCCATTCCACTCCATTCCACTCTACTCCACTCTACTCCGCTTCACTCAATTCCATTCCTTCTCATTCTATTCCTTTCCACTCCACTGCACTCCTCTCCACTCCACTCCATTCCGTTCCATCCCATTACATTCTCCTCCTTTCAATTCCACTCCACTCAACTCCACTCCACTCCACACCACTCTCCTTCATTCCATTCAATTCCAGCCCACTCCTTTCCTTTCCATTCTTTTTTTTCTACAGGATCTCACTCTGTAACCCAGGCTGGATTACAGTTGCACAATCTCAGCTCACATTTCATTTCACCATTCCTTTCCATTCCATTGCTTTCCATTCCACTGCACTCCACTACTCTCCAGTCCACTCCACTCCATTCCACGCCACTCCATCCCACTCTTTTCCACTCGATTCCACTCCACTCCACTCAAGTCTACACCATTCCATTCCATCCCATTCCATTAAACTCCATTCTACTCCACTCCAATCCAATGCACTACAATCCATTCCTTTACATTCCATTTCACTGCACTCCAATCTACTCCATTCAATTCCCCTCCATTACACTCCACTCCATTCCATTGTACTCCACTTCATTCTTTTCCATCCCATTCCATTTCCCTCCATTCCACTCCACTCCCCTCCACTCCACTCCATTCAATTATGTTCCATCAAATTCCACTCCACTACATTCCACTCCACATCATTCCACTCCACTCCACTCCATTCCATTCCATTCCACTCCATTCCTTTCCATTCCTTTCTTTCGACAGGATCTCACTCTATCACCCAGGCTGCAGTGGAGAGGCACAATCTCAGCTGACATTTCATTTCAATATTCCGTTCCATTACTTTCCATTCCATTCCACTCCACTCCACTATACTCCACTCCAATTCATTCCACTCCATTCCATTCACTTCCATTCCATTCCAGTCCATTCCAGTCCATTGCACTGCATACCTTACTTTCGAAAGGAACTCTCTCTGTCACCAGGCTGGAGTGTAGTGGCACAATTTCAGCTCACATTTCATTTTACCATTCCATTCCATTTTATTCCATACAATTGCATTCCTATGCATTGCATTGCATTCCATTCCATTCCATTCCATTCCACTCCACTCCACTCCATTCCACGCCCATCCACTCCACTCCTTTCCTTTCAATTCCTTTCCACTGCACTCCACTCCACCCCATTATAATCCATTCCATTCAATTCCATCCCATTCCATTCCACTCAATCCCACTACAATCCTCTCCACTGTACTCCAGTCCATTCCACACCATTCCATACATTCATTTCCATTCTATTCCACTCCATTCCTTTCTTTCTACAGGATATCACTCTGCACCCAGCCTGGTGTGCAGCAGCACAATCTCCGCTCACATTTCATTTCATCATTCCATTCTGTTCCATTCCATTCCATTCCATTCCACTCTACTTCATTCCACTCTACTCCAGTCTACATGACTCCACTTCACTCCATTCCATTCCATCACATTCCATTCCATTCCATTCCACTCCACTGCACTCCTCTCCACTCCACTCCATTCTATTCAATCCCATTCCACTCCGTTCCACTCCATTCCACACCACTCCACTCCACTCTCCTCCCTTCCATTCAATTCCAATCCACTCCTTTCCGTTCCATTCTTTCTTTGACATGTTCTCACTTTGTCACCCAGCTGGAGTACAGTCGCACAATCTCAGCTCACATTTCATATCACCACTCTTTTCCATTCCATTCAATTCCATTCCACTCCACTCCTCTCCAGTACACTACACTCCATTCCACTCCATTCCATTACATTCCATCCCATTCCTTTCCACTCGATTCCACTCCAATCCACTCAAGTCCACCCCATTCCATTCCAACCAATTCCACTCAACTCCATTCCACTCCACTCCACTCCAATGCACTAAAATCCATTCCAATGCACTAAAATCCATTCCATTCCATTCCACTCCTTTCCACTCCATTCCATTCCATTCCATTCCATTTCACTCCACTCCACTGCAATCTACTCAATTCCATTCCATTCCATTTGACTCCACTCCACTCCACTCTACTCAATTCCATTCCTCTTCATTACACTCCACTCAATTCCACTGAACTCCACTTCATTCCATTCCATCGCATTCCATTTCACTCCATTCCACTCCAATCCACTCCTCTCCACTTCACTCCACTGCACTTCACTCCACTCCATTCCATTATGTTCCATCACATACCTTTCCACTCCCTTTCACTCAACACCATTCCACTCAACTCCACTCCACTCCACTCCACTCTATTGCATTCCATTCCACTCCATTCCATTCCGCTCATTTCTTTCAACAGGATCTCACTCTATCACCCAGGCTGCTGTGCAGCGGCACAATCTCAGCTCACATTTCATTTCAATATTCCTTTCCATTCCATTCCATTCCATTCCACTCCACTCCACTATACTCCACTCCAATCCAATCCACTCAATTCACTTCCATTCCACTCCATTCCATTCCACTCCATTCCATTCCATACCTTACTTTCGACAGGAACTCTCTCTGTCACCCAGGCTGGAGTGTAGTGGCACAATCTCAGCTCACATTTCATTTCAATATTCCTTTCCATTCCATTCCACTCCACTCCACTATACTCCACTCCAATCCATTCCACTCAATTCACTTCCGTTCCACTCCATTCCATTCCACTCCGTTCCATTCCATACTTTACTTTCGACAGGAACTCTGTCTGTCACCCAGGCTGGAGTGTAGTGGCACAATCTCAGCTCACATTTCATTTCAACATTCCATTCCATTGCATTGTATTCCATAAAATTGCATTCCTATGCATTCCATTGCATTGCATTCCATTACATTCCACTCCACTCCCATCCACTCCACTCCATTCCATTCCTCTCCACTCCTTTCCAATCCACTCAACTACTCTTCACTCTAATACACTCCATTCCATTTCATCCCATTCCATTCCACTCCATCACACTGCATTCCACTCCACTCTACTCCACCCCACTCCATTCCATTCCATATATTCCATTTCACTCTATTCCATTCCATTCTTTTCTTTCGACAGAATATCACTCTGCACCCAGGTTGGAGTGCAGCGGCACAATCTCAGCTCAAATTTCATTTCACCTTTCCATTCTGCTCCATTCCATTCCGTTACATTACATTACTTTCCACTCCATTCCACTGTATTCCACTCTAAACTACTCCAGTTCATTCCATTCCATTCCACTCCACTGCACTCCTCTCCACTCCACTCCACTGCACTCCTCTCCACTCCACTCAATTCCATTCCATCCAATTCCATTCTACTCCTTTCCATTCCACACCACTCCACTCCACTCCTCCCCGCTACACATCATTCTCCTCCATTCCGTTCAATTCCAATCCACTCTTTTCCATTGCATTCTTTTCTTTTGACAGGATCTCATTCTGTCACCCCGGCTGGAGTACAGTCGCACAATCTCTGCTCACATACCATTTCACCATTCCTTTCCATTCCGTTGCATTCCATCCCACTCCACTCCACTCTTCTCCAGTCCACTCCACCCAATTCCACTCATGTTCATTCCATTCCACTCGATTCCACTCCACTCCACTCAAGTCTACCCCATTCCATTCCATCCCATTCTATTCAACTCCATTCCACTCGACTCTAATGCACAAGAATCCATTCCATTCCTTTCCATTCCATTCCACTCCACTCCATTCCATTCCATTCCTTCTTTTATCAGGATCTCTCTCTATCACCCATGTTGTAGTTCAGTGGTACCATCTCAGCTCACATTTCATTTCTCCATTCCATTCCATTCCATCAAATTCCATTTCATTACATTACACACCTTTCCATTCCATTCTTTTCTTTCGACAGGATCTCATCCTGTCACGCAGGCTGCAGTGAAGTCATACAAGCTCAGCTCACACTTCATTTCCCCAATCCTTTCCATTCCATTCCATTCCATTTCATTCCATTCCACTCGATTCCACGCCACTCCACTTCACTCCACTCCACTTCATTCCATCCCATTCCGTTCCACCGCATTCCACTCCACTCCACTCCACTCCACTACAATCCATTCCATTCCATCCCATTCTATTCCACACCATTCCACTCCGCTCCACTCCACTCCATTCCACATCATTCCACTCAACTCCACTCCAGTCTATTCCACTCCACTCCATTCCATCCCATTCCATTCCACTTCATTCCACTCCACTCCTCTCCACTCGTCTCCTCTCCACTCCACTCCACCCCACTAAACTCCACTCCATTCCATTCCCTTCAATTCCACTCCATCCCAGTCTATTCCACTCTACTCCAGTCCACTCCATTTCATTCCATCCCATCTCATTCTACCGCTTTCCACTCCACTCCACTCCACACCACACTATTAAATTCCCCTCCATTCCATTCAATTTGATACCATCTGATTCCATTCCACTTCACACCACTCCTCTCCACTCCATTCCATTAAATTCCGTCCCTTTCCATTCCTCTTCATTCCAGTCCACTTCACTACTCTCCACTCCATTCCATTCCAATCCATTCATTCCCATTCCGTTCCTATCCATTCCACTCCACTGCACTCCACTCCACTCCATTCCATTCCATTAAACTCCGTTCCACCACACTCCACTCCATTCCATTCCACTCTAATCCACTGCCCTCTAACCCACTCCACTACACTACACTCCATTCCACTCCACGCCAGTCCCCTAAACTCCATTCCATTCCAATCCATTCCTTCCCATTCTATTCCAATGTATTCCACTCCACTGTACTCCACTCCATTCCATTCCATTCCATTGCATTCCACTCCACTCCACCCCCACTCCACTCCACTCTATTCTATTCAACTGCAGTCCATTCCACTCTACCCCACTCCACTCCATTCCACTCCATTCTACTCCAGTCTTCTCCACTCCACTCCAATCCATTCCATTCCATTCCACTCGACTCCACTCCACTCGACTCCACTCCACTCCATTCCATACAATCGCATTCCATTCCACTCCACTCCACTCCACTTGATTCCACTCCACTCCCCTCCATTCCATTCCTTTCCCTTCCATTCCATTCCATTCCACTCCGTTCCACTCCACTCTAATTCCACTCCACTCAAATCCATTCCATCCCATTCCATTCCACCCCATTCCATTCCACTCCACTCCACTCCACTTCACTTCACTCCACCCCATTCCATTCGTTTCCATTCCATTCCACTTCATCTGATTTCACTCCACTCGACTCCACTCCACTCCACTCCACTCCATTCCATTGCTTCGCATTCCTTTACACTCCATTCCACTCTACTCCACACCTTTCTATTACATTCCTTTCCATTCCTTTCCTTTGAATTTCACTCTGTTCCATTCCACTCCATTCCAGTCTACTTGATTCCACTCCAATCCACTCCATTCCATTCCTTTCCTTTCCATTCCATTCCATTCCTGTCCATTCCACTCCACTGCACTGCTCTCCTCTCCATTCCATTCCATCCCATTCCATTCCACCCCATTCCACTCCACTCCACTTCCCTTCACTCCCCTCCTTTCCATTCCTTTCCATTACATTCCATTACATTCCATTACATTCCAATCCATCTGATTTCACTCCACTCGACTCCACTTCACTCCACTCCATTCCATTGCATCGCATTCCATTCTACTCCATTCCACTCCATTTAATTCCATTTCTTTCCATTCCATTCTATTAAATTCCACTCCTTTCCTTTACATACCTTTCTTTTGGGAGGATCTCTCTCTGTCACCCAGGCTGGTGTGCAGTGGCACAATCTGAGCTCACATTTCTTTTCACCATTCCATTCCATTACATTCCATTTATTCGGTTCCTTTCCACTCCACTCCACACGATTCTATTAAACAACGCTCCACTCCACACCACTCCACTCCCCTGCAGTCCATTCTATCACACTAAATTCCCCTCCATTCCACTCCTTTCCACTCCACTCCACTTCGCTCCATTCCACTCCATTCCATTACATTCCATCACATTCCATTCCACTCTATTCCACTGTACAACACTCCACTCCAATCCAATCCATTCAATTCCATTCCTCTCCACTCCACTCCATTCCATTCTTTCCTTTGACGGGATCTTACTCTGTCACCCAGGCTGGATTGCAGGGGCACAATCTCAGCTCCTATTAAATATCACCACTCTGTTCTATTTTATTCCATTCCATTCCATTCCATTCAATTCCATTCCACTAAATTCCATTCCATTCCTTTCAACTCCACTCCACTCCATTTCATTTCATATCATTCTATTGTCCTCCATTCCACTAGACTCCACTCCACCATAATCCACTCCATGACATTGCATCCAATTCCATTCCACTCCATAACACTCCTCTCCACTCCACTTCTCTCCACTCCTCTGCACTCCATTCCACTCCATTCCATCCCATTCCATTCCACTCCATTCCACGCCACTCCAATCCACTCTGTTCCACACCACTCCATTACACTCCTCTCCGTTCCATTCCATTCTTTTCCACACCATTGCATTCCGTTCCATTCCATTCTTTTGAGAGGATCTCACTCTGTCACCCAGGTTGGATTTCAGTGGCACAATCTCAGCTCATATTTCAATTCACCATTCCATTCTTTTCCATTCCAATCCATTCCTTTGCACTCCACTCCACTCTAATCCATTCCATTCCATTCCATTCAAATCAACCCCATTCCACTCCACTCCAGTAGTGTCCACTCCACTACATTCCATTCCATTGCATCCCATTCCACTTCACTCCATTCCACTCCACTCCTCTCCATTCCAGTCCACTCCACTCCACTCCATTCCAGTCCACTCCATTCCACTCCATTCCATTCCATTCCATTTCATACCATTAAATTAAATTCCACTCCATTCCATTCCTTTCTTTCAACAGGATCTCACTCTGCCACCCAGGCTGGATTGCAGTGAAACAATCTCAGCACACATTGCATTCCACCATTCTATTCCACCATTCCACTCCATTCCATTCTATTCCATTGCATTCCTTTTCACTCCACTCAAATTCACTCCTCTCCATTCCAGTCCATTTGATCCCATTCCATTCCACTCCCCTCAACTGCACTCTACTCCACTCCACTCCACTCAATTCCATTTCATTCCATTCCATTCCATTCCGTTCCATTTGACTCCATTCCATTCCATTCCTTTCTTTCGACAGGATCTCACCCTCTCATCCGGCTGGAGTGCAGTGGCACAATCTGAGCTCACATTTCATTTCACCATTCAATTCCATTACATTCCATTCCTTCCCATCTCATCCTGTTCTATTCCATTCTGCTCCATTCGAATCCACTCCACTCCATTCCATTCCATTCCATCCTATTGAATTCCATTCCATTACACTGCAATCCACTCCATGATATTCCTTTCCATTACACTCCACTCCATTGAATTACATTCCGTTATTTCGACAGGATTTCACTCTGTCTTCCAGGCTGGAGTGAAGTGGCACAAACTCAATTCATTTCATTTCACCATTCCATTCCATTTCATTCCATTCCTTTCCATTCCACTCTACTCCAATTCACTCCATTCCAGTCCATCGCATTCTATTCTACTCCATTCCACTCCACTCCAATCCACTCCACTCCACTCCATTCCATTCCATCCCATCCCATTCCATTCCATTCCTCTCCACTCCAATCCACTTCACTTCTCTCCCGTCCACTCCATTCCATTCCATCCGGTTCCATTCCACTCCATATCATCCCATTCCTTTCTTTTGACAGGATCTCACTCTGTCACACAGAATGGACGGCAGTGTCACAATCAGCTCACATTTCATTTCACAATTCCATTGCATTCCATTCCATTCCATTCCTTTCCATTCAGTTTCACTCCACTCCACTCTACTCCATTCCATTCCACTCCATTACACTCCTCTGCATTCCACAAACCTCCACTCATTCCATTCCATCCCATTCCATTTCCCTCCATTCCACTCACCTCCCCTCCACTCTACTCCACTTCACTCCACTCCATTCCATTATTTTCCATCACTTTCTATTCCACTCCATTCCTCTCCACACCATTCCACTCCACTCCACTCCGTTACATTCCATTACAATCCATTCCATTCCTTTCCTTTCTTTCGACAGGATCTCACTCTATCAACCAGGCTGCAATGCAGTGGCACAGTCTCAGCTCATATTTCATTTCAATATTCCATTTCATTCCATTCTATTCCATTCCATTCCACTCCAATCCACTCTACTATACTGCACTCCAATCCACTCCACTCTACTGCACTACAATCCATTCCACTCCATTCACTTCCATTCCATTCCATTCTATTCCACTCCATTCCATTCCGTACCTTACTTTCGACAGGAACTCTCTGTCATCCAGGCTGGAGTGCAGTGGCACAATTCCAGCTCACATTTCATTTCACCATTTCATTCCATAGCATTCCATTCTATTGCATTCCTATGCATTCCATTGCTTTCCATGCCATTGCATTCCACTCCACTCCGCCCCTATCCACTCTCTCCATTCCATTCCATTACTTTCCACTCTTTTCCACTCCACTCCACTCTAATACACTCCATTCCATTCCATCCCATTACATTCCACTCCATCCCACTTCAATCCACTCCAATCTACTCCACTCCATTCCATTCCATTCCATTCTTTCCATTCCACTCTATTCCATTCCATTCCTTTCTTTCGACAGGATATCACTCTGTCCCCCAGGCTGGAGTGCAGCCTCACAATCTCACCTCACTTTTCATTTCACCATTCCTTTCTGTTCCATTGCATTCTATTCCATTCCGTTACATTACACTCCATTCCACTCTACTCCACTCTACACCATTCCACTTCTCTCCATTCCGTTCCATCCCATTCTGTTCCATTCAATTCCACTCCACTGCACTCCTCTCCACTCCACTCCATTCAATTCCATCCCACTCCATTGTACTCCCTTCCACTCCACTCCACTCCACACCACTGAACACCATTCTCCTCCATTCCATTCAATTCCAATCCACTCCTTTCCATTCCATTCTTTCCTTTCTACAGGATCTCACTCTGTCACCCAGGCTGGAGTACAGTGGCACAATCTCAGCTCACATTTCATTTCACCATTCCTTTCCATTCCATTCCATTCCATTCCATTCCATTCCATTCCATTCCACTCCACTCCATTCCTCTCCAATCCACTACACTCCATTTCACTCCATTGCATTCCAATCCATCCCATTCCATTCCACTCTATTCCACTCCATTCCACTCCAGTCCACCACATTCCATTCGATCCCATTCCATTCAAATCCATTACACTAAAATCCACTCCAATTCACTAAAATCCATTCCATTCCATTCCATTCCTTTCAATTCTTTCATCAGGTTCCCACTCTATCACCCAGGTTGGAGTGCAGTGGTACAGTCTCAACTCAGATTTCATTTCTCCATTCCATTCCATCCAATTCCATTCCATTACACTACACTCCTTTCCATTCCATTCTTTTCTTTCGACAGGATCTCACCCTGTCACCCAGGCTGTAATGCAGTCACACAATCTCAGCTCACTCTTCATTTCACCATTCCTTTCCATTCCATTCCATTCCATTCCATTCTACTCAATTCCACTCCAATCCATCTCACTACACTCCACTCCACTCCATTCCATCCCGTTCCATTCCAACACATTCCACTCCACTCCACTCCATTCCATTCCTTCACATTCTACTCCAAACAATTCCACTCCACTCCTTTCACTCCTCTCCACTCCACTCCACTGCATTCCACATCATTCCACTCAACTCCACTCCAGTCTACTCCACTCCACTCCATTCCATCCAATTACATTCCACTTCATTCCACTAAACTCCTCTCCACTCCTCTCTTCTCCAATCCTCTCCACTCCACTAAAATCTACTCCATTCCATTCCCTTCAATTCCTTTCCATTCCAGTCCATTCCACTCTTCTCCAGTCCACTCCATTTCATTCCATTCCGTTCCATTCCACCGCATTCCACTCCACTCCACTCCACTCTACTCCACACCATTCCATTCCTGTCCATTCCATTCCATTCCACTCCATCCGATTCCATTCCACTTCATACCACTCCACTCCACTCCACTCTATTGCATTAAATTCCATAGCATTCCATTCCACTCCATTCCAGTCCACTCCACTCCTCTACAATCCATTCCATTCCAATCCATTCCATCCCATTCCATTCCACTCCACTCCACTCCACTCCACTGCACTCCATTCCACTCTACTCCATTCCATTCCATTCAATTCCAGTCCATTCAATCCCATTCTTTTATTTCAACAGTATCTCTCTGTGTCACCCAGGCTGGAGTGCAGTGGCACAATCTCAGCTCACATTTCATTTCACCATTCCATTTCGTTGCATTTCCTTCCATTCCATTCCTTTCAATTGCATTCCATTCCATTCCATTCATCTCCACTCGACTCTACTCCACTCCACTCAACTCCACTCCATTCAGTTCCATTCTGTTCCACTCCATTCCAATTCATTCCTTTCCTTTCTTTCGACATGACCTCACTCTTTCAACTGGGCTGCATTGCAGTGGCACAATCTCAACTCGCATTTCATTTCACCATAATATTCCATTCCATTCTGATCCATTGCATTGCATTCCACTCCACTCCACTCCAATCCACTCCACTACACTCCATTCAAATCCACTCCACTCCACTCCAATCAACTCCATTCCTTTCCATTCTATTTCACTGCACCTCATTCCACTCGCCTCCAATCCACTCCAATCTAGTCCACTCCACTCTACTCCACTCCATTCCATTCCATCCAAATCCTTTCCACTCCATTCCAGTCCACTTCATTCCACTCCACTTCACTGCTTTCCATTCCGCTCCATTCCCCTCCACTCCACTCCTCTCCACTCCATTCCACTCCATTCCATTCCATTCCACTCCTCCACTCCACACCGTTCCATTCCATTCCATTCGATTCCACTCCATTCCACTCCACTTCATTCCACTCCAGTCCACTCTACTGCACTCCACTCCATTGCAATCTGTTCCATTCCATTCCACTCCATTCCTTTCTTTAAAAGGATTTCATTCTGTCATGCAGGCTGGAGTGCATTGGCACAATCACAGCTCACATTTCACCTCGCCATTCGATTGCATTCCATTCCATTCCATTCCACTCCACTCCAATCCACTCCACTCCACTCAATTCCACTCCACTCTACTCCACTTCATTCCACTGCATGGTACTCCACTCCACTCCAATCCACTCCATTACACTGCATTCCTTTCCATTCCATTCCACTTTATTCCATTCCATTTCTTTCTTTCGACAGCATCTCACTCTTTCACCCAGGCTGAAGTGTAGTGGCACAATCTCAGCTCACATTTCATTTCACCATTCCATTCCCTTCCATTCTCTTCCATTCCATTCTGTTCCATTCCATTCCGTTCCATTCCATTCTACACCAATCCACTCCACTCCACCTCATAACATTCCTCTCCATTACGTTCCATTCCACTCTTTTCCACTCCACTCCACTCCACTCCATTCCATTCCATTCCATTCCATTCCATTCCATTCCATTCCACTCCACTCCACTCCTCTCAACTCCTTGGCATTCCACTCCATTCCATTCCATTCTATTCCATTTCACTATTCTCCATTACACTCAATTCCTCTCCACTCCACTGCAGTCCACTCTACTCCATTCCACTATATTCCATTCCATTCCACTCCACTCCAAGCCACTCCACTACACTCTAATTCGCTCCACTCCATCCCATTCCATCCCATTCCTTTCCACTCCATTCCACTCCACTCCACTCCACTCCATTCCATTCTCACCGATTCCATTCCACTACATTCTACTCCATGCCAGTCCACTCCATACAACTCCACTCCATGCCACTCCACTCC
Organism: Pongo abelii; assembly: GCF_028885655.2. NCBI lineage: Eukaryota > Metazoa > Chordata > Mammalia > Primates > Hominidae > Pongo > Pongo abelii. The sequence continues at coordinate 2,640,853 of NC_072000.2, read as the reverse complement.
ATTCTATTCCATTCCGTTGCATTCCTTTCCCCAGCACCCTATTCCATTCCTTTCCTTTTTATTTATTTATACATTTATTTATTTATTTATTTATTATACTTTAGGTTTTAAGGTACATATGTGGAATGTGCAAGTTAGTTACATATGTATACGTGTGCTATGCTGTTGTGCTGCACCCACTAACTCGTCATCTAATAGTAGGTATATCTCCCAATGTTATCTCTTCCCCCACCCCCACACCACAACAGTCCCCAGAGTGTGATGTTCCCCTTCCTGTGTCCATGTGTTCCCATTGTTCAATTCCCACCTATGAGTGAGAATATGTGGTGTTTGGTTTTTTGTTCTTGCGATAGTTTACTGAGAATGATGATTTCCAATTTTATCCATGTCCCTACAAAGGACATGAACTCATCTTTTTCTATGGCTGCAAAGCATTCCATGGTATATATGTGCCACATTTTCTTAATCCAGTCTATCATTGTTGGATATTTGGGTTGGTTCCAAGTGTTTGCTATTGTGAATAATGCTGCAATAAACATACGTGTGCAAGTGTCTTTATAGCAGCATGATTGATAGTCCTTTGGGTATACGTTCAGTAATCGGATGGCTGGGTCAAATGGTATTTCTAGTTCTAGATCCCTGAGGAATCGCCACACTGACTTCCACAATGGTTGAACTAGTTTATAGTCCCACCAACTGTGTAAAAATGCTCCTATTTCTCCACATCCTCTCCAGCACCTGTTGTTTCCTGACTTTTTAATGATTGCCATTCTAACTGATGTGAGATGGTATCCCATTGTGGTTTTGATTTGCATTTCTCTGATGGCCAGTGATGGTGAGTATTTTTTCATGTGTTTTTTGGCTGCATAAATGTCTTCTTTTGAGAAGTGTCAGTTCATGTCCTTCGCCCACTTTTTGATGGGGTTGTTTGTTTTTTTCTTGTACATTTGCTTGAGTTCATTGTAGATTCTAGATATTAGCCCTTTGTCAATTGAGTAGGTTGCAAAAATTTTCTCAAATTTTGTAGGTTGCCTGTTCACTCTGATGGTAGTTTCTTTTGCTGTGCAGAAGCTCTTTAGTTTAATGAGATCCCATTTGTCAATTTTGGCTTTTGTTGCCATTGCTTTTGGTGTTTTAGACATGAAGTCCTTGCACATGCCTATGTCCTGAATGGTAATGCCTAGGTTTTCTTCTAGGGTTTTTATGGTTTTAGGTCTAATGTTTAAGTCTTTAATCTATTTTAAATTGATTTTTGTATAAAGTGTAAGGAAGGGATCCAGTTTCAGCTTTCTCTATATGGCTAGCCAGTTTTTCCAGCACCATTTATTAAACAGGGAATACTTTCCCCATTGCTTGTTTTCTTCAGGTTTGTCAAAAATCAGATAGTTGTAGATATGTGGTGTTATTTCTGGGAGCTCTGTTCTGTTCCATTGACCTATATCTCTGTTTTGGTACCAGTACCATGATGTTTGGGTTACTGTAGCCTTGTAGTATAGTTTGAAGTCAGGTAGTGTGATGCCTCCAGCTTTGTTTTTTTGGCTTAGGATTGACTTGGCGATGCGGGCTCTTTTTTGGTTCCATATGAACTTTAAAGTAGTTTTTTCAATTCTGTAAAGAAAGTAATTGGTAGCTTGATGGGGATGGCATTGAATCTGCAAATTACCTTGGGCAGTATGGCCATTTTCACGATATTGATTCTTCCTACCCATGGGCATGGAATGTTCTTCCATTTGTTTATATCCTCTTTTATTTCATTGAGCAGTGGTTTGTAGTTTTCCTTGAAGAGGTCCTTCACGTCCCTTGTAAGTTGGATTCCTAGGTATTTTATTCTCTTTGAAGCAATTGTGAATGGGAGTTCACTCATGATTTGGCTCTCTGTTTGTCTGTTGTTTGTGTATAAGAATGCTTGTGATTTTTGTACATTGATTTTGTATCCTGAGACTTTGCTGAAGTTGCTTATCAGCTTAAGGAGATTTTGGGCTGAGACAGTGGGGTTTTCTAGATATACAATCATGTCGTCTGCAAACAGGGACAATTTGACTTCCTCTTTTCCTTATTGAATACCCTTTATTTCCTTCTCCTGCCTAATTGCCCTGGCCAGAACTTCCAACACTATGTTGAATAGGAGTGGCGAGAGAGGGCAACCCTCTCTTGTGCCAGTTTTCAAAGGGAATGCTTCCAGCTTTTGCCCATTCAGTATGATGTTGGCTGAGGGTTTGTCATAGATAGCTCTTATTATTTTGAGATACGTCCCATCAATACCTAATTTATTGAGAGTTATTAGCATGAAGGGTTGTTGAATTTTGTCAAAGGCCTTTTCTGCATCTATTGAGATAATCATTGGTTTTTGTCTTTGTTTCTGTTTATATGTTGGATTACATTTATTGATTTGTGTATATTGAACCAGCCTTGCATCCCACGGATGAAGCCCACTTGGTCATGCTGGATAAGCTTTTTGATGTGCTGTGGGATCTGTTTGCCAGTGTTTTATTGAGGATTTTTCATTAATATTCATCAAGGATATTGGTCTAAAATTCTCTTTTTTGGTTGTGTCTCTGCCCAGCTTTGGTATCAGGATGATGCTGGCCTCATAAAATGAGTTTGGGAGGATTCCGTCTTTTTCTATTGATTGGAATAGTTTCTGAGGTAGTGGTTCCAGTTCCTCCTTATACCTCTGGTAGAATTTGGCTGTGAACCCATCTGATCCTGGACTCTTTTTGGTTGGTAAGCTATTGATTATTGCCACAATTTCAGCTCCTGTTATTGGTCTATTCAGAGATTCAACTTCTTCTTAGTTTAGCCCTGGGGGAGTGTATGTGTCGAGGAATTTATCCCTTTCTTCTAGATTTTCTAGTTTATTTGCATAGAGGTGTTTGTAGTATTCTCTGATGGTAGTTTGTATTTCTGTTGGATCAGTGGAGATTTCTCCTTTATCATTTTTTATTGCATCTATTTGATTCTTCTCTCTATTTTTTTTTATTAGTCTTGCTAGTGGTCTATCAATTTTGTTGATCCTTTCAAAAAACCAACTCCTGGATTCATTAATTTTTTGGAGGGTTTTTTGTGTCTCTATTTCCTTCAGTTCTGCTCTGATTTTAGTTATTTCTTGCCTTCTGCTAGATTTTGAATGTGTTAGCTCTTGCTTTTCTAGTACTTTTAATTGTGATGTTAGGGTGTCAATTTTGGATCTTTCCTGCTATCTCTTGTGGGCATTTAGTTCCATAAATTTCCCTCTACACACTGCCTTGAATACATCCCGGAGATTCTGGTATGTTGCATCTTGGTTCTCGTTGGTTTCAAAGAACATCTTCATTTCTGCCTTCATTTCGCTATGTACTCAGCAGTCATTCAGGAAAAGGTTGTTCAGTTTCCATGTAGTTGAGTGGTTTTGAGTGAGATTCTTAATCCTGAGTTCTAGTTCGATTGCACTGTGATCTGAGAGATAGTTTGTTATAATTTCTGTTCTTTTACATTTGCTGAGGAGAGGTTTACTTCCAAGTATGTGGTCAATTTTGTAATAGGTGTGGTGTGGTGCTGAGAAAAATGTATATTCTTTTTATTTGTGGTGTAGAGTTCTGTAGATGTCTATTAGGTCCGCTTGGTGCAGAGCTGAGTTCAATTCCTGGGTATCCTTTTTAACTTTCTGTCTCGTTGATCTGTCTAATGTTGACAGTGGGGTGTTAAAGTCTCCCATTATTAATGTTTGGGAGTCTAAGTCCCTTTGTAGGTCACTCAGTCCCTGCTTTATGAATCTGGGTGCTCCTGTATTGCGTGCATATATATTTAGGATAGTTAGCTCTTCTTGTTGAATTAATACCTTTACCATTATATAATGGCCTTCTTTGTCTCTTTTGATCATTGTTGGTTTAAAGTCTGTTTTATCAGAGACTAGGATTGCAACCCCTGCTTTTTTTTGTTTTCCATTTGCTTGGTAGATGTTCCTCCATCCTTTTATTTTGAGCCTGTGCGTGTCTCTGCACATGAGATGGGTTTCCTGAATACAGCACACTGATGGGTCTTGACTCTTTATCCAATTTACCAGTCTGTGTCTTTTAATTGGAGCATTTAGTCCATTTACATTTAAAGTTAATATTGTTGTGTGTGAATTTGATCCTGTCATTATGATGTTAGCTGGTTATTTTGCTCGTTGGTTGATGCAGTCTCTTCCTAGTCTCGATGGTCTTTACATTTTGGCATGATTTTGCAGTGGCTGGTACCGGTTGTGCCTTTCCATGTTTAATGCTTCCTTCAGGAGCTCTTTTAGGGCAGGCCTGGTGGTTACAAAATCTCTCAGCATTTGCTTGTCTGTAAAGTATTTTATTTCTCTTTCACTTATGAAGTTTAGTTTGGCTGGATATCAAATTCTGGGTTAAAAATTCTTTTCTTGAAGAATGTTGAATATTGGCCCCCACTCTCTTCTGGCTTGTAGAGTTTCTGCCAAGAGACCCGCTGTTATTCTGATGGGCTTCCCTTTGATGGTAACCCGACCTTTCTCTCTGGCTGCCCTTAACATTTTTTCCTTCATTTCAACTTTGGTGAAACTGACAATTATGTGTCTTGGAGTTGCTCTTCTCGAGGAGTATCTTTGTGGCATTCTCTGTATTTCCTGAATCTGAATGTTGGCCTGCCTTGCTAGATTGGGGAATTTCTCCTGGATGATATCCTGCAGAGTGTTTTCCAACTAGGTTCCATTCTCCCTGTCACTTTCAGGTACACCAATCAGACGTAGATTTGGTCTTTTCACATAGTCCCATATTTCTTGGAGGCTTTGCTCATTTCTTTTTATTCTTTTTTCTTTAAACTTCCCTTCTCACTTCATTTCATTCATTTCATCTTCCATCGCTAATACCCTGTCTTCCATTTGATCGCATAAGCTCCTGAGGCTTCTGCATTCTTCACATAGTTCTCGAGTCTTCATTTTCAGCTCCATCAGCCCCTTTAAGCACTTCTCTGTATTGATTATTCTAGTTATACATTCTTCTAAATTTTTGTCAAAGTTTTCAACTTCTTTGCCTTTTGTTTGAATATCCTCCCGTAGCTCGGAGTAATTTGATCGTCTGAAGCCTTCTTCTCTCAGCTTGTCAAAGTCATTCTCCATTGAACTTTGTTGCATTGCTGGTGAGGAACTGCGTTCCTTTGGAGGAGGAGAGGTGCTCTGCTTTTTAGAGTTTCCAGTTTTTCTGCTCTGTTTTTTCCCCATCTTTGTGGTTTTATCTACTTTTGGTCTTTGATGATGGTGATGTACAGACGAGTTTTTGGTGTGGATGTCCTTTCTGTTTGTTAGTTTTCCTTCTAACAGACAGGACCCTCAGCTGCAGGTATGTTGGAGTACCCGCCCGTGTGAGGTGTCAGTCTGCCCTTGCTGGGGGTGCCTCCAATTTAGGCTGCTCGGGGGTCAGGGGTCAGGGACCACTTGAGGACACAGTCTGCCCATTCTCAGATCCCCAGCTGCGTGCTGGGAGAACCACTGCTCTCTTCCAAGCTGTCAGACAGGGACATTTAAGTCTGCAGAGGTTACTGCTGTCTTTTTGTTTGTCTGTGCCCTGCCCCCAGAGGTGGAGCTTACAGAGGCAGGCAGGCCTCCTTGAGCTGTGGTGTGCTCCACCCAGTTCGAGCTTCCCGGCTGCCTTGTTTACCTAAGCAAGCCTGGGCAATGGCGGGCGCCCCTCCCCCAGTCTCATTGCTACCTTGCAGTTTGATCTCAGACTGCTGTGCTAGCAATCAGCGAGACTCCGTGGGCATAGGACCCTCTGAGCCAGGTGCAGGATATAAATTCCTGGTGCACCGTTTATTAAGCCTGTCGGAAAGGCACAGTATTTGGGTGGGAGTGACCCGATTTTCCAGGTGTCTTTCTGGAAAGGCACCCCTTTCTTTGACTAGGAAAGGGAACTCACTGAACCGTTGCCCTTCCCGAAAGAGGCAATGCCTTGCCATTCTTCAGCTCGAGCATGGTGCATGCACCCACTGACCTCCACTCTCTGTCTGGCACACCCTAGTGAGATGAACCCGTTACATCAGATGGAAATGTAGAAATCACCCGTCTTCTTCGTCGCTCATGCTGGAAGCTGTAGACCACAGCTGTTCCTATTTGGCCAGCATGGCTACTCCATTCCATTCCTTTCTATCAAAAGGATCTGTCTATCTCTCAGACTAGAGTCAGTGGCACAATCTCAGCTCACATTTCATTTCACCATTCCATTCCATTCCATCCCATTTCATCCCATTCCACTCCACTACACTTCACTCTACTCCACTCCAATCAACTCTACTTCACTCCACTCCCTTCCTTTCCATTCTATCCGATTCCATTCCACTCCATTCTACTCCACTCCAGTCTACTCCACACAACTCCACTCCACTCCACTCTACTCTACTTCATCCCATTCCATCCCATTCCATTCCAGTGCATTCCACTCAACTCCACTCCACTCCACTTCAATCCACTCCCCTCCCCTCCATCCATGCCTTTCTCTCCAAATCCATTCCAGTCCACTCCATTCTATTTCACGCCAGTCAACTCCACACAACTCCACTACACTACACTGCATTCCATTCCATCCCATTCCATTCAACTCCATTACACTACACTCCACTAAACTCCATTCCATTCCCCTCCATTCCATTCCATTCCTTTGTTTTGACAGGATCTCACTCTCCAACTCAGGCTGGAGTGCAGTGGCAAAAGCTAAGCTCACACATTATTTCACCATTCCATTCCATTCCATTCCATTCCATCCCATTCCATCCCATTCCATTCCACTCCACACCACTCTACTCCAATGCACTCCACCCAATTCCACTCCATTCCACTCCATTCCATTGCATCCCATTCCATTCCTATCCATTCTGCTCCATCACACTCCACTCCACGCCATTCCACTCCATCCCGTTCCAATCCACTCCACTCCCCCCCACTCCAATCAACTCCACTCCAATCCATTCCATTCCATTCTCTTCCCTTCCATTCCATTCCACTCCATTGCATTATATTCATTTCTTTCAACAGGATCTCATTCTGTCACCCAGGCTGGAGTCCAGTGGAACAATCTCAGCTCAAATTTCATGTCACCATTCCATTCAATTCACTTACTTTCCATTCCATACCATTCCATTCCTTTCCATTCCATTCCTTTCCATTCCAATCCTTTCCTTTCCATTCCACTCAACTCCACTACACTGCACTCCATTCCACGCCATTCCATTCCACTCCACTCCATTCCATTCCATCCCATTCCATTCTAATCGATTCCACTGCAATCCACTCCACTCCACTCCATTACATTCCACTCCACTCCATTCCATTCCATCCCATTCCATTCTAATCGATTCCACTGCAATCCACTCCACTCCACTCCATTCCATTCCACTCCATTAGATTCCATTCCAGTCCACTCCAATTCTTTCCATTCCATTCCACTCCATTAGATTCCATTCCAGTCCACTCCAATTCTTTCCATTCCATTCTTTTCATAAGATCTCACTATATCAGCCAGGCTGGAGTACATTGGCAAAATCTCAGCTCGTATTTCATTTCACCATTCCATTCCATTCCATTCCATTTCATTCCGTTCCATTCCTCTCCACTCCATTCCACTCCACTCCACTCAGCTCCATTCCATTACATTCAACTGCGTTCCAAACTTTCCTTTCTTTAGGAAGGATCCCACTCTGTCACTCAGGCTGGAGTGCAGTGGCACAATCTCAGCTCACATTTCATTTCGCCGTTCCATTCCATCCCATTCTATTCCACTCTGCTCAACTCCACTCCACTCCATTCCATCCTTTGCGCTCCACTCCAGTCCACTCCACAGCACTCCAGTGAAATCCTTTCCATTCCGTCCCATTCCACTCCACTCCATTCCACTCCACTCCACTAAACTCCACTCCATTCCATTCTCTTTTGGCAGGATCTCACTGTGTCATCCACGCTGTAGTTCAGTGGCACGATCTCAGCTTACATTTCATTTCACCATTGCTTTCCATTCCATTCCATTCCATTCCATTCCACTCCACTTCACTCCACTCCACTACATTCCATTCCATTCTATTCCACTCCATTCCACTCCACTCCACTCCACTCCCCTCCAGTTCATTCCATTCCACTCCATTCCATTCCATTCCTTTCTTTCAACAGGATCTCACTCCGTCATCCAGGTTGGAGTGTTATGGCACAATCTCAGCTCACATTTCATTTCACCATTCCATTCAATTCCATTCCATGCCAGTCAATTCCATTCCACTCCACTCCACTCCATTCCACTCCACTCTGCTCTACTCATTTCCACTCCACTCCACTCCACTCCATTCCACTCCACTCTGCTCTACTCATTTCCACTCCACTCCACTCCAATCCCCTCCACACCATCCCATTCCATCACATTCCATTCCACTCCACTCCACTTCCTTCCATTCCACCCATTCCATTCCACACTATTCCACTCGACTCCACCCCACTCAACTCCATCTCACTTCTTTCCATTCTATTCTATCCCATTACCTTCCACCACATTGCACCCCACTCAAGTCTTCTCCATGCCAGTCCACTCCATTCCATTCCATTTCATTCCATTGCACTGCAGCATTCCATTCCTTTCTTTCGACAGGATCTCACTCTGACACCCAGGCTGGAGTGCAGTGGCACAATCTCAGCTCACATTTCATTTCACCATTCCTTTCCGTTCCATTCCATTGCATTCCATGCCATTCCATTTCATTGCACTCCACTATACTCCACTCCACTCCATTCCATTCCACTTCATTCCACTCCATTCCACTCCACTCCACTCCAATTCACTCCACTCCACTCCACTCCATTCCATTCCATTCCATTCCATTCCACACCAATCCACTCCACTCCAATAGATTCCACTCCATTCCATTCAATTCCACTCCATTCCTCTCCTCTCCACTCAACGCCATTTCATTCCATTCCACTCCCCTCCATTCCACTCCACTCCCCTCCACACCACTCCACTCCTCAGCACTCCACTCTCTACCATTCCATTCTATTCCTACTTCACTATACTCCATTACTCTCAATTACACTCCATTCCACTGCAGTCCACTCTACTCCATTCCACTATATTCTATTCTATTCTATTCTATTCCATTCCATTCCATTTCATTCCACTGAAGTCCACTCCAGTGCACTCCAATCCACTACACTCCATCCCATTCCATCCCAATCCATTCCACTCCATTCCACTCCAGTCCACTCTACTCCACTCCACTTCACTCCATTCCATTCCATTATCTCTGATTCCATTCCAATACTTTCTAATCCTCGCCAGTCCACTCCAAACAACTCCACTCCACGCCACTCCACTGTACTACATTCCATTCCATTCCGTTCCATTCCATTACCCTCTACTCCATTCCATTCCTTTCTATCGAAATGATCTCTCTGTCACTGAGACTAGAGTCAGTGTCACAATCTAGGCTCCCATTTCATTTCACCATTCCTTTCCATTCCATTCCGTTTCATCCCATTCCACTACACTACACTTCACTCCACTCCACCCCACTCCAATCAACTACACTCCACTCCACTCCAGTCCATCCTATTCCATCCCATTCCATTCCACTCCATTCTACTCCACTGCACTCCAATCCACTGCACTCCCTTCCATTCCATTCTATCCAATTCCATTCCACTGCATTGTACTCCACTCCAGTCCACTCCACACAATTCCACTCCACTCCACTCTACTCCACTTCATCCCATTGCATTCCATTCCATTCTGTTGCATTCCACTCCATTCCGCTCCACTCCAATCTACTCCACTGCGCTCTACTCCATTCCATTCTCTCCGATTCCGTTCCACTCCATTCTACTCCGTGCCAGTCCATCCCACACAACTGCACTTCACTCCACCGCATTCCATTCCATCCCATTCCTTTCTACTCCATTCCACTACACTCCACTCCACTCCATTCTATTCCTCTCCATTCCATTCCATTCCTTTCTTATGAAAGGTCATCACTCTGTACTCAGGAAGGAGTGCAGTGGCAAAAGCTAAGCTCACACATCATTTCATCATTCCATTCCATTCCTTTCTATTCCATTCCATCCCATTCCACTCCACTCCACTCCACACTACTCTACTCCAATACATTCCACTCCATTCCACTCCACTTCATTCCATTGCATCCCATTCCATTCCAATCCATTCGAATCCACCACACTCCACTCCAGTCCACTCCACTCCATTCCACTCCACTCCATTGGATTCCATCCCTTTCCATTCCGCTCCATTCCCCCGCCAATCAACTCTACTCCACTCCATTCCATTCCATTGCATTCCATTCCATTCATTTCCACAGGATATCATTCTGTCACCCAGGATGGAGTGCAGTGGCACAATATCAGCTCTCATTTCATGTCACCATTCCATTCAATTCAATTCCTTTCCAATCCATGCCATTCCATTCCTTTCCATTCCATTCCATTCCATTCCATTACTTTTCTTTCCATTGCATTCCATTCCTTTCCATTTCACTCAGCTCCACTCCAGTCCACTCCATTCCACTCCACTCGATTTCACTTCACCCTACTCCACTCCATTCCATTCCATCCCATTCCATTCCACTCGATTGCACTGCACTCCACTCTAATCCACTCCACTCCACTCCACTCCATTAGATTCCATTCCAGTCCACTCCAATTCTTTCTATTCCTTTCTTTCAACAAGATCTCACTCTGTCAGACAGGCTGGAGTGCAATGGCAAAATATCAGCTCATATTTCATTTCACCATTCCCTTCCATCCCATTCCACTCCATTCCATTCCATTCCTTTCTACTCCATTCCACTCCACTGCAATCCACTTCATTCTATTACATTCCACTACATTCTGACCTTTCCTTTCTTTTGACAGGATCTCACTCTTTGCGTCGGGCTGCAATGCAGTGGCACAATCTCTGCTCACATTTCATTTCACCATTAAATTCCTTCCCATTCTTTTCCAATCTGCTCAACACCACTCCACTCCACTCCACTCCATTCCCTCCCTTTCCATTCCACTCCAGTTCACTTCACACCAGTCCACTGAACTCCTTTCCATTCCATCCCATTCCATTAAACTCCATTCCACTCCACTCCACTAAACTCCACTCCATTCCTTTCCATTCCATTCCGCTCTATTGCATTCCATTCTTTCCTTCGACAGGATCTCACTTTGTCACCCACACTGTAGTGCAGTGGCACGATCTCAGCTCACATTTCATATCACCATTCCATTCCATTCCGTTCCTTTTCATTGTATTCTACTCCATTCCATTCTACTCCACTCCACTCCACTCCACTCCACTCCATTCCACTACATTATATTCCATTAAATCCCACTCCATTCCACTCCACTACACTCCACTCCTCTCCCCTCCAGTCCATTCCATTCCATTCCGTTCCTTTCTTTCAACAGGATCTCACTCTGTCACCCAGGCTGGAGTGCTGTAGCACAATATCAGCTCACATTTCATTTCACCATTCCATTCCATTCTATTCCATGCCATTCCATTCCATTGAACTCCACTCTACTCCACTCCACTCCACTCCATTCCACTTCATTCCACTCCACTCCAGTCTTATACACTCAACCACACTACATTCCACTCCACTCCACTCCTCTCCATTCCATCCCATTCCATTCCAATCCATTGCAGTCCACTGTACTCCACTCCACTCCATTCCACTCCATTCCACTCCACTCCACTACAATCTACTCCATTCCCCTACGTTCAACTCCACTCCATTCCACTCCACTCCACTGCCTTCCACTCTATTCCATTACACTCCACTCGACTCCACTGCACTCCATCCCGTTACAACCCATTCAATTCCACTCCACTCCACTCCACTCCACACCATTTCTTTCCATAACTTTCCATCATACTCGATTCCACTCCACTCCACTCCACTCCACTAAAATCCATTCCATTCCATTCCATTCCATTCCATTCCAATCCATTCCATTCCACTCCATTCCTTTCTTTTGACAGGATCTAATGTGTCTCCCTGGCTGAAGTGCAGTTGCACGATCTCAGCTCACATTCTATTTCATGATTCCATTCCTTTCCTTTCCATTCCAGCATTCCATCTCATTCCTTTCAATTCCACTCCACTGCACTCCTTGCCACTCCTCTCCACTCCATTCCACTCCACTCTACTCCACACCTCTCCATTCCATCCCATTCCATTCCAATCCACTCCACTCCAATCCACTCCACTCCACTCTCTTCCATTCCATTCTATCATATTCTATTCCACTCCATTCCACTCTACTCCACTCCACTCCACTCCTCTCCACTCCACTGTATTCCTTTCCATTCCATTCCATTCCATTCTACTGCATCCCATTCCATTCGTTTCTTTCAGCAGGATTTCACTCTGTCATCCAGGCTGCATTGCAGTCCACTATCTCAGGTCACATTTCATTTCACCATTGCATTCTACTCCATTCCATTCCACTCCATTCCACTCTGCTCCACTCCTCTCCACTCAACTCCATTCCATTCCCTTCCGTTCCATTCCATTCCATTCCATTCCATTCAATTCCACTCCACTACCCTCCACTCACTTCACTCCAATCCATTCAACTCCACCACATCGCATTTCATTCCACTCCTCTCCACTCCACTCCACTACATTCCTTTCCATTCCACCCCATTGCATTCCATTCCTTTCTTCAAAGTGATCTCACACTGTCACCAAGGCTGGAAAGCAATGGCACAACCTCAGCTCACATTTCATTTCACCATTCTATTCCATTACATTCCGTTCCTTTCCATTCCACTCCATTCCACTCCACTACACTGCACTCTAATCCATTCTTCTCAACTCCATTCCACTCCACTCCACTGCACTCCATTCCATTCCATCGCATTCCATTACCCTACATTCCACTCCAATATACTCCAGTCCTCTCCACTCCACTCCATTCCATTCTATTTCATTCCAATCCATTCCAATCCACTCCACTCCACTCCACTCCATTCCATTCCACTCCATTCCACTCCTTTCCACTCCATTCCACTGCACTCCATTCCACTCCACTCCACTTCATTACATTCCATCCCTTTCCATTCCACGCCATTCCACTCCACTCCATTCCACCTCACACCACTCCACTCCTCTCCATTCCGTTCCATTACACTCCATTCCATTCCCTTTCTTTCTTTCGAGAGGATCTCACTCTGTCATCCAGGCTGAAGTGCAGTTGTCCAATCTGTGCTCGCATTTCATTTCACCATTCCATTATATTCCATTACATTCCATTTCACTCTATTACATTCCACTCCACTTCACTCAACTCCATTCCATTCCTTTCCTTTCCATTCCATTCCATTAATTTCCATGCCATTACACTCCACTCCACTCCACTTCACTCAACTCAATTGCATGGCATTCCATTCCACTCAATTTATCTCCACTAAACTTCACTCCTCTCCACTCCATTCCCTAATTTCTCATTCCATTACACTCCACTCCAATCCACTCCACTCCCCTCTACTCCACTCCAAACTATTCCATTTCATTCCATCCCATTCCATTCCACTCCACTTCATTCCACTCCACTCTACTCCCCTCCACTCCACTACAACCATTTCCCTTCCATTCCGTTCCATGCCCCTCCAATCCCTTGCAATATTTTCTTTTGACAGGATTTCACTCTGTCACAAAGGCTGGAGTGCTGTGGCACAATCACAGCTCATATTTCATTTCAACATTCCTTTCCATTACATTACATTCCACTCCACTGCACTCCACTTAACTCCACTCCCTTCCATTCCATTCCACTCCATTCCACTCCACTCCACTCCACACCAATCAACTCAATTCCATTCCATTCCATTCACTCCACTCCTTTCAATCCCATTCCTGTCTTACGACAGGATCTCACTCTGATACGCAGGCTGGAGTGCAGTGACACTATCTCGGCTCTCATTTCATTTCACCATTCCTTTGCATTCCACTCCATTCCATTCCACTCCACTCAACTCCACTCCACTCCCCTCTGTTCCATTCCACTCCATGACTCTCTACTCCTATCCAATCCTATATAATACAATCCACTCCATTCCATTCCATTCCATCTCATCTCATTCCTTTCCACTCCATTCCACTCTACTCCTCTCCATTCCACTCCAATCCACTCCAATCCACTGCACTCTACTCCATGCCATTCCACTCCATTCCATTCCACTCTATTCTATTCCATTCATTTCTTTTGAAGGTATCACACTCTGTCACCCAGGGTGGAGTGCAGTAGCACAATCTCAGCTCACATTTCATTTAACCATTCCATTCCATTCCATTACATTACATTCGACAAAATTCCATTCAACTCCACTCAACTCCATTCCATTCCCTTACATTCTTTACACTCCATTTCACTCCGCTAAAATCCACTTCTCTCTACTCCACTCAATCAAACTCCATCATATGCCTTTCCACTCCAATCCACTCCACTCCACCCTATTCCATTCGATTTCATCCCATTAAATTCCATTCCATTCCATTCCACTCCACTCAAATCCACTCCACTCCAATCCACCCCACTCCACTCCACTCCACCTCACTCCACTCCACTCCATTCCTTTGCATTCCATTCCATTTCACTCCATTCCATTCCATTTCTCCCTTTTGACGTGATCTCATTCTGTCACCCAAGCTGGTGTGCAGTGCCACAATCTCAGCTCACATTTCATTTCACCATTCCATTCCATTCCATTCCATTCCATTCCATTGTATTCCATTCCATTCCATTTAATTCCACTCCACTCCACTCCACTTTTCTCCACTCCACGGCACTCCACTCCACTCCATTCCATTCCATCCCATTCCATTACAGTCCATTCCACTCCACTCCACTCTTCTGCACTCACTCTCCTCCACTCCAATCCATTCCATTCCGTTCCATTGAATTACACTCCATTGCATTCCATTAATGTCTTTGTACGGGATCTCACTATGTCACACAAGCAGGAGTGCAGTGGCACAATCTAAGCTCACATTTCATTTCACCATTCCATTCAATTCCATTCTATTCCACTCCACTCCATTCCACTCAACTCCATTCCACTCCATTCCACTCCACTCCACTCTAAATCACTTAACTCCATTATATTATATCCCTTTCCATTCCACTCCCTTCCACTCCACTCCACTGCATTTCATTTCATTCCATCCCATTCCATTCCACTCCTCTCCACTCCCCTCCCCTCCACTCCACTCCGTTCAATTCCATTTCCTTCCACTCCATTCCTTTCCATTACTTTCTTTCGCCAAGATCTCATTCTGTCACCCAGGCTGGAGTGCAGTTGCACAATCTCAGCTCACATTGCATTTCACCATTCCTTTCCATTCCACTCCACTCCACTCCACTCAACTCCATTACATTCCATCCCTTTCCATTCAACTCCTTTCCACTCCACTCCACTCCACTCAACTCCATTACATTCCATCCCTTTCCATTCCACTCCTTTCCACTCCACTCCACTGTGCTCCATTTCATTCCATTCCATCCCATTCCATTCCACTCCAGCCCACTCCACTGCCCTCCACTCCACTTCGTTCAATTCCATTCCATTCCACTCCATTCCATTCAATTCCTTTCCTTCACCAGGATCTCCACTCAATTCTGCTCCACTCCACTTTGCTTCATTCCACTCTGCTTCATTCCACTCCACCCCACACCACTTCCCTCCAGTTCACTCCACAGCATTCCATTCCATTCCACACAATTCCATTCCATTCCATTCCTTTCTTTTGACACGTTCTCACTGACACCCAGGCTTGAGTGCAGTGGCACATTCTCAACTCACATTTCATTTCAACATTCCATTCCATTCCATTGCACAGAACTCCACTCCACTCCATTCCATTCCATTCCATTGCACTCCATTCCACTGCACTCCAATCCACTCCATTACATTCCATCCCTTTCAATTCCACTCCATTGGACTCTACTACACTCCACTCCACTGCACTCCAATAGATGCCACACCACTCCTCTCCACTCCACTCCATTCCATTGTATTCCATTCCATTCCACTCCATTCCTTTCCATTCCTTTCTTGCGACAGAATCTCACTCTGTCACCCAGGCATGAGTGAAGTGGCATAATCTCATCTCACATTCCATTTCACCAATCCATTCTATTCTATTCCATTCCATTCCAATCCATTCCATTCCATTTCATTCCACTCCACTACATTCGAATCCATTCCACTCCAGTGCACTCCACTCCACTCCGCAGCATTCCCATACCCTCCACTCCACTGCATTCCCCTAGCATTCACTCTACTCCACTCCATTCCATTCCACTCTATTCCATTCCACTTCACTCCAGTCGGTCCCATTCTTTCCCATTCCATTACACTATATTGCACTCCACTCCACTCCACTCCAATCCACACCATTCCGTTCCATTCCATCCCATTCCATTGCTATCAATTCCACTCCACTCCATTCTACGCCTTTCCATTCCATTCCATTCTATTCCACTCCATTCCGTTCCACTCGTTTCTTTCAACAGGATCATACTCTGTCACCCGTCTGGAGTTCAGTGGCACAATCTCAGTGCACATTTCATTTCACCATTCCGTTCCATTCCATTCCATTTCTCTCCACTCCAATCCACTCCATTCCATTCCACTCCTTTCCAATCCACCAAACTCCAATCCACTCCACTCCACAGCACTCCATTCCACTAAACTACATTCCATTCCATTCCATTCCATCCCATTCCATTCCACTCAATTCTCCTCCACTCCACTCCACTACACTCCACTCCATTCCATTCCTTTCCTTTCCACTCCACACCATTCCATTCCTTTCTTTTGACAGAATCTCACTCTGTCACCCAGGCTGGAGTGCAGTGACAAAATCTCAACTCACATTTCATTTCACCATTCCATTTCATTCCACTCCATTCCATTCCTTTCCTTTCCATTCCACTCCACTGCCCTCCACTCCACTCCATTCCATTGCACTCCATGCCACTCCACTCCTATCCACTCCAATACAATACAGTCCTCTCCATTCCATTATTCCATCCCATGTCATTCCTTTCCACTCCATTCCATTCCACTCCATTCTATTCCATTGTTTTCTTTTGAGAAGATCTCACTCTGTCACCCAGGCTGGAGTGCAGTAGTACAATCTCAGCTCACATTTCATTGCACCATTTCATTACATTCCATTCGACTCCATTCCACTCAGCTCCACTCCATTCCATTCCATTCCTTTCCACTCAATTCCACTAAGCTAAAATCCACTCCTGTCTACTCCACTCAATTACACTCCATCCAATTCCTTTACATTCCATTCCACTCCTCTCCTCTGCACTCCACGCTATTCCATTCCATTCCATCCCATTGAATTCCATTCCATTCCACTAAACTCCACTCCAAACCACTCCACTCCACAACAATCTGATCCACTCCACACCACCCCACTCCACTCCACTCCACTGAATTCCTTTGCAATACATTCCATTTCACTCCAATACATTCCATTCCTCTCCAATCCATTCCATTCCTCTCTTTCGACAGGATCTCACCCTGCCATCCAAGCTAGTGTGCAGTGGAACAATCTCAGCTCACATTTCATTTTAACATTCCATTCAATTCCATTCCATTCTGTTCCATTGCATTCCATTCCATTCCATTTAATTCCACTCCACTCCACTCCAATTTTCTCCACTCCACTGCACTTCACTCCACTACATTCCTTCCCACCCATTCCATTACAGTCCATTGCACTCAATTCCACTATTCTACACTCCAATCCACTCCACTCCAATCCATTCCACTCCGTTCCATTGCATTACACTCCATTTCATTCCATTCCTTTCTGTGTAACGGATCTCAGCCTTTCACAAAGACTACAGTGCAGTGACTCTATCTCAGCTCATATTACATTTCACCATTCCTTTCCATTCCATTCATTCCATTCCATTCCACTCCACTCCACTTAACTCCAGTACATTCCATTCCTTTCTGTTCCACTCCATTCCACTCCACTCCATTTCATTCCACAGCATTTCATTCCATTCCATCACTTTCCATTCGATACCACTCCACTCCACTCCCCTCCACTCCACTCCATACAATTCCATTTCATTCCACTCCATTCTATTCCATTCCTTTCTTTCACCAGGATCTCAATCTGTCACCCAGGCTCGATTGAAGTTGCACAATCTCAGCTCACATTTCATTTCACCATTCCAATCCATTCCATTCCACTCCATTACATTACATTACATTTCTCTCCATTGCAATCCACTGCACTCCACTCCACTCCATTCCATTCCACTCCATTAGACTCCACTCCACTCCTATCCACTCTGCTCCACTATATTCAGCTCCACTCCATTCCACTCCACTCCACTCCCCTCCACACCATTCCATTTCACTCCACTCCACTCCACTCCTTTCCATGCTATTCCATTCCATTCCATCCGATTATATCACACTCCATTCCACTCCAGTCCAGTCCAATATACTCCACTCCACTCTTCTCCACTCCATTCCACTTCATTCCACTCCACACCATTCCACTCCACTCCACTCCACTCCATTCCATTCCATCCCATCCCATTCTATTCCACTCCGTTCCACTCTGTTCCACTCCTCTCCACTCCACTGCACTCCATTCCATTCCATTCCATTCCATTCCATTCCATTCCACTGCATTTCATTCCATTCCTTTCTTTCGACAGGATTTCACTCTGTCATCCAGGATGCATTGCAATCACACTATCTCAGCTCACATTTCATTTCACCATTCTATTACTCTCCAGTCCATTCCAATCAATTCCACTGTGCTCTACTCCTCTCCAATCCACTCCACTCCACTACATTCCATTCTCTTCCATTCCATTCCACTCCATGTCATTCCACTCCGCTCCACTCCACTCCCCTCAAATCCACTCCACTCCATTCAGTTCAATTCAATTCCACTCCATTCCACTCCACTCCACTGTACTCCACTCCATTACATTCCATCCCTTTCCATTCTGCTCCACTCAGCTCCACTCCACTTCACTCCACCCCACTACACCCCACACCCCTCCACTCCACTCCATTCCTTTCCATTGCACACCATTCCATTCAATTCCTTTCTTTTGGCAGGATCTCACTCTGTCACCCAGGTATGAGTGCAGTGGCAATGACTCAGTTCACATTTCGTTTCACCATTCCATTCCATTCCATTCTATTCCATTCCACTCCATTCCACACCATTCCACTGCACTCCACTCTATGCCACTCCATTACATTCCACACCATTCCACTCCACTCCATTACATTCCATGCCTTTTCATTCCACTCAATTCGACTCCATTCCACTCCACTCCACTCCACTGCACTACACCACAAACCACTCCACTCCATTCCATTCCACTCCTTTCCATTCCATTCCTTTCTTTCAACAGGATCTCACTCTGTCACCCAGGCTTGAGTGAAGTGGCACTATCTCAGCTCACATTTCATTTCACCATTCTATTCCATTCCATTCTATTGCATTCCGTTCCATTTCATTCCACTCCACTCCTCTCCAGTTCATTCAGTTCCTTTCCACTCCATTCCATTCCACTCCATTCCACTCCTCTCTACTCCACTCCACTCCATTTCATTATATCCCTTTCCATTTTTCTCCATTCCACTCCAGTCCACTCCAGTCCACTCCAGTCCATTCCATTCCACTCCATTCCACTCCACTCCACTGCACTCCACTCCACTCTACTCCACTCCATTAAACTCCACTCCAATCCACTCCATTCTACTCCATTCCATTCCAACCCATTTCCTTTCACTCCACTCCACACCATTCCATTCCATTCCATCCATTTCCATTCCATTCCATTCCCCTCCATTCCATTCCACTCCACTCCACTCCACTCCATTCCACTGCATTTCATTCCATTCCATTCCTTTCTGTTATATTCCATTACATTCCACTCCTTTCCATTCCATTCCATTCCATTCCATTCCACTCCATTCCATTCCATTCCCTTCTTTCGACAGGATCTCACTCTGTCACCCAGGCTGGAGTGCAGTGGCACAATCTCAGTTCAGATTTCATTTTACCATTCCATTCCATTTCATTCCATTCCACTCCACTCCACTCTACACCATTCCAACCAAATCCACACTACTTCATTGCATTTCATCCAATCTACTCTAATCAACTCCTCTCCTCTCCGGTCCACTCCATTCCACTCCATTCCACTCAATTCCATTCCATGCAATTCCATTCCATTCCATTCCACTTCATTCCACTCCCCTTTATTCCACTGCACTCCACTCCATTCCATTATATTCTATTGCAATCCTATCCATTCAATTCCATTCCTCTCTTTTGAAAGGATCTCACTCTGTCATCCAGGCTGGAGTTCAGTGGCACATTAACAACTGACATTTAATGTCACTATTCCATTCTATTCCATTCCTCTCCGCTCTATTGCATTATATTCCATTCCCTTCCACTCCACTCTGCTCTACTCCATTCCATTCCATTCCTTTCCACTCCACTCCACTCTAATCCATTCCATTCCATTCCTTTTCACTCCATTCCACTCTACTCTATTCCACTCTACTCCATTCCACTCTACTCCATTCCATTCCATTCTTTTCCACTCTACTCCACTCTACTCCATTCCATTCCATTCCATTCCTTGCCACTCCACTCCACTCTACTCCATTCCATTCCATTCCATTCCACTCCTTTCCACTCTACTCCATTCCATTCCATTCCTTTCCACTACACTCCACACCACTCCCCTCCCCTCCACTCCACTCCATTCCATTCTATTCCACTGCATTCCACTCCACTTCACTCCACGCGACGCCACTCGATCCCATTCCATTCCATTCCATTCGACTGCATTCCACTCCACTCCACTCCACCTCACTCCATTCCATTCCATTCTCTCCCATTGCATTATACTCCATTCGGCTCCCCTCCGCTCCACTCCACTCCACTCTATTCCATCCATTCTACTCCATTCCATTCCATTCCACTCCATTCCATTTCATTCCTTTCTTTTGACAGGATCTCAATCTCTCCCCCAGGCTGGAATGCAGTGCCACAATCTCAGTTCACATGTTATTTCACCATTCCATTCCAGTCCATTTCACTCACTGCACTCCACTCCACTACATTCCTTCACATCCCATCCCATTCCACCCCATTCCATTCCACTCCGCTCCACTCCTCTGTGCTCCACTCCATTCCCGTCCATGCCATTCCATTACACTCCTTTCCTTTCCACTCCACTCCATTCCATTACATTCCATGTCATTAAATTCCACTACATACCACTATACTATACTCCACTCCACTCCACCTCACTCTTCTACACTCCACTCCACCCCGTTCCATTCCTTCCCATCCCACCCCACCCTACTCCTCTCCTTTCCACTCTTCTCCACGCCACTACTCTCCACTCTCACTCTGTCACCCAGACAGGAGTGCAGTAGCACATTCTCATCTCACATTTCATTTCGGCAATCCATTCATTTCCATTTCAATCCATTCCTTTCCTGTCCATTCCATTCCACTCCACTCCACTCCACTCCACTCCATTCCATTTCATTACACTCCACTCCTTTCGATTCCACTCCAATCCACTCCATTCAACTCCACTAAACTCCAAAACACTCAATCCGTTTCCATTCCACTCCATTCCACTCTACTAAACTCCAGTCCCATCCACTCCATTTTATTCCATCCCTTTCCATTCCAATCCATTGCACTCCACTCCACTTCACTGCACCCCACTCCACTCCATTCCGCTCCACTCTAGTCCACCCCACTCCAGTCCACCCCTCTCCACTCCATTCCATTCCAATTCACTCCATTCCATTCCATTCCTTTCGTTTGAAAGGAACTAACTCTGCAAGGAGACGGAAGGAATGGAATGATGTGGTGTGGAGTGGAGTGGAGTGGAATGGAATGGATTGGAATGGAATGGAATGGAATGGAATGAAATGGAATGGAACGGTGAAATGAAATGTCAGCTGAGGTTTTGCCAATGCACTCCAGCCAGGGACACAGAGGGAGATCCTGTCGAAAATAAGGAATGGAATGGAATGCAGTGAAATGGAATGGAATGGAATGCTATGGAGTGGAGACGAGTAGAGTGGAATGGGATGGAGTGGCATCGAGTGGAATGAAGTCGTGTGGAGTAGAATGCAGTGGAACAGAATGGGATAGAATGTGATGCAGTGTAGAGGAGTGGAAAGGAGTGGAGTGGATTGGTGGGGATTGGAGTGGAATGGAATGGGATGGAGTGGAGTGGAGTTTAGTGGAGTGGAATGCAGTGCAATGGAATGGAAAGGAATGGAGTAGAATGGACTGGAGTGGAGTTGAGTGAAGAGGAGTGGAGTTATGGAATGGAATGGAATGGAATGGAATGGACTGGAGGTGAGTTGAATGGAATGGAATGTATGGAATGGAATGGAATGGAATGGAATGGAGGGGAGTGGAATGGAATGGAATGTATTGAAAGGAATGGAATGGAATCGAATCGAATGGAATGGTTAAATGAAACGTTAGCTGATATTGTGTCACAGCACTCCAGCCTGGGTGACAGAAGGATCCTGTGAAAGAAAGGAATGGAATGGAATGGAGTGGAAAGTTATGGAATGAAATGGAATGGAGAGGAGTGTAGTGGAGTGGATTGGAGTGGAGTGGAGTGGAAAGGAGTGCAATGGAATTGGATGAAACGGAATGGAATGTACTTTAGTGGAGTTGAGTGGAAGGGAGTGGAATGGATTGAAATGGAAAGGGATGGAATGGAGTGGAGTGGAGTGGACTGGAGTGAAGTGGACTAGAGTGGAGTGGAATGGAACTGAATGGAAAGGAATGGCATGCAGCGGATTGGAGTGTGGTGGAGTGGAATTAAATGGAATGGAAAGGAATGGAAAGGAAAGGTGGAATGAAACGTGAGCTGATATTGTGCCACCGCAATCCAGCCTTGGTGACAGAGTGAGATCAGGTCGAAAGAAAGGAATGCAATGGAATTGAGAGGAATGGAATGGAACGGGAAAGAATGGAATGGAGTGGAGTGGAGAGAAGTGGAGTGGAATGGGATGGGACGGGATTGAATGCAATGGAGTGGAGTGGATTGGAATGGAGTGGAGATTAATGGAGTGGAGTGGAATAGAATGGTCTGGAATGGTATGGAATGGAATGAAATGGAAAGGATTGCAGTGGAATGGAATGGTGAAATTAACGTGAGCTGAGATTTTGCCACTGCAGTGCAGCCTGGGTGATGGAGTGAGGACATGTTGAAAACAAGGAATGGAATGGAAGGTAGTGGAATGTATTGGAATGGAATGGAATGGAATGGATTAGAATGGAATGGAATGGGATGGAGAGGATTGGATTGGAGTGGAGTGGATTGGAATGGAGTGGGGTGTAATGGAATGGAATGGAGTGGTGTGGAGTGGAGTGGATTGGAATGGAGTGGAATGCAATGGGATGTAATGGAATGGAATGGAGTGGAGTGGAGTGGAGTGGAGTGGAACTGAGTGGAAACGAATGGGATTCAATGGGATGGAGTGAAGTGGAGTGGAATGGAAGGGAATGGAATGGAATGGAATGGAATGGACTGATGTGGAATGGAATGAAATGTTATGGAATGGAATGGAATGGAAAGGTGAAATGCAATGTGAGCTGAGATTGTGCCACTGCACTGCAGCCTGTGTGACAGAGTGAGATCCTATTGAAAGAAAGGAAAGCAATGCAATGGAGTAGAATGGAAAGGAAAGGAATTGAATGGAGTGGATTGGAGTCCAGTGGAGTGGATTGGAGTGGGATGCCGTGGAATGGAATGGAATGGAATGGAATGGAATGGAATGGAGTGGAGTGGAGTGGAGTGGAGTGGAATGGAGTGGAGTGGCGTGCAGTGGAGAGTAGTGGAGGGGAGTGGAGTGGAATGGAGTATAATGGAATGGAATGGAATGGAGTGGAGTGGTGTGGAATGGAGTGGAAGGGAAGGGAAAGAAATGCTATCTAATGGAATGGAATGGAATGGAATGGTGACATGAAATGTGAGCTGAGAGTGTGCAACAGCACTCCGGCCTGGGTGACAGAGTGATATACTGTCATAAGAAAAGAATGGAATGGAATGGGAAGAAATGGAAAGAAATGGAATGGATTGGAGTGGAGAGAAGTGTAGTGTAGTGGAATGGAGTGTAGTGGAATGGCATGGGGTGGAATGGAATGGAATGCAGTGGAGTACAGTCGAGTGGAGTGGTGTGGAGTAGAATGGAATGGAATGAATTGAAATGGAATGGAATGGAATGGATTGAAATGGAATGGAATGGCAGGAAATAGAATGGAAAGGAATGGAATGGAATGTGATGGAATGAAATGGAATGGAATAGAATGCAACGGAATGGAATGGTGAAATGAAATGTGAGCTGAGATTGTGCCACTGCACGCCAGCCTGGGAGAAAGCATGAGATACTGCCGAAAGAAAGGAATGCAATGGAAGAAGTGAAATGGAATAGAATGGAATGGAATGGAGTGCATTTGAGAGGAGTAGAATGGAGTGGAATACAGCGGAATGGAAAGGGATGGAATGGGATCGAGTGGAGTCGAGTGGAGTGGAGTGAAGTGGAGTAGAGTGTGTTGGAATCTGATGGAATGCAATGGGATGGAATGGAATAAAGTGGAGTGATGTGGAGTGGAGTGGCCTGGAGTGGATTTAAGTGGAATGGAATGGGATGGAATGGAATGGAATGGAGTGGAGTGGAGTTCAGTGGAATGGAATGGAATGGAATGGAATGCAATGGTGAAATGAAATTTGACCTGAGCTTGTGCCTCTGAACTCCGGCCTGTGAGACAGAGTGAGACCCTGTCAAAAGAAAGTAAAGCAATGGAACGAGGTGGAATGGAATGGAATGGAGTCGTCTGCAGTGGAGTGGTAGGGAGTGGAATGGAGTGGAGTGGAATAGTTTCGAGTGGAATGTAAAGGAATAGAGAGGAGTGGAGTGGAGTGGTGTGGAGTTGAAAGGAATTTAATGGATTCGAATGGAATGGAATGGAATGGTATGCAACGGAATGGAATTGTGAAATGAAATGTGATTTGAGATTGTGCCACTGAACTCCAGCCTGGGTGAAAGCGTGAGATCCTGTGAAAAGAAAGAAATGGAAGGGATAGAGTGGAATGGAATGGAACAGAGTGGAGTGGAGTAGAGTTGAGTGGAGTGGAAAGGCTAGAAAGGAATGGGATAGAATGGATTGGAATGGAGTGAAGTGGCATTGAGTGGAGTGGAGTGGAATGCAGTGGAATAGAATAGGATGAAATGGGATCGAGCAGAGTGGAGAGGAGTGGAATACAGTGGAAAGGAAAGGGATGGAATGGGATCGAGTGGAGTGATTTGGAATGGAGTGGAATGCAATGGGATTGAATGGAATGGAGCGGAGTAGTGTGGAGTGGAGTGGACCAGAGTGGAATGGAGTGGAATGGAATGGAATGGAATGGAGTGGAATGGAATGGAATGGAGTGGAATGGAATGGAATGGAATGGAGTGGAATGGAATGGAATGGAATGGAGTGGAATGGAATGGAATGGAATGGAATGGAACGGAATGGAATGGAATGGAACGGAATGGAATGGAATGGAACGGAATGGAATGGAATGGAATGGAATGAAATGGAAAAGAATGGAATGGAATCGAAAGGAATGGAATGGAATGGGATGGATTGGAATGGTGAAATGAAATGTGACCTGTGACTGTGCCACTGCACTCCAGCCTGTATGACAGAGTGAGATCCTGTCGACAGAAAGGAAAGCAATGGAATGGAGTGGAATGGAAAAGAATGGAATTGAATGGAGTGCAGTCAAGTTGAGCAGAGTGGAGTGGAGTGGGATGGAATGGACTCGAAAGGAATGCAATGGAATTCAATGGAAAGGAATGGAATGGAGTTTAGTGGAGTGGAAGGGAGTGGAGTGGAATGGAATGGAATGAATTGGAATGGAATGGAATGCAGTGGAATGTATTGGAATGGAATGGAATGGAATGGAATGCAATGGAATGGAATGGAATGCAATGGAATGGAATGCAATGGAATGGAATGGAATGGAATGGAATGGAATGGAATGGAATGGAATGGAATGCAATGGAATGGAATGCAATGGAATGGAATGGAATGGAATGGAATGGAATGGAATGCAATGGAATGGAATGGAATGCAATGGAATGCAATGCAATGGAATGGAATGGAATGGAATGGAATGGAATGGAATGGAATGGAATGGAATGGAATGGAATGATACAATAAAATGTGAACTGAGATTGTGCCACTGCACTCCAGCCTGGGTTACAAAGTGAGATCCTGTCAAAAGAAAGTAATGGAATGGAATGGAGTGGAATGGAATGGAATGGAATGGAATGGAATGGAATGGAATGGAAAGGAATGCAGTGGTGTGCAGTAGAGTGGAGTGGAGGGGAGTGGAGTAGAGTGGAGTGTGGAGTTGAATGGAGTGGAATGGAATGGGATGCAATTGAATAGAATGGAATGGAAAGGAAGGCAGTGGAGTGCAGTAGAGAGGAGTAGAGTGGACTAGAGTGGAGTGGAGTTGGGTGGAATGGAATGGGATGCAATGGAATTGAATGGAGTGCAGTGGATTGGACTGGAGTGGAGGGGAGTTGAATGGAGTGGAATGCAATGGGACAGAAGGAAACGGTGAGAAGTGAAGTGGAGTGGAGTGGAATGGAATGTACTGGAATGGAATGGAGTGGAGAGGACTCGATTGGAGTGGAGTGGAATGAAACGGAATGTAATGGAATGGCATGGAATGGAATGGAATACAATGGAGTGGAATAGATTGGAATGCAATGGAATGGAATGTTGAAATGAAATGTGAGCTGACATTGTGCCACTGCACTCCAGCCTCGGTCACACACTGAAATCCTTTGGAAAACAAGGAATGGAATGGAATGGAATGGAATGGAATGCAATGCAATTGAATGGAATGGAATGGAATGGAATGGAATGGAATGGTGAAATGAAATGTGTTTTGAGATAGTGCCACTGCACTCCAGCCTGGGTGACAGCGTGAGATCCTGTCGAAAGAAAGGAATGGAATGGTTGGAGTGGAATGGAATGGATTGGAGTGGATTGCAGTGGAGTGAAGTAGAGTGGAGTGGAATGGCTAGAATGGAATGGGATGGAATGGAATGGAATGGAGTGGAGTGGAGATGAGTAGTGTGGAGTGGAGTGGAATGCAGTTAAATGGAATGGGATGGAATGGGATCAACAGGAGTGGTGGGGAGTGGAATGGAATGTAATAGAATGGAATTTAATGGTATGGAGTGGAGTGGAGTGGAGTGGAATGGACTGTATGTGAGTGGAATAGAAAGGAATGGAGTGGAATGTGGTGGAGTGGAGTGGAATGGAATCGAATTAAAAGAATGGAATGGAATGGAATGGAATGGAATGGAACGGAACAGAACGGAACGGAATGGAATGGAAAATAAAATAAAATGTGAACTGAGATTGTGCCACTGCACTCCAGCCTGGATTACAAAGTGAGATCCTGTCAAAAGAAGGTAATGGAATGGAATGGAGTGGAATGGAATGGAATGGAATGGAATGGAATGGAATGGAAAGGAATGGAATGGAATGGAATGGAAAGGAATGCAGTGGTGTGCAGTAGAGTGGAGTGGATGGGCGTGGAGTAGAGTGGAGTGTAGAGTTGAATGCAGTGGAATGGAATGGGATGCAATTGAATATAATGGAATGGAAAGGAAGGCAGTGGAGTGCAGTAGAGTGGAGTAGAGTGGAGTAGAGTAGAGTGGAGTTGGGTGGAATGGAATGGGATGCAATGGAATTGAATGGAGTGCAGTGGATTGGACTGGAGTGGAGGGGAGTTGAATGGAGTGGAATGCACTGGGACAGAAGGAAACGGAGTGAAGTGAAGTGGAGTGGAGTGGAATGGAATGTGCTGGGATGGAATTAAGTGGAGAGGATTCGATTGGAGTGGAGTGGAATGAAACGGAATGTAATGGAATGGCATGGAATGGAATGGAATACAATGGAGTAGAATCGATTGGAATGCAATGGAACGGAATGTTGAAATGAAATGTGAGCTGACATTGTACCACTGCACTCCAGCCTCGGTCACAGACTGAAATCCTTTGGAAAACAAGTAATGGAATGGAAAGGAATGGAATCGAATTAAAAGGAATGCAAAGGAATGGAAAGGAATGGAATGGAATGGAATGGAATGGAATGGAATGGAATGGAATGGAATGTAAAGGAAAGGAAAGGAAAGGAAAGGAAAGGAAAGGAAAGGAAAGGAGAAAGGAAAGGAGAAAGGAAAGGAGAAACGAAAGGAGAAAGGAAAGCAGAAAGGAAAGGAAAAAGGGAAAGGAAAGGAAAGGAAAGGAAAGGAAAGGAAAGGAAAGGAAAGGAAAGGAATGGAATGGAATTCTGAAATGAAAATTGAGCTGAGATTGAGACACTGCACTCCAGCCTGGGTGGCAGAGTGAGATCCCTTCGAAAGAAAGGAATGGAACAGAATGGAGTGAAATAGAATGGAATGGAATGGAGTGGAGTGGAGTGGAGTGGAATAAAGTGGAGTGCAGTGAAGTCAAGAGGAATGGAATGGAATGGAATAGTGAAATGAAGTGTCAGCTGAGATTGTGGGACTGTAATGGAAAAGAGTGGAGTGGAGTGGAGTATAGTGGAGTGGAGTGCAGTGGAATGCAGTGGAATAGAAAGGGATGGAATAGGATGGAGTGGAGTGGAGAAGAGGGAAATGAAGTGTAATGGAGTGGAATGGAATGGAATTAAATGGAATATATTGGAGTGTAGTGGAGTGGAATGGAGTGATGTGGAATGGAAACAAATGGAATGGAGTGGAGTGGAAGGGTATGGAATGGAATGCAACAGAATGGAATGGAATTGTGAAATGAAATTTGAGCTGAGATTGTGCCACTGCCCTCCAGGCTGGGTGACAGAGTGAGATTCTGTCGAAAGAAATGAATGTAATGGAATGGAGTGGAATGCAATGGAGTGCAGTGGAGTGGAGTGGAGTGGAAAGGAGTGGAATGTAATGGAATGGAATAGAATGGAATGGAGTGGAGTGGAGGTTACATGAGTGGAGTGGGGTGGAGTGGAATCGAATGGGATGGAAGGGAATTGAGTGGATAGGAGTGGAGTGGAGTTGAATGGAGTAGAATGGAATGGGATGGAATGCAATGTAATGGAATGGGATGGAATACAGTGTAATGAATGGAATGGAATGGAATGGAATGGAATGGAATGGGTTGGAGTAGAGTGGAATGGATTGGATTGGAGTGGAGTGGAATGGAATGGAGTGGAATGGAATGGAATGGATTGGAGTGGAGTGGAATGGAATGGAATGGAATGGAATGGAATGGAATGGAATGGAATGGAATGGAGAAATGAAATAGGAGATTGTGTCACTGCACTCCAGCCTGGGAGACAGAGTGAGATCCTGTAGAAAGAAAGCAATGGAATGGCATGGAGTTGAATGGAATGGAATGGAAATGGATGGAGTGGAGTGGAGTGGATTGGAATGGAGTGGAATTTAATGGGATGGAATGGATGGAAATGAAGTTCAGACGAGTGGAGTGGAATGGAATGGAATGGAATGGAATGGAATGCAATGTGAGCTGAGATTGTGCCACTGTACACTAACCTGGGTGAAAGACTAAGATCCAGTCGAAAGAAAGGAATGAAATGGTACAGAGTGGAATGAAATGGAATGGAATGGAATGGAGTTGACTGGAGAGGAGTGGAATGCAGCGGAGTGGAATGGAGTGGAATTTAGTTCAGTGGAATGGAGTGGAGTGGAATGGAATGGAATGGAATGCAATGGAATGGAATGGTGAAATGAAATGTGAGCTGAGATTGTGCCACGGCACACCACCCTGGGTGACTGAGTGAGATCTCGTCGAAAGAAAGGAATGGAATGGAATGGAATGGAGTAGAGTGGAGTGAAGTGTAATGGAATGGAATGGAAAGGTTAAATGAAATGCAAGGTGAGATTGTGCCATTACACTCCAGCCTGGGTGACAGAGTGAGATCCTGTCGAAAGAGAGGAATGGAATGGAATGGAGAGGAAAGGAATAGAGAAGAATGGAATGGAATGGAATGGAATGGAGTGGAATGGAGTGGAGTGGAGTGGAGTGGAGTGGAGTGGAGTGGAGTGGACTGGAGTGGTGTGGAGTGCTGTACTGTGGAGTGGAGTGGAGTGGAGTGGAGAGGATTGGAATTGAGTTTAGTGGATTGGATTGGAGTAGAATGGAGGGCAATGGAATGGGCTGGAATGGAATGGAGTGGAGTGGAGTGGAGTGGAGTGGAGTGGAACGGAATGGAATGGAAGGGAACGGAATGGAATGAAATGGTGAAATGAAATGTGAGCTGATATTTTCCCACTGCACTCCAGCCTGTGTGACAGAGTGAGATTCTGTCAAAAGAAAGGAATAGAATGGAATGGAAGGAAACGTAATGGAATAGAATGGAGTAGAGTGGAGTGGAGTGGAGTGGAAAGGAGTGGAATGGAAAGGATTGGAATGGAATAGAGTGAATGGAGTGGACAGGAATGGAATGGGATGTAGTGTATAGGAGTGGAGTGCAGTGGAGTCGAGTGGAGTAGACTGGATTGGAATGGAATGAAACAGAGTGCAGTGGAGTTGGTGGAGTGAAGTCGAGTGGAATGGGATGGGAAGGAAAGTAATGGAGTGGAGGGAGTGGAGTGGAGTGGAAAGGAGAGGAATGGAATGGGATGGAATGGAATGGAACGGTGTGGAGTGAATGGAGTGGAGTGGAGTGGAATGAAGTGGAATGGAATGGGTTGGAATGGGATAGAGTGGAGGGGAGTGGAGTGCAGAGGAGTGGAATGGAAGGGAATCGAATTAGATGCAATGGAATGGAATGGAATGGAGGGGAATAGGATCGACTGCAGTGGAGTAGAGTGGAGTGGAGTGGAGTATAATGGACTGGAGTGAAATGGAAAGGAATGGAGTTCTTTGGAGTGGAGTGGAGTAGAATGGAGTGAATTGGAATGGAGTGAGATGGAATGGAATGGAATAGAGTGGATTGGAGTGGAGTGGAGTGCAGTGTAATGGAGTTGAATGGAATGCGATGCAATGGAATGGAGTGGAGTGGAGCAGAATGGAGTGGAATGGAATGGAGTGGAGAGGAATCGAGGTGGGTGGAGTGGAATGGAATGGAATACAATGGAATGGCATGGAGTGGAATGGAATGGAATAGAATAATTGTGAAATGAAATGAGAGCTGAGATTGTGCCAATGCACTGCAGCCTGGGTGACAGAGTGAGATGTTGTCGAATGAAAGGAATGGAATGGAGGGGAATGAAATGTAGTGGAGTTAATTGGAGTGGAGTGTGCTGGAGTGGAGGGGAGTGGAATGGAATCGTATGACAAAGAATGGAATGGAGTGGAGTGGAGAGGAGAGGAGTGGAGTGGAGTGGATTGGAATGGAATGGAATGAGCTGGACTGCTATATAGTGGAGTGGAGTGGAGTGGAGTGGAATTCAATGGATAGAATGGAATGGAATGGTGAAATGAAATGAGAGCAGAGATTATGCCAATGCACTCCAGACACAGTGGCAGAGAGAGAACCTCTCAAAAGAAAGGAAAACAATGGAATGATGTGTAATGGAATAAATGGAGTGGAGTGGACTGGAGTGGAGTGCAGTGGAATGGAGTAGAATGGAATATGATGGAATGGAATGCAGTGGAGTGGAGTGGAGTGCAGTGGAATGGAGTGGTATGGAATGGGGTGGAATGGAATGCAGTGGAGTGGAGTGCAGTGGAATGGATTGGAGTGGAATGGGACTGAAAGGAGGGGAATGGAGAGGAATGTAGTGCAGTGGAATGGAGTGGAGTGGAATGAGATGGAATGGAACGGAGCGGAGTGGAGTGATATGGAGTGGAATGGAATGGAGTGGAGTGGAATGCAATGGAGAGGAGAATAGTGGGGTGGAGTGGAATGGAATGGCATGGAAAGGAATGGAATGGAATGGAATGGAATGGTGAAATGAAATTTGAGCTGAGATTGTGACACTGCACTCCAGCCTGGGTGACAAACTAAGATCCTGTCAAAAGAAAGGAATGGAGTAGAATGGAATGGAATGGAAAGGAATTGAGTGGAGTTGAGTGGAGTGGAGTTTAGTGGACTGGAATGGAGTGGAATGCAATGGGATGGAATGGAATCAAAAGGAGTTGAGTGGAGTGGAGTGCAGTGGAGAGGATTGGAATGGAGTGGAAGGGAGAGTTATAGATGGAATGGAATGGAGTGGATTTGATTGGAGTGGAGTGGAATGGATTGGAATGGAATCGAATGGAATGCAATGGAGTGCAGTGGAGTGGAGTGGAATGCAATGATATAGAATGGAATGGAATGGAATGGAATAAAATGCAATGGAATGGTGAAATGAAAGGTGAGCAGAGATTGTGCCACTGCACTCCAGCAGGGTGACAGAGTGAGATCCTTCCGTAAGAAAGGAATGGAATGGAATGGAATGGAATGGAAGGGAGTGGAATGGAATGAATGGTGTGGAGTGGAGTGGAGCGGAGTACAATGAAGTGGAATGGAATGGGATGGAATGGAGTGGAGTGGACTGGAGTGGAGTTGTATGGAATGGAGTGGAATGAAAAGGGATGGAATTGAATGGAGTGGAATGGAACGGAGTGGAATGTAATAGAGAGGAATGGAGTGGAGTGAAGTTGAGTGGAATGGAATGGACTGGAATGGAATGGAATGGAATGGAATACAATGGAGGGGAATAGAGTGGAGTAGAGTGGAGAGTTGTGGAGTGGAAAGGAATGGAATGGAATGCAATGGAATGGAATGGAATGGAATGCAATGCAATGGAATGCAATGGAATGGGATAGAATGCAATGGAATGGGATGGAATGAAATGGAATGGGATGGAATGCAATGGAATGGGATGGAATGGTGGCAATGGAATGGAATAGTGAAATGAAACGTGAGCTAAGATTGTGCCATTGCACTCCAGCACGGGAGACACAGTGATATCCTGTCGAAAGAAAGGAATGGAAAGGAATGGAGTGGAATTGAAAGGAATGTAATGGAGTGGAGTGAAGTGGAGTGGAGTGGAGCAGAGTAGAGTGGAGTAGAGTGGAATTTAGTGGAATGGAATGGAACGGAATGGAATGGAGTGGAGTGGAGTGGAAAGGATTGGAGAGGAAAGGAGTGGAATAGAATGGGATAGAATAGGATGGAGTGGAGTGGATTGGAGGGGAGAGGAGTGGAATGCAGTGGAATGGAATTGAATGAATGGGAGTGGAGTGGACTGGAGTGGAGTGTAATGGCATGGAATGGAATGGAATAATGAAATGAAATGTTAGCTGAGATTGTGTCACTGCACTCCAGCCTGGGAGACAGAGTGAGACCCTGAAGAATGAAAGGAATGGAATAGAATCGAGTGGAATGAACGGAATGGAATGGTGTGGAGGGCAGTGGAGTGGAGTGAAGTGGAGTGGAGTGGAATGGATTGCAATGGAATAGGATGAAATGTGGTGGAATGGAGTAGAGTGGAGTGGAGTGGAGTGAAGTGGATTGAAGTTGAGTGGCATTGAGTGGAATTGAATGGGATGGAAAGGAATGGAGTGGAGTGGAATGCTGTTGAGTGGATAGGAGTGGAATGTAGTGGAGAGGAGTGGACTGCAAAGGAATGGAATGGAATGGAATGGAAAATTGAAATGAAATGTGAGCTGAGATTGTTCCCCTTCACTCCAGCCAGGTTGAAAGAGTGATATCCTTTCAAAAGAAACGAATGGAATGGATTGTAGTGGAGTGTAGTGGAGTGGTGTGAGGTGGAGTGGAGTGGAGTGGAATGGAGTGAAATGGAATGGGATGGGTTGCAATGGAATGGAATGTAGTGGAGTGGAGCGGAGTGGAATGAATGGGATGTAGTGGAGTGGATTGGAGTTGAGTGAAGTGGAGTGGAATGGAATCGTATGGAGTGGAATAGACTGGAGTGTAGTGGAGAGGAGTGTAGTGGAATGGAATGGAATGGAATGGAATGGAAAGGAATGCAATGAAATGGTGAAATGAAATGTAAGCTGAGATTATTACACTTCACTCCAGCCTGTGTGACAGAGTGAGATCCTGTCAAAAGAAAGGAAAGGAATTGAATGGATTGAAATGAAAAGGAATGGAATGGAATGGAGTGGAGTGGAGTGGAGTGGAGTGGAGTGAGTGGAGTGGAGTGGACTGGAGTGAGTGGAGTGGAGTGGAGTGGAGTGGACTGGAGTGGAACGGAATGGAACCGAATGGAACGGAATGGAATGGAGTGGAACGGAATGAAATGGAATGGTGAAATGAAATGTGAGCTGAGATTGTGCCAATACACTCCAAGCTGTTTAACAGGGTGAGTTCCTGTCAAAAGAAAGGAGTGGAATTCAACGC
This sequence comes from Pongo abelii, assembly GCF_028885655.2. NCBI lineage: Eukaryota > Metazoa > Chordata > Mammalia > Primates > Hominidae > Pongo > Pongo abelii. Next base: position 2,606,404 of record NC_072000.2, on the reverse strand, counting down.
AGTGGAATGGAATGTAATGGGTTGGAGTGGAGTGGAGTCACGTGGAGTGGAGAGGAGTGGAGTGGAATGGAGAGGAATTGAATGGGATGGAATGGAATGATATGGAGTGGAGTAGAGTGGAGTGGAGAGGAGTGGAGTGGAATGGAGAGGAATTGAATGGGATGGAATGGATTGATATGGAGTGGAGTAGAGTGGAGCGGAGTGGAGTGGAATGGCGTGCAATGGAGTTGATTGGAGAGAAGTGCAGTGGAGTGGAATGGAATGGAATTTAAAGGAATGGAATGGAACGGTGAAAAGAAATGTGACCTGAGATTGTGTGACTGCACTCCAGGATGGGTGATAGATTGAGATCCTGTAGGAAGAAAGGAATGGAATGGAATGGAGAGGAATTGTACAGAATGGAATGGAATTGAATGGAGTGGAGTGGAGTGGAGTGGAGTGGAATGGAATGGAATGGAATGGAATGCAATGGAATTAAATAGTGAAATGAAATATGAGCTGAGATTGTGCAACTGCACTCCAGCCGGTGTGATAAAGTTGCATCCTGTAGACAGAAAGAAATGGAATGGAATGGAGTGTAATGGAATGGGTTGGAGTAGAGTGCACAGGAGTGGAGAAGAGTCGAGAGGAATGGAGTGGAATAGGATGGGATGGAATGAATTGAAATGGAGTGGAGTGGAGTTGAATGGAGTTGAATGGAATGGGATGGAATGGGATGCAGTGTAGAGGAGTGGAGTAGGGTGAGGTGGGATGGAGTGGAATGGAATGGTATGGAGTGGAGTGGAATGGAATGGAATGGGATGGTATGGATTGTAATGGAGTGGAATGGAATGGAATGGAATGGAATGGAATACAATGGAATGGTGAAATGAAATGTGAACCGTGATTGTTCCACTGTATTTCAGCCTGGGTGACAGAGTGAGATCCTGTCGATAGAAAGAAATGAAATGGAAAGGAGTGGAATGGAGTGCAATGGAATTGAACTAAGTGGAGTGGAGTTGAGTGCTGGAGTGGAATGGAATGGGATGGAATGGAATGGAGTGGAGTGGAGTGGAATGGAGTCTAGTGGACTGTAGTGGAATGGAATGGAATAGAATTGAGTGGAGTATAGTGGAGAGGAGCACAGTGGAGTGGAGTGGAATGGAATGAAATGGAATGCAGTGGAATGCAATGGATTGGAATGAAATGGAAAGCAATGGAATTGAATGCTGAAATGAAATGTTAGCTGAGATTGTGCCACTGCACTCCAGCCCCTGTCACAGAATGTGATCCTGTCGAAAGAAAGGAACGGAATGGAATGCAGTGGAATGGAATGGAGCGGAGTGGACTGGAGTGGGATAGACGGGAATGGAGCAGAATGGAATGGGATGGCATCGGATAGAATTCTATGGAGTGGAGTGGAATGGAAAGGGATGGGATGGAATGGAATGGAAAGGAGTGGAGTGGAGTGGAACTTAGAGGAGTGGAGTGGAATGGAGAGGAAAGGAATGGAAAGGAGGGGAATTGAATGGAGTGGAGGGGAGTGGAGAGGAGTGGATTGGAATGGATTGGAATGAAATGAAATGCAATGAAATGGAATGGAGTGGAGTGGAAAGGAATGGAATGGAGTGGAGTGGAAAGGAATGGAATGGAATGGAATGGTAAAATGAAATGTGAGCTGAAATTGTTTCACTGCACTCCAACCTGAATGACAGAGTCAGATCCTGTCAAAAGAAAGGAATGGAATGGAATGGAGTGGTATGGAAAGGTATGGAATGGAATGGTGTGGAGGGGAGTGGAGTGGACTGGAGTGTAGTGGAATGGAATGGAGAGGAATGGAATGGAATTGAATGGAAGGCGGTGTAGTGGTGAGGAGTGGTGTGGAGTGGAAAGGAGTGGAATGGAATGCGATGGATTGGAACGGAATGGAGTGGAGTGGAGTGGAGTGGAATGGAGTGGAATGTAAAGGGGTGGAGTGGACTGGAGTGGAATGCAGGGGAATGGAGTGGGATGGAATGGAGTGGAGTGGACTGGAGAGGAGTGGAGTGAATTGGAGTTGACTGGAGTGGAATGGAATGGGATGGAAAGGAATGGAATGGAGTGGAGTGGAGTGAACTTGAGTGGAGTGGATCCAAGTGGAGTGGAATGGGAAGTAATGGAATGGAATGGAGTGGAGAGGAGTGGAGTTGAGTGGAGTGGGGTTGAGTGAAGTGGAATGGAGTGGAATGGAGTGGATTGAAGTGGAATCAAATGGAATGGGGAAATGAAATGTGAGCTGAGATAGTGCCACTGCACGCCAGCCAGTGTGACAGAGTGAGATCTTTCCGACAGAAAGGAATGTAATGGAATGGAATGGAATAGAATAGAACGGAATGGAATGGAGTGGAGTGGAAGGAAGTGGAATGGACTGGAATGAATTGGTGTGAAGTGGGATGGAGTGGAGAGAAGTGGAGTAGAGTGGAGTGGTAAGGAGTGGAATGGAATGCAATGCCACAGAGTGGAGGGGAGAGGAGTGGAGTGGAGTGGAATGAAATGGAATGGAATGCAATGGAATGGTGAAATGAAATGTGAGCTGAGATTCTGTCACTGCACTACAGCTTGGGTGACAGTGTGAGATCCTGTCAAAAAAAAAAACGAATGGAAGGTAAAGGAGAGGAATGGAATGGAAGGGAAAGGAATGGAATGGAGTGGAGTGGAGTGGAGTGGATTCTAGTGAATGGCATGGAATGGAATGGAATGGAATTGAGTGGACAAGAGTGGAGTGGTGTGTACTGAATTTGAGTGGAATGGAGTGGAATGGAATGGAGTGGACCAGAGTGGGTTGGAGTGGAGTGGAGTGGAGTGCAATGGATCGCAATGGAACCGATTGGAATGGTGAAATGGAATGTGACCTGAGATTGTGCCACTGCACTCCAGACTGGGTGACAGAGTGAGATCCTGTCGAAAGGAAGGAATCCAATGTAATGGACTGTATTGGAATGTAATGGAATGGAATGGAGCAGGGTGCAGTGGAGTAGAATGGAGTGGAGGGGAATAGAGTGGAATGGAATGGGATGTAATGGAATGGAATGGAGTGGAGTGGAGTGGAGTGGAATGCAGTGGAATGGAAAGGGATGGAATGGAGAGGAGTGGAGTGGAGTGGAAGGAATTTAATGAAATGGAATAGAATGGAATGGAGAAGCCAAATGTGAGCTGAGATTCTGCCACGGCACACCAGCCGGTGTGACAGAGTGACATCTGGTCTAAAGAAAGCAATGTAATGGAATTTAGAGGAATGGAATGGAACGGAATGGAGTGGAACGGAATGGAATGGAGTGGAGTGGAGGCGAGTGGATTGTAATGCAGTGGAAGGGAATGGGATGGATTGGAATGGAGTGGAGTGGAGTGGTGTGGTGTGGAATGGAGTGGAATGAGATGGAACGTAATGTAGTGGAGAGGAGTGGAGTGTAGTGGAATGGAATTTAACGGAATGGAGTGGAGTGGAGTGCAGTAGAGTGGAATGGAATGCAATGGTGAAATGAAATGTGAGCTGAGATTGTACCAATGCAGTAAAGCCTGAGTGACAGAGTGAGATGCTGTCAAATGAAAGGAATGCAATCGAGTGGAATGGAATGGAATGGAATGGAATGGAATGGAAAAGTCGAATGGAATGGAATGGAATGGAAAAGAATGAAGAATAATGGAATGGAATGGAATGGAATGCAGTGGAAAGGAGAGGAGTGGAGGGGAATGGTTTGGGATGGAATGGAATGGAATGTAGCAGAGTCGTGGGGAGTGGAACGGAGTGGAATGGACTGGAAAGTAATGGAATGGAATGGCGTGGAGTGCAGTGGAGTGGGATGGAGTGGAGTGGAGTGGATGGGAATTCACTGCAATGAAATCGAATGGAATGGAATGCAATAAAATGGTGAAATAAAGTGTGAGCTGAGATTGTGCCACTGCACTCCAGCCTGGGTGACAGAGCAAGATCCTGTCGAAGGAGAGAATGGAATGGAAAGGGGTGGAATGGAATGGAATGGAGTGCAGAGTAGTGGACAGGAGTGGAGTGGAATGGAATGGTATGGTATAGAATGGAAAGGAGTGGAGTGGAGTGGAGTGGAGTAGAGTGGAGTGGAATGGAATGGGATGGAATGGAATGCAATGAACTGTAGTAGAATGGAGTGGGGTGGAATGGAATGGAATGGAATGAAATGAAATGGAATGGAGTGGAGTGGAGTTGAGTGGAGAGGAATGGAATGGAAAGGAATGGAATGGAAGGGAATGGAATGGAATGGAATAGTGAAATGAAACGTGAACTGAAATTGTGACACTGCCCTCCAGCCTAGGAGACAGAGAGAGATCCTATCAAAATAAAGGAATGGAATGGAATAGAGTACAATGGAATGGAATTGAATATAGTGGAGTGGAGTGGAGTGGAGTGGAGTGGAGTGTAACGGAGTGGAATGGAATGGGATGGAATGGGGTGGAGTGGAGTGGAGAGGAGTTGAGTGAAATGAAACGGAATGGAATGGAGGGGAATGGAGTGTACTGGAGTGGAGTGCAGTTAAGTGGAATCGAATGGAATGGGATGGAATGGAATGGAATGGAATGGAATGCAGTGGAATGGAATGGTGAAATGAAATTTGAGCTGAGATTGCGACAATGCACTACAGCCTGGGTGCCAGAGTGAGATCTTGTCGAAAGAAAGGAATGGAATGGAATGGAATGTAACGGAATGGAAAGGAATGGAGTGGAAAGGAGTGGAGTGGAGTGGTTTGGACTGGAGTGGAAGGAAGTGGAGTGGAGTGGAGGAGAGTGCATTGGAATGGAATAGGACGTAGTGGAATGGAATGGAGTGGAGTTGAGTGGAGTGGAGGGGAAAGGAGAGCAATGGAATGGGATAGAGTGGAATGGATTGGATTGGAGTGGAGTGGAGTGGTGTGGAGTGGAATGGAATGGGATGGAATGGAATGGAGTGGAGTGGGGTGGAGTTGAGTGGAGTGGAATGGAGTGGAATGGAACGGAATTCAACAGAGTGGAATGGAATGTATTGGAGTGAAATGGAGTGGATTGGAGTCGAGTGTAATAGAATTGAATGGAATGGAATGGAAAAGAATGAAATGGAATGGAATGCAGCGGAATGGAATAAAATGGAATGCAAAGGAATGGATTGGTGAAATGATATGTGAGCTGAGATTATGCCACTGCACTCCAGCCTGGATCACAGTGTGATATCCTTTCGTAAGAAAGGAACAGAATGGAATGGAGTGGAATGGAATGGAATGGAATGGATAGGAGCACAATGGATTAGGGTTGAATGGAGGGGAGTGGAATAGAATGGGATGGAACGAAATGGAGTGGAGTGTGTTGAGATGGATTGGATTGGAAAGGGATGGAATGGAATGGAAAGGATTGGAGTGGAGTGGAGTGGAGTGGAGTTTAGAGGAGTGGAGTGGCATGGAGCGGAATGGAATGGAAAGGAATGGAGGGGATTGGAGTGGAGTGGAATGGAGTCGAATGGAGTGGGATAGAGTGGAATGGAGTGGAGTGGAGTGGATTGGAAGGGATTGGAATGAAATGGAATGGAATGGAAGGGAATGGAGAGGAGTGGAATGGAGTGGAGTGAGGTGGAGGTGAATAGAATGGAATGGAATGGAATGGAATGGAATTGAGAAATGAAATGTGAGCTGAGATTGTTTCACTGCACTCTACTCTGGGTGACAGAGTGCAATCCTGTCGAAAGAAAGGAATGGAATGGAATGGAGTGGCATGGAATGGAAAGGAATGGAATGGAATGGAGTGGACTGGAGGTGAGTGGATTGGAGTGGAGTGGAGAGGAGTGCAGTGAAGTGGAATGGAGTGGAATGGAATGGAATGGAATGCAGTGGAGTGGAGTGGAGTGGAACGGAGTAGAGTGCAGTGGAATGGAATGGAGTGGAGTGGAATGGAATGGGATGGAATGGAGAGGAGTGGAGTGGAGTGGAATGAATGGAATGTAGTGGATTGGAGTGGAGGTGAGTGGAGTGGAATGGAATGGAATGGAATGGAATATAATGGAACGGAATGGAAGGTGAAATGAAATGTGAGCTGAGATTGTGCCCCTTCACTCTGGCCTGTGTGACACAGTGAGTCACTATCCAGTCGAAAGAAAGGTATTGAATGGAATGGAATCAAATGGAAAGGAATGCAATGGAGTGGAGTTGAGTGGAGTGGAGTGGAATGGAGTGGAATGGAATGGGATGGAATGGAATGCAATAGAGTGGAGTAGAATGGAGTGGGGTGGAATGTAATGGAATGGAATGGTGAAATGGAATGTGAGCTGAGATTGTGCAGCAGCACTCCAGCCTGGGTGACAGATTGAGATCCTGTCAAAAGAAAGGAATGCAATGGAATGGAGTGGAATGCAATGGAGTTGGGTGGGGTGGAGTAGAGTGAGTGAAGTGGAGTGGAGTGGAGGGGAATGGAGTGGAATGGAATGGGATGGAATGGAAAGGAATGAAGTGGAGTGAAGTGGAGTGGACTGGAATGGAGTGGAAGGGAATGGAATAAAATGGCATGGCATGGAATGGAGTGGAGTGGAGTGGACTGGAATGCAATGGAATGGAATGGATTGGAATTGATTGGAATGGAATGGAATGGAATGCAATGTATTGGAATGGAATGGAATGGAATGGAAAGGAATGGAATGGAATGGAATGGAATGGAAAGGAATGGAATGGAATGGAATGGAATGGTGAAAAGAAATGTGAGCTCAGATTGTGCCTCTGCACTCCAGCCTGGGTGACAGAGTGAGATCCTGTCGAAAACAAGGAATGGAATGGAATGGAGTAGAATGGAATGGAAAGGAATGCAATGGAGAGTAATGTAGTGGAGTGGAGTGGAATGGAGTGGAATGGGATGGCAGGGAAGGGAATGGAATGGACTGGAGTGAAGTGGAGTGGAAAGTAATGGGATGGAATGGGATGGAATTGAGTGTAGTGGAGTGAAGTTGAATGGACTGGAGTGGAGTAGAATGGAGTGGAATGGAATGCGATAGAAAGGGATGGAGTGGAGTGGAATTGAGTTGAGTGGAATGTACTGGATTAGAATGGAATGGAATGGAGTGGACTGGAGTGGAATGAAATGGAATGGTGAAATTAATCATGAGCTGATATTGTGCCACTTCACTCCAGCTTGGGTGACAGAGTGAGATCCTGCGGAAAGAAGGGAATGGAATGAAATGGAGTGGATTGGTACCGAAAACAAATGAATGGAGTTGAGTGGAGTGGAGTGGAGTGGACTAGAGTGGAATGGAGTGGAATACAAAGGGAAGGAGTGGAGTGGAATGGAGTGGAGAGAAACGGAGTGGAATGGAATGGAATGCAGTGGAATGGAGTGGAGTGGAGTGGAGTGGATTGGAGTGGAGTGGAATGGCGTGGAATGGAGTGGAATGGAATGGAATCTAATGGAATGGAATGCAATGGAGTGCAGTGGATTGGAGTGTAATTAAATGGAATGGAATGGAAAAGAATGGATTGGAATGGAATGGTGAAATGAAACGTGAGCTGATATTGTGTCACTGCACTCCAGCCTGGGTGACAGAGTGAGATCCTGTTGAAAGAAAGAAAGGAATGGGATGGAAGGGAATGGAATGGAATGGAATGGAATGCAGTGGAGTCGAGATGAGTGAACAGGAATGCAGTGGATTGTAATGGCGGGGGATGTGATGGAACGGAAAGGACTGGAGTGAATTGGATGGGGTTGAGTGGAGTGGAGTTGAGTGGAATGGGATGGGATGGAATGAAATGGAGTGGAGTGGAGTGGAGTGGAGTGGAGTGGAATGGACTGGAATGGAATGGAATACAGTGGAATGGAATGGTGAAATGAAATGAGAGCTGAGATTGTGCCACTGCACTTCATCCTCGGTGATAGAGGGAGATCATGTTGAAAGCAAGGAATGGAATGGGATGGAGTGAACTGCACTGGAATGTAATGGTGAAATGAAACTTGAGCTGAGATTGTGCCACTGAACTGCAGCCTGGGTGATGGAGTGAGATCCTATGGAAAGCAAGGAATGGAATGGAATGGAGTTTAACGGATTGCAATGGAATGGAATGGAATGGAGTTTAACGGATTTCAATGCAATGGAATGGAGTGGAGAGGAGTGGAGTGGAGTTTAGTGGAGTGGAGTGGAATGGAGTGGGGAGGAATGGAATGCAATGGACTGCAGTGGAGTGGAGTTCAGTGGTGTGGAGTGGAGTGGAATGTAATGGGATTCAATAGGATGGAGTGGAGTGGAGTGGAGTGGAATGGAATGGAATGGAATGGAATGGAGTGGAATGGAATGGAATGGAATGGAGTAGAGTGGAATGGAATGCAGTGTTATGGAATGGAAGGGAATGGAATGGAATAGTGAAATGAAATGTGTACTGAGATTTTGCAACTGCAATACAGCCTGGGTTACAGAGTAAGATCCTGTCAAAAGAAAGGAATAGAATGGAATAGAGTGGAATGGAATGAAATGGAATGGAGTGGAGTGGAGTGGAGTGGAGTGGAATGGTGTGGAATGGAATGCGATGAAGTGGTAAGTTGTGGTGTGGATAGATTGGAGTGGAGTGCAAAGGAATGGACTGGAATGCAATGGAACGGAATGGTGAAATGAAATCTGAGCTGAGGTTGTGCCACTGCACTCCAGCCTATGTGACACAGTGATATCTTGTCGAAAGATAGGAATGGAATGATATGGGGTGGAATGGAATGGAATGGAGTGGAATGGAATAGAATGGAATAGAACGGAGAGCAGTGGAGTGGAGAGGAGTGGAGTGGAATGGAGTGGAATGGAATGGGTTGTAATATAATGGAATGCACTGGAGTAGAGTGGAGTGGAATGGAGTGGAATGGAATGGGATGGAATGCAAAGGAGTGGAGTGGAGTGGAATGGATTGGAATGGAATGGGATAGCATGGAATGGAGTGGAGTGGAGTTCAGTGGAGTGGAGTGGAAAGGAGTGGAATGAAAAGGAAGGTAATGGAATGGAATGGAATGGAATTGAGTGCAATGGAGTGGAGTGGAGTGGCATGGAATGGAATGGAATGGAAAGGAATGGAATGGAATGGAATGGTGTTATGAATAGTGAGCTGAGATTGTGCCACTGCACTCCTGCCTGAGTGACAGAGGGAGATCCTGTCAAAAGAAACGCATGCAATGGAATGAAGTGGAATTGAATGTAATGGAATGGAGGAATGGAGTGGAATGGAGTGGAGTGGAGTGGAGTGGAGTTTCATGGATTGGAGTGGAGTGGAGTGAAGTTGCATGGATTGGAGTGCAGTGGAGTGTAAAGGAATGGAATGGAATGGTATCTAATGGAATGGAATGGAGTGGTGTCGAGTGGAGTTGAGTGGAGTGGAATGGAGAGGAATGGAATGGGAGGGAATGGAGAGGAGTGGAGTGGACTGGAGTGGAGTAGAGTGGAATGGAGTGGAATGGAGTTGAGTGGAGTGGAGTCGAGTAGACTTGAGTGGAGTGGAGTGGAGTTAAATGGAATGGAATTTAATGGAATGGAATGGCGAAATGAAATGTGAGCTGAGATTGTGCCACTGCACTCCAGTCTGTGTAACAGAGTGAGACCCTGTGGAAAGAAAGGTACGGGATGTAATGAGTCTATTTGAATGGAATGGAAAGGAATGGAGTGGAGTGGAATGCAGTAGAGTGGAATGGAGCTGAATGAAATGGGATGGAATGGAATAGAATTGAGTATAGGGGAGTGGAGTGGACTGGACTGGAATGGATTGCAATGCAGTGCAATGGAATGGGATGGATTTTAATGGAGTGGAGCGGAGGGGTGTGGACTGGAGTGGAGTGCAATGGAATGGAATGGATTGGAATGGAGTGGAGTGGAGTGGAGTGGAGTGGAAAGAAATGGAATGGAGTGGAATGGAACGGAATGGAAGGGAATGGAATGGAATTGTGAAATAAAATGTGATCTGAGATTGTGCCGCTGCACTTCAGTCTTGGTGACAGAGTGAGATCCTGTCAAAAGAGAGGAACGGAATGGAATGGAGTGGAATGGAATGGAATGGATTGGAGTGGAGTGGAGTGAAGTGAAATGCAGTGGAGGGGAGGGTAATGGATTGGATTGGAATGGAGTGGTATGGAATGTGATGGAGCGGAATGAAGTGGAGTGGACTTGTGTGGAGTGGAGTGGAGTGGACTGTAATGGAATGGAATTTGATGGAATGGAATGGAATGGAACAGAATGGTGAAATGAAATGTGAGCTGAGATGGTGCCACTACACTGCAGCCTAGGTGACAGAGTGAGATCTTGCCGAAAGAATGTAATGGAACGTTATGGAGTGAATTCGAATGAAATGTCATGGAGTGGAGTGGAGTGAAGTTCAATGGAGTGGAACGGAATGGGATTGAATGGAATGAAGTGGAGTGGAGTGGATTAGAGTGGAATGGAGTGGAATGGAAAAGGATGGAATGGAGAGGAGTGGAGTGGAGTGGAGTGGAATGAAATGGAGTGGAGTGGAATGGAGAAGAATGGAATGGACTGCAATGAAATTCAATGGAATTGTGAAAAGAAATGTGATCTGAGATTGTTTCCCTCCACTGCAGCCTTGGTGACAGAGTGAGATCCTGTTGAAGGAAAGGAATGGAATGGAATGCAGTGGAATGGAAAGGAGTGGAATGGAATGGAATGGAATGGAATGGAATGGAATGGAATGGAAAGGAGTGGAATGGAATGGAATGGAATGGAAAGGAGTGGAATGGAATGGAATGGAATGGAATGGAATGGAATGGAATGCAATGCAATGCAATGGAATGGAATGGTGTGGAGTGGAGTGGAGTCGACTGCAGTGGAATGAAATGGAATGGAATGGGATGGTACGGAGTGGAGTGGAATGGAGTGGAATTTAGTGGAATGGAGTGGAGTTGAGTGGAGTGGAGGGGTTTGCAATGGAATTGAATGGAATACAATGAAATGGAATCGAATGGTGAAATGAAATGTGAGCTGAGATTGTGCCACTGCACTCTAACCAGTGTGACAGAGTGAATTCCTGTCGTAAGAAATGTACGGAATGGGATGAAGTCGAATGTAAAGGAATGGAATGGAATGGAGTGGAGTGGAGAGGAATGGAGTTCAGTGGAGTGTAGTGGAATGGAATGGGATGAAGTGGAAAGGAATGGACTGGAGGGCAGTGGATTTGAGTGGAGTGGAGTGTAATGTAGTGGAATGGAATGGGATGGAATGGAATAGAGTGGAGTGGTGTGTATTGGAATGGACTGGAGTGGAATGGATTTTGATGCAGTGGAATGAAGTGGAATGGACTGGTGTGGAGTGGAGTGGAGTGGAGTGGACTGGATTGGAGTGGAATAGAGTGGTATGGATTGTGATGGAGTGGAATGAAGTGGAGTGGACTGGTGTGGAGTAGAGTGGAGTAGAGTGGAGTGGATTGGAGTGTCATGGAATGGAATTTAATGGAATGGAAAGGAATGAAATGAATGGTGAAATGAAATGTGAGCTGAGATTGTGCCACTGCACTCCAGCATAGGTGACAGAGTGAGATCCTGTCAAAAGAAAGGAATGGAATGAAAGGGAGTGTAATAGAATGGAATGGAGTGGAGTGAAGTGGAGTGCAGTAGAATGGAATGGAGTGGAATTGAATGGGATGGGGTGGGATGGAATGGAGTGGAGTGGAGTGGAATGGAGTGGAGTGGAGTGGAATGGAGTGGAGTGGAATGGAATGAGAAGGAATAGAATGGATGGAAGTGGAGTGGAGTGGTGTGGAGTGGAATGGAATGGAATGGAGTGCAGAGGAGTAGAGTGGAGTAGAGTGTTGTGAAATGGAATGGAATGCAATGTTATGCAACTTTGAAATGAAATGTGAGCTGAGATTGTGCCACTGCACTCCAGGCTGGGTGACAGAATGAGATCCAGTTGAAAAAAAGATTGTAATGGAATCGAGTGGAATGGCATGGAGTGGAGTGGAGTGAAATGGAGTGGAATGGAATGGTGAAATGAAATATGAGATGAGATTGTGCTACTGCACTCCAGCCTGTGTGACAGAATGAGATCCTGTGGAAAGAAGGCAATGGAATGGAATGGAGTGGAATGGAATGAAATGGAATCAAATGGAATGGAATGGAATGGTGAAATGAAATATGAGCTGAGATTGTGCCAGTGCACTCCAACCTGGTTGACAGAGAGAGATCCTGTTGAAAGAAAGGAATGTAATGTAATGGAGTGTATTGGAATGGAATGGAATAGAAAGGGGTGCAGTGGAGAGGAGTGGAGTGCATTGGAGGGGAGTGGAGTGGAATGGAGTTGAATGGAATTTGATGTAATAAAGTGGAATGGAGTGGAGTGGAGTACAGTGGACTGCAGTGGAAAGGATTGGAATGGGATGCAAAAGAGAGGAGTGGTGTATAGTCGAGTGTAGTGGAGTGGAGTGGAGTGGAGTTGAATGGAACGGGATGGAGTGGAGTGGAATGAAATTTAATGGTAAAATGAAATGTGAGCTGAGATTGTGCTACTGCACTGCAGCTTGTGTGACAGAGTGAGATCCGTCAAAAGAAAGGAATGGAATGGAATGGAGTGGAAGGGAATGGAATGGAAATGAATGCAGTGGAGTGGAGTAAAGTTGAGTGGAATGGCGTGGAATGGAATGGGATGGAATGGAAAGAAATGGAGTGCATTGGAGTGGAATGTAGTGGAATGGAATGGGATGGAATGGAATGGAGTAGACTGGAGTGGACTGGAGTGGAGTGGAATGGAATGGAATGGAATGGATTGGAAGGGAGATGAGTGGATTGGAGTGTAGTGGATTGTAATAGAAAGGGATGGTGTTGAATGGAATGGAGTAGTGTGGAGTGGAGTGGAATGGAGTGGAATGGAATGAGATAGAATGGAATGGGTTGGAGTGGAGTGGAGTGAAATGGACTGTAGTGAGTGGAGGAGAATCTAGTGGAATGGAACGGAACGCAATGGAATGGAAAGGAATGGAATGGATTGGAATGGAATGGAATGCAATGGAATGCAATCGAATGCAATGAAATGCAATGCAATTTAATGGAATGGAATGGAATGGAATGCAATGGAATGGAATGAAACGGAATGCAATGCAATGGAATGGAGTGCCACTGCACTACAGCCTGTGTCCAAGAGTGAGATCCTGTCGAAAGAAAGTAATGTATGGAATGGAGTGGAATGGAATGGAAAGGAATTGAATGGATTGGAGTGGAGTGCAGTGGAAAAGAGTGGAACGGAATTTGATGGAATGGAATGGAGTGGAGTTGTGGAGTGGAAAGGAATAGAATTTAAAGGAGTGACAAGGAGTGTATGTAGTAGTGCGGAGTGGAGTGGAATGGAGTGGAATGGAATGGAATGGAATGGAATGGAATGGAATGGAATGGAATGGGATGCAATGGAATGGGATGGAATGGAATGCAGTGGAATGGAGTGCCACTGCACTCCAGCCTGTGTCATAGAGTGAGATCCTGTCAAAAGAAAAGAATGGAATGGAATGGATTGGGTTGGAATGGAAGGAAATGGAATGAAAAGGAGAGGAGTGGAGTGGAGTAGATTGGAATAGAGTAAAATGGAATTTGATGGAAGTCAATGGAATGGAGTGGAGTGGAGTGGAATAGAATATAAAGGAGTGAAATGGAATGTAGTGTAGTAGAGTGGAGTGGAGTGGAATGGAAATGGAAAGGAAAGGAATGGAATTCAATGGAGTGGAAAGGTGGAAAGAAAAGTGAGCTGCGATTGTGCTTCTGCACTCCAGGCTGGGTGTAAGAGCGAGATCCTGTTGAAGTAAAGGAATGGAATGGAATGGAGTGGAATGGAACGGAATGGAATGGAATGGAGCGGAATGGAATGCAATGGAACGGAATGGAAATAAAGGAATGGAAGGGAATGGGGTGGAATGGAATGGAATGGAGTGGAATGGAATGGAATGGAATGGAATGGAATGGAATGGAATGGAATGGAACGGAATGGAAATAAAGGAATGGAAGGGAATGGAGTGGAAAGGAATGGAAGAGAATGGAATGGAATGCAATGGAATGGAATGCAAAGGAATGGAATGGAATGGAATGGAATGGAACGTAGTGGATTGGAGTGGAGTGGAGTGGACTGAAGTGGAGTCGATTAGAGTGGAGGGGAATGGAGTGGAATGGAATGGGACGGAATTGAATGGAGTGGAGTGGAGTGGATTTTAGTTGAATGGAATGGGATGTAGTGGAGTGGAGTGGAGTGGAATAAAACGGAATGGAATGCAATGGTAAAAGGCAATGTGAGCTGAGATTGTGCCACTGCACTCCAGCTTGTCTGACAGTGAAATCCTGTTGAAAGAAAGGAATGGAATGGAATGGAGTGGAATGGAATGGAGTGGAGTGCAGTGGAGTGGAGAGGAGAGGAGTGGAATGGAGTGGAATGGAGTGGGAGGGAATGGAGTGGAGTGGAGTGGAATGTAGTGGAATGGAATGGGATGGAATGGAATGGAGTCGAGTTGAGTGGAGTGGAGTGGAGTGGAATGAAGTGAAATGGAATGGAATGGAGTGGAGTGGAGTGGAGTGGAATGGAATGGAATGCAATAGAACGGAATGGAATGGAATGCAATGGAATGCTGAAATGAAATGTGAGCTGAGATTGTGCCACTGCACTACAGCCGGTGTAACAGACTGAGATCATATCGAAAGAAAGGAATGGAAAGGAAAGGAATGGAATGGAATCGAATGGAATGGAGAGGAGTGGAGTGGAGTGGTGTGGAATGGAGTGGATTAGAGTGGAATGTAATGGGATGTCATGGAAAGGAGTGGAGTGGAGAAGAGTGGAATGGAGTGGAATGGAGTGGAATGCAATGGGATGGAATGGAATGGGGTGGAGAGGAGTGGAGTGGAGTGGAGTGAAATGGAAAGGAATGGAATTTAATGGAATGAAATGCAATGGAATGGAATGGAATGGGCTGGTGAAATAAATTGTGACCTGAAATTGTTGCACTGTAATCCATCCTGGGTGACAGAGTGAGATCCTGTGATAAGAAAGAATGGAATGGAATGGAGTAGAATGGAATAATGTGGATCGGAATGAAGTGGAGTGGAGTGGACTGGAGTGGAGTAGAGTGGAGTGGAGGGGAATGGAGTGGAATAGAATGGGATGGAGTGGAGTGGAATGGAGGGTAGTGAAGTGGACTGGAGTTTAATAGATTGGAATGGAATGGGATGGAATGGAATTGATTGGTGTGGTGTGGAGTGGAATGGAGTGGAGTGGAATGGAATGGAATGGAATGGAATGGAATGGAGTGTATTGGAGTGTAGTGGAATGGAGTGGAGTTTAGTGGACTGAAATGGAATGGGATGGAATGGTAAGCAACGGAATGCAATGGAATGGAACAGTGAAATGAAATGTGAGCTGAGATTGTGCCACTGCACTGCAGCCAGGGTGACAGAATGAGATCCTGTCAAAAGAAAGGAATGGAATGGAAGGGAGTGGAAAAGAAAGGAATGGAGTGGAGTAAAGTGGAGAGGAGTGGAGTGGAATGGAGTGGAATGGAATGGGATAGAGTGGAATGGAATAGAATGGAGTGAAGTGGAATGGAGTGAAGTGGAATTGAATGGGAAGGAAAGGGATGGAGTGAAGTGGAGTGGTGTGGTGTGGAGTGGAATGGAGTGGTGTGGAGTGGAACAGAATGGAATGGAGTGCAGAGGAGTAGAGTGGAGTAGAGTGGAGTAGAGTGGAGTAGAGTGGAATGGAATGGAATGGATTGGAATGTAGTGGAATGGAATGGTGAAATGAAATGTGAGCTGAGATTTTGCCACTGCACTGCAGCCAGGGTGACAGAGTGCGATCCTGTCAAAAAAAAGGAATGGAATGGAAGGGAGTGGAAAAGAAAGGAATGGAGTGGAGTGAAGTGGAGAGGAGTGGAGTGGAATGGAGTGGTATGGAATGGGATAGAGTGGAAAGGAATGGAGTGGAGTGGAGTGGAATGGAGTGGAATGGAATTGAATGGGAAGGAATGGGATGAGTGGAGTGGAGTGTTGTGGAGTGGAACAGAATAGAATGGAGTGCAGAGGAGTAGAGTGGAGTATAGTGGAGTGCAGTGGAATGGAATGGAATGGATTGGAATGGAATGGAATGGTGAAAAGAAATGTTAGCTGAGACTGTCCCACTGCACTCCAGCCTGGGGGACAGAAAGAGATCCTGTCGAAGGAATGGAATGGAATGGAGTGGAATAGAATGGAGTGGAATGGCATGGAGTGGAGTGGAGTGGAGTGAAGTGGAATGGAGTGGAATGGAATGGTGAAATGAAATAGTATATGAAATTGGGCTACTGCACTCCGGCCTGTGTATCAGAGTGAAATCCTCTCGAAGGAAGGGAATGGAATGCAATGAACTGGAATGGAGTGAAATGGAATCGATTTCAATGGAATGGAACGGTGAAATGTAATGTGAGGTGAGATTCTGCAGCTGCACTCCAGCAGGGGTTACAGAGTGAGATCCAGTTGAAAGAAAGGAATGGAATGGAATAGAGTGTATTGGAAGGGAATGGAATGAAATTGAGTAGAGTGGAGAGCAGTGGAGTGGAAGGGAGTGGAGTGGAATGGAGTGGAATGGAATTTGACGTAATCAAGTGGAATGTAGTGGTGTGGAGTAGAGTGGAGTGGAATGGAGTGGACATATTTGGAATGGAATAGGATGGAATGGAAAGGGGTGGAGTGGAGTGGAGTTCAGTAGAGTGCAGTTCAATGAAATGGAATGGAGTGGAGGAGTGGAGTGGAGTGAAACGGAATGGAATGGAAAGGTATGGAATGGAATGGAATGGAATGGAAAGGTAAAATGAAATGTGAGCTGAGATTGTGCCACTGCACTCCAGGCTGTGTGACAGAGTGAGATTCTGTCGAAAGAAAGGAATGGAATGGAATGGAGTGGAATGGAAAGGAATGGAATGGAGTGGAATGGAATGGAATGGAATGGAAAGGAATGGAACGGAATGGAGTGGAGTGCAGTGGAGTGGAGTGGAAAGGAGTGGAATGGAATGGAATGGAAGGCAAGGGAATTTAGTGGACTGGAGTGGAGTGGAGTGGAATGGAGTGCAATGGAATGCAATGGAATGGAGTGGAGTGGAGTGGAATGGAGTGAATGGAAAGGGGTGGAATGGAGGGGAGAGGAGTGGATTGGAGTGTAGTGGAGTGAAATGGAATGGGATGTAGTGGCATGGAATCGAGTGGAGTGGAATGGAGTGGAATGGAATGGGATAGAATGGAGTGGAGTGGAATGCAGTGAATGGAAATGAATGGAATGGAGGGGAGAGGAGTGGATTGGAGTGGAGTGCAGTGGAATGGAATGGGATGTAGTGGCATGGAATGGAGTGGAGTGGAGTGGAGTACAGTTGAATGGAATGGAATGGAATGGAATGGGATGGTTGGAATGGAGTAGAGTGGTGTGGATTGGAGTGGACTGGAGTGGAATGGAGTGGAATGGAGTGGAATGGAATGGGAAGGAATGGACTGGACTGGAGTGGAGTGGATTGACATGGAGTGGAATGGAATGGAATGCAATAGAATGGAAAGGAAAGGAATAGAATGGCATGGAATGGAATGGAATGGAATGGAATGGAATGGAATGGAATGGAATGGAATGGTGAAATGAAATGTAACCTGAGATTGTGCCACTACACTTCAGCCTGGACACAGAGAGAGATCCTGTCAGAAAAAAGAAATTGAGTAGAATGGAGTGCAATGGAATGGAATGGAATGGAACAGAGTGCAGTGGAGTGGAATGGAGTTGAGTGGAGTGGAGTGGAGTGGAATGGAGTGGAAAGGAATGGGATGGAATGGAATGGAGTGGAGTGGAGTGGTGTGGAGTGGAGTAGAGTGGAATGTAGTGGAATGGAATGGCATGGAAGGGAATGGAGTGGAGTGGAGTGGAGTGGAATGGACTGGAATTGAGAAGAGTGGAATGGAGGGGATTGGAGTGGAGTTGAATGGAATAGAGTGGAGTGGCGGGTATTTGAATGGAATACAATGGAATGGAATGGAGTGGAAAGGAATGGTGAAACTAAATATGAGCTGAGATTGGGCCACTGCATTCCAGCCTGGTTGACAGAGAGATATCCTGTCAAAAAAAAAAAAAACGAATGGAATGGAATGGAGTATAATAGAATGGAATGGAATGGAATGTAGTGGAATGGAGTGGAGTGGAGTGGAGTGGACTGTAATGGAATGGAATGCAATGGAATGGAGTGGAGATGAGTGGAGTAGATTGTAATGGAATGGAATGGAGTGGAGTGGAGTAGAATGGAGTGGAGTGGAGTGGAGTGGAATGGAATGCAATGGAATGCAATGGAATGGAATGGTGAAATGAAATTTGAGCTGAGATTTTGCCACTGAACTGCAGCCTGCGTGACAGAATGAGATCATATCAAAAGAAAGGAATAGAATGGAATGGAGTGTAATAGAATGGAATGTAATTGAATGGAGTGGAATGGAGTGGTATGGAGTGGAGTGGAGTGGAGTGGAGACGAGAGGAGTGGAATGGAATGGGATGGAGTGGAATGGAATGGAGTGGAGTGGAGTGGAGTAGAATTGAATGGGATGGAATGGAATGGAGTGGATTGTAGTGGAGTAGGGTGGATTGGAATGTAGTGGAATGGAATGGAATGGAATGGAATGGAATGGAATGCAATGGAGTGGACTGAAATGGAGTGGAGTGGAGTGGAGTGGAATGGAATGGTGAAATTAAATGTCAGCTGAGATTCTGCCACTGCACTCCAGCTTGTATCACAGAGTGAGATCCTGTCAAAATAAAGGAATGGAATGGACTGGAATGGAATGGAGTGGAAATGAGTGGAGTGGAGTGGAATGGAATGGTGAAATTAAATGTCAGCTGAGATTCTGCCACTGCACTCCAGCCTGTATCACAGAGTGAGATCCTGTCAAAATAAAGGAATGGAATGGACTGGAATGGAATGGAGTGGAAACGAGTGGAGTGGAGTGGAGTTTAGTGGAGTGGAGAGGAATGTAGTGGAATGGAATGGGATTGAGTGGAATGGAGTGGAGTGGAGGAGAATGGAATGGAATGGTGAAATGAAATGTGAGCTGAGATTGTTGTACTACACTCCAGCCTGGGTGACAGAGTGAGATCCTGTCGGAAAAAAGGGATGGAATGGAATGGAATGGAATGGAGTGGAATGGAGTGGAATGGAATGGAGTGACGTGGAGTGGAGTGGAGTGGAGTGGAGGGGAGTGAAGGGGAGTGCAGCAGAGTTGAATGGAGTGGAATGGAATGCGATGTAATGGAACGGAATGGATTGGAGTGGCGTGGAGTCGAATGGAGTGGAATGGAGTGGAATGGGATGGGATGGTACGCAGTGGAGTGGAGTGGAGTGGACTCAAGTGGAGTGGAACTGAATGGAATGTAATTGATTGGATTTGAGTGGAGTGCAGTGGAGTGGTTTGGAATGGAATGAAATAGAATGAAATGGAATGGAATGGTGAAATGAAATGTGAGCTTAGATTGTGCCACTGCACTCCAGACTCTGTGACAGTGTGAGATCCTGTCGAAATAAAGGTTTGGAATGGAATGGAGTTGAAAGGAATGGAATGGAATCGCGTGGAGTCGGGTGGACTGGAGTGTAGTGGTGTGGAGTGCAAAGGAGTGGAAAGGAATGGGATTGAATGGAAAGGAATGGAGTAGAGTGGAGTGGAATGGAGTGGAATGGAATGGGATTGAATCTAATGGAGTGTAGTGGACCGTAGTGGAGTGGAGTGGAGTGGACTGGAATGGAAGGGATTGGAATGGAGTGGACTGGAGTGGAGTGGAGTGGAATAGAATGGAATTGATTGAAATGGAATGGAATGGAATGGAATTTAATGGTGAAATGAAACCTGAGCTGAGATTGTGCCGCTGCACTCCAGGCTGGGTGACAGACAGAAATCCTGTCGAAAGAAAGGAATGGAATGGAATGGAATGGAATGGAATGGAATGGAATGGAATGGGGTGCAGTGCAGTGGAATGGAGTGAAGTGGAGTGGAGTGGAGTGGAGTAGAATGGAATGGAGTGGAACTGAATGGTATGAAACGGGATCGAGTGAATTGTACTGGAGGGGAGTGGAGTGGAATGGAGTGGAATGGAGTTGAGTGTGGTGGAGTGGAATGGAGTGGATTGGAATGTTATGGAATGGAATGGAATGCAATGGAATGCAACACAATGGTGAAATGGCATGTGAGCTGAGATTGTTCCACTGCACTTCAGCCTGGGTGACTGAGTGAGATCCTGTCGAAAGAAAGGAATGGAATGGAATGGAGTGGAATGGAATGGAGTGGAATGAAGTGGAGTTGAGTGGGATAGAGTGGAATGGAGTGGAATGGAATGGTATTCAATCTAATGGAGTGTAGTGGAACGTACCGGAGTGGAGTGGAGTGGACTGGAATGGAGTAGAATGGAATGGAAGGGAATGGAATGGAATGGACTGGAGGGAAGTGGACTGGGGTTGAATGGAATGGAACTGATAGAAATGGAATGGAATGGAATGCAATAGAATGGAATGGGATGGTGAGATGAAATGTGAGCTGAGATTGTGCCGTTGCCCTCCAGCCTGGGTGACAGTGAGAGATCCTGTCGAAAGAAAGAAATGGAATGGAATGGAGCAGAATGGAATGGAATGGGTGGAGTGGAGTGGAGTGGAGTGGAGTAGAGTAGAATGTAGTCGAATGGGATGGTATGGATTTGAATGGAATGTAGGGGAGTGCAGTGCAGAGGGATGGAGTGGGATGGAGTGGAATTGAATGGGATGGAATGGGATTGAATTAAATGTACAGGAGTGGGGTGGAGTGGAGTGGAATGGAGTGAAATGGAGTTCAGTGGAGTGGAGTGGAGTGGATTCGAATATTATGGAATGCAATGGAATGCAACATAATGGTGAAATGACATGTGAGCTTAGATTGTTCCACTGCATTCCAGCCTGGGTGACTCCATGAGATCCTGTCGAAAGAAAGGAACGGAATGGAATGGAGTGGAATGGAATGGAGTGGAGTGAAGTTGATTTGAGTGGAGTGGAGTGGAATGGAATGGAGTGGAATGGAATGGTGCAGAGGGTAATGGAGTGGAGTGGAGAAGAGTGCAATGGAGTTGAATGGAATGGGATGTAATGGAATGGAGTGGAGTGGAGTTGAGTGGAGTGGAATGGAATGGAATGGAAAGGAGTGGAATGGAGTGGAGTGGAGTGGGGTGGAGTGGAATGGAATGGATTGGAATGGAATGGAATGGAATGCAATGAAATGGAATGGTAAAGTGAAATCTGAGCTGAGATTGTGCCACTGCACTCCAGCCTGTGTAACAGAGATCATGTCGAAGGAAAGTAATAGAATGGAAAGGAGTGGAATGGAATGGAATGGAATGGAATGGAATGCAATGGAGTGGAGTGGAGTGGAGTGGAGTGGAGTGGGGTGGAGTGGAGAGGAGTGGAGTGGAGTGGAGTGGAATGTAATGGAAAGGGATGGCAAGGAATCGAGTGGATTAGAGTGGAGTGGCATGGAGTGCAATGGAATGTGATGGAATGCAATGGGGTGGAATAGATTGGAGTGGAATGGAAAAGAATGGAATTTAATGGAATGGAATGGAGTGGAATGGAATGGAATACAACGGAATGGAATGGAATGGTCTGATTTTTTTTTAATTATTATTATACATTAGGTTTTATGGTACATGTGCGCAATGTTCAGGTTAGTTACATATGTACATATGTACCATGCTGGTGCGCTGCATCCACTAACTCGTCATCTAGCATTAAGTATATCTCCCAATGCTATCCCTCCCAACTTCCCCCACCCCACAACAGTCCCCGAAGTGTGATGTTCCCGTTCCTGTGTCCATGTGTTCTCATTGTTCAATTCCCACCTGTGAGAATATGCGGTGTTTGGTTTTTTTTCTTGCGATAGTTTACTGAGAATGATGATTTCCAATTTCATCCATGTCCCTAGAAATGACATGAACTCATCTTTTTTTATGGCTGCATAGTATTCCATGGTGTATATGTGCCACATTTTCTTAATCCAGTCTATCATTGTTGGACATTTGTGTTGGTTCCAAGTCTTTGCTGTTGTGAATAATGCCGCAATAAACATACGTGTGCATGTGTCTTTATAGCAGCATGATTTATAGTCCTTCGGGTATATACCCAGTAATGGGATGGCTGGGTCGAATGGAATTTCTAGTTCTAGATCCCTGAGGAATCGCCACACTGACTTCCACAAGGGTTGAACTAGTTTACAGTCCCACCAACAGTGTAAAAGTGTTCCTATTTCTCCACATCCTCTCCAGCATCTGTTGTTTCCTGACTTTTTAATGATTGCCATTCTAACTGGTGTGAGATGGTATCTCATTGTGGTTTTGACTTGCATTTCTCTGATGGCCAGCGATGGTGATCATTTTTTCATCTGTTTTTTGGCTGCATAAATGTCTTCTTTTGAGAAGTGTCTCTTCATGTCCCTCCCCCACTTTTTGATGGGGTTGTTTGTTTTTTTCTTGTAAATTCGTTGGAGTTCATTGTAGATTCTGGATATTAGCCCTTTGTCAGATGAGTAGGTTGCAAAAATTTTTTCCATCTTGTAGGTTGCTTGTTCACCCTGATGGTAGTTTCTTTCGCTGTGCAGAAGCTCTTTAGTTTAATTAGATCCCATTTGTCAATTTTGGCTTTTGTTGCCATTGCTTTTGGTGTTTTACACATGAAGTCCTTGCCCGTGCCTGTGTCCTGAATGGTAATGCCTAGGTTTTCTTCTAGGGTTTTTATGGTTTTAGAGCTAACGTTTAAGTCTTTAATCCATCTTGAATTGATTTTTGTATAAGGTGTAAGGAAGGGATCCAGTTTCAGCTTTCTCCATATGGCTAGCCAGTTTTCACAGCACCATTTATTAAATAGGGAATCCTTCCCCTATTGCTTGTTTTTGTCAGGTTTGTCAAAGATCAGATAGTTGTAGATAAGTGGCGATATTTCTGACGGCTCTGTTCTGTTCCATTGATCTATATCTCTGTTTTGGTACCAGTACCATGCTGTTTTGGTTACTGTAGCCTTGTAATATAGTTTGAAATTCAGATAGTGTGATGCCTCCAGCTTTGTTCTTTTGGCTTAGGATTGACTTGGCGATGTGGGCTCTTTTTTGGTTCCATATGAACTTTAAAGTAGTTTTTTCCAATTCTGTGAAGAAAGTCATTGGTAGCTTGATAGGGATGGCAATGAATCTGTAAATTACCTTGGGAAGGATGGCCATTTTCACGATATTGATTCTTCCTACCCATGAGTATGTAATGTTCTTCCATTTGTTTGTATCCTCTTTTATTTTCTTGAGCAGTGGTTTGTAGTTGTCCTTGAAGAGGTCCTTCGCATCCCTTGTAAGTTGGATTCCTAGGTATTTTATTCTCTTTGAAGCAATTATGAATGGAAGTTCACTCATGATTTGGCTCTCTGTTTGTCTGTTACTGGTGTATAAGAATGCTTGTGATATTTGTACATTGATTTTCTATCCTGAGACTTTGTTGAAGTTGCTTATCAGCTTGAAATTTTGGGGCTAAGACAATGGGGTTTTCTAGATATAAAATCATGTCGTCGGCAAACAGGGACAATTTGACTTCCTCTTTTCCTTATTGAATAACCTTGATTTCCTTCTCCTGCCTTATTGCCCTGGCCAGAACTTCCAACACTATGTTGAATAGAAGTGGTGAGAGAGGGCATCCCTGTCTTGTGCCAGTTTTCAAAGGGAATGCTTCCAGTTTTTGCCCATTCAGTATGACTGTGGTTGTGGGTTTGTCATAGACAGCTCTTATTATTTTGAGATACGACCCATGAATACCTAATTTATTGAGAGGTTTTAGCATGAAGTGTTGTTGAATTTTGTCAGAAGCCATTTCTGCATCTATCGAGATAATCATGTGGTTTATGTCTTTGTTTCTGTTTATATGCAGGATTACATTTATTGATTTGTGTATATTGAACCACCCTTGCATCCCAGAGATGAAGCCCACTTGATCATGGTGGATAAGCTGTTTGATGTGCTGCTGGATTTGGTTTGCCAGTAATTTGTTGAGGATTTTTGCATCAATGTTCATCAAGGATATTGGTCTAAAATTCTCTTTTTTGGTTGTGTCTCTGCCCGGCTTTGGTATCAGGATGATGCTGGTCTCATAAAATGAGTTAGGGAGGATTCCCTCTTTTTCTATTGATTGGAATAGATTCTGACGGAATTGTACCAGTTCCTCCTTGTACCTCTCGTAGAATTTGGCTGTGAATCCATCTGGTCCTGGACTCTTTTTGTTTGGTAAGCTATTGATTATTGCCACAATTTCAGAGCCTTTTATTGGTGTATGTAGAGATTCAACTTCTTCCTGGTTTAGTCTTGGGAGAGCATATGTGACGAGGAATTTATCCTTTTCTTCTAAATTTTCTAGTTTATTTTCGTAGAGGTGTTTGTAGTATTCTCTGATGGTATTTTGTATTTCTGTGGGATCAGAGGTGATATCCCATTTATCATTTTTTATTGCATCTATCTGATTCTTCTCTCTTTTTTTCTTTATTATTCTAGCTAGCGGTCTATCAATTTTGTTGATGCTTTCAAAAAACCAGCTCGTGGGTTCATTAATTTTTGGAAGGATTTTTTGTGTCTCTATTTCCTTCAGTTCTGTTCTGATTTTAGTTATTTCTTGCCTTATGCTAGCTTTTGAATGTGTTTGCTCTTGCTTTTCTAGATCATTTAATTATAGTGTTAGGGTGTCAATTTTGGATCTTTCCTGCTTTCTCTTGTGGGCATTTGGTGCTATAAATTTCCCTCTACACACTGCTTTGAATGCATCCCAGAGATTCTGGTATGTTGTGTCTTTGTTCTCTTTGGTTTCAAAGAACATCTTTATTTCTGCCTTCATTTCGTTATGTACCCAGTAGTCATTCAGGAGCAGGTTGTTCAGTTTCCATGTAGTTGAGCAGTTTTGAGAGAGATTCTTAATCCTGAGTTCTAGTTTGATTGCACTGTGATCTGAGAGATAGATTGTTATATATTCTGTTCTTTTACTTTTGCTGAGGAGAGCTTTACTTCCAACTATGTGGTCAATTTTGGAACAGGTGTGGTGTGGTGCCGAAAAAAATGTATATTCTGTTGATTTGGGGTGGAGAGTTCTGTAGATGTCTATTAGATCCGCTTGGTGCAGAGCTCAGTTCAATTCCTGGGTATCCTTCTAGACTTTCTGTCTCATTGATCTGTCTAATGTAGACAGTGGGGTGTTAAAGTCTCCCAATATTAATGTGTGGGAGACTAAGTCTCTTTGTAGGTCACTCAGGACTTGCTTTATGAATCTGGGTGCTCCTGTATTGGGTGCTTATATATTTAGGATAATTAGCTCTTCTTGTGGAATTGATCCCTTTACAAATATACAATGGCCTTCTTTGTCTCTTTTGATCTTTGTTGGTTTAAAGACTGATTTATCAGATACTAGGATTGCAACCCCTGCATTTTTTTGCCTTCCATTTGCTAGGTAGATCATCCTCCATTCTTTTATTTTGAGCCTATGTGTGTCTCTGCACGTGAGATGGGTTTCCTGAATACAGCACACTGATGGGTCTTGACACTTTATCCAATTTACCAGTCTGTGTCTTTTAATTGGAGCATTTAGCCCCCATCAAAAAGAAGGGGGCAAAGGACATGAACAGATACTTCTCAAAAGAAGACTTTTACGCAGCCAAAAAACACATGAAAAAATGTTCACCATCAATGGCCATCAGAGAAGAGCATATCAAATCCACAATGAGATACCATCTCACACCAGTTAGAATGGCAATCATTAAAAAGTCAGGAAACAAAATGTGCTGGAGAGGATATGGAGAAATAGGAAGACTTTTACACTGTTGGTTGGACTGTAAACAAGTTCAACCATTGTGGAAGTCAGTGTGGGGATTCCTCAGGGATCTAGAACTAGAAATACCATTTCACACAGTCATCACATTACTAGGTATATACACAAAGGACTATAAATCATGCTGCAATAAACACACATGAACACGTATGTTTATTGCGGCATTATTCACAATATGAAACACTTGGAACCAACCCAAATGTCCAACAATGATAAACTGGATTAAGAAAATCTAGCACAAATCGAATAGGAAGAGCTGTGGTCTACAGCTCGCAGCATGAGCGACGCAGAAGAAGGGTGATTTCTGCATTTCCATCTGAGGTACCCTGTTCATCTCACTAGGGGGTACCAGACAGTCGGCGCAGGTCAGTGGGTGACTGCACCGTGCGCCAGTCAAAGCAGGGGAGAGGCATAGCCTCACACGGGAAGTGCAAGCAGTCACGGAGTTCCCTTTCCAGGGGTGACAGACGGCACGTGGAAAATCGGGCCACTCCCACTCGAATACTGTGATTTTCCGACGGGTTTAGGAAACGGTGCCCCAGGACATTATAGCCCACACCTGGCTCAGAGGGTCCTATGCCCAAGGAATCTCGCTGATTGCTAGCACAGCAGTCTGAGATCAAACAGCAAGTCGGCAACGAGGCTGGGGGAGGGGCGCCCGCCATTGCCCAGGCTCGCTTCGGTAAACAAAGCAGCCGGGAAGCTTGAACAGTGTGGTGCCGACCACAGCTCAAGGAGGCCTGCCTGCCTCTGTAGGCTCCACCTCTGGGGGCAGGGCACAGACAGACAAAAAGTCAGCAGTAACATCTGCAGATGTAAATGTCCCTGTCTGACAGCTTTGAAGAGAGAAGTGGTTCTCCCAGCACGCAGCTGGAGATCTGAGAATGGGCAGACTGCCTCCTCAAGCGGGTCCCTGACCCCTGACCCCCGAGCAGCCTAAATGGGAGGCACCCCCCAAGTAGCGGCAGACTGACACCTCAAACGGCCAATCAGGTACTCCAACAGACCTGCAGCTGAGGGTCCTGTCTGTTAGAAGGAAAACTAACAGAAAGGACATCCACACCAACAACCCATCTGTACATCACCATCATCAAAGACCAAAAGTAGATAAAACCACAAAGATGGGGAAAAAACAGAGCAGAAAACTAGAAACTCTAAAAAGCAGAGTACCTCTCCTCCTCCAAAGGAACGCATTTCCTCACCAGCAATGGAACAAAGCTGGACAGAGAATGACTTTGACGAGCTGAGAGAAGAAAGTTTCAGATGATCAAATTACTCCAAACTATGGGAGGATATTCAAACCAAAGGCAAAGAAGTTGAAAACTTTGAAAAAAAATTTAGAAGAATGTATAACTAGAATAACCGATACAGAGAAGTGCTTAAAGGAGCTGATGGAGCTGAAAACCAAGTCTCAAGAACTACGTGAAGAATGCAGAAGCCTAAGGAGCCAATGCGATCAAATGGAAGAAAGGGTATCAGCCCTGGGAGATGAAATGAATGAAATGAAGCGAGAAGGGAAGCTTAGAGAAAAAAGAATAAAAAGAAATGAGGAAAGCCTCCAAGAAATGTGGGACTATGGGAAAAGACCAAATCTACGTCTGATTGGCGTACCTGAAAGTGACGGGGAGGATGGAAACAAGTTGGAAAACACACTGCACGATATTATCCAGGAGAACTTCCCCAATCTAGCAAGGCAGGCCAGCATTCAGATTCAGGAAATACAGAGAATGCCACAAAGATACTCCTCGAGAAGAGCAACTTCAAGACACATAACTGTCAGATTCACCAAAGTTGAAATGAAGGAAAAAATGTTAAGGGCAGCCAGAGAGAAAGGTCGGGTTACCATCAAAGGGAAGCCCATCAGACTAACAGCGGATCACTCGGCAGAAACCCTACAAGAAAGAAGGGAGTGGGGGCCAATATTCAACATTCTTAAAGAAAAGAATTTTCAACCCAGAATTTCATATCCAGCCAAACTAAGCTTCATAAGTGAAGGAGAAATAAAATCCTTTACAGACAAGCAAATGCTGAGAGATTTTGTCACCACCAGGCCTGCCCTAAAAGAGCTCCTGAAGGAAGTGCTAAACATGGAAAGGCACAACCGGTACCAGCCCCTGCAAAATCATGCCAAAATGTAAAGACCATCGAGACTAGGAAGAGACTGCATCAACTAACAAGCAAAATAACCAGCTAACATCACAATGACAGGATCAAATTCACACATAACAATATTAACTTTAATTGTAAATGGACTAAATGCTCCAGTTAAAAGACACAGACTGGCAAATTGGATAAAGACTCAAGACCCATCAGTGTGCTGTATTCAGTAAACCCATCTCAATCCTAGGGGTTGCAATCCTAGTCTCTGATAAAACAGACTTTAAACCAACAAAGATCAAAAGAGACAAAGAAGGCCATTACATAATGGTAAAGGGATTAATTCAACAAGAAGAGCTAACTATCCTAAATATAAATGCACCCAATACAGGAGCACCCAGATTCATAAAGCAAGTCGTGAGTTACCTACAAAGAGACTTAGACTCCCACACTTTAATAATGGGAGACTTTAACACCCTACTGTCAACATTAGACAGATCAACGAGACAGAAACTCAACAAGGATACCCAGGAATTGAATTTATCTCTGCACCAAGCGAACCTAATAGACATCTACAGAACTCTCCACCCCAAATCAACAGAATATACATTTTTTTCAGCACCACACCACACCTATTACAAAATTGACCACATAATTGGAAGTAAAGCTCTCCTCAATAAATGTAAAAGAACAGAAATTATAACAAACTATCTCTCAGATCACAGTGAAATCAACCTAGAACTCAGGATTAAGAATCTCACCCAAAACCGCTCAACTACGTGGAAACTGAACCACCTGCTCCTGAATGAGTACTGGGTATATAACGAAATGAAGGCAGAAATAAAGATGTTCTTTGAAACCAACGAGAACCAAGACACAACATACCAGAATGTCTGGGATGCATTCAAAGCAGTGTGTGGAGGGAAATTTATGGCACTAAATGCCCACAACAGAAAGCAGGAAAGATCCAAAATTGACACCCTAACATCACAATTAAAAGAACTAGAAAAGCAAGAGCAAACACATTCAAAAGCTAGCAGAAGGCAAGAAATAACTATAATCAGAGCAGAACTGAAGGAAATAGAGACACAAAAAATCCTTCAAAAAATAAATGAATCCAGGAGATGGTTTTTTGAAAGGATCAACAAAATTGATAGACCACTAGAAAGATTAATAAAGAAAAAGAGAGGGAAGAATCATATAGATGCAATAAAAAATGATAAAGGGGATATCACCACCGATCCCACAGAAATACAAGCTACAATCAGAGAATATTACAAACACCTCTACGCAAATAAACTAGAAAATCTAGAAGACATGGATAAATTCCTCGACACATACACCCTCCCAAGACTAAACTGGGAATAAGTTGAATCTCTGAATAGATCAATAACAGCAGCTGAAATTGTGGCAATAATCAATAGCTTACCAACCAAAAAAAGTCCAGGACCAGATGGGTTCACAGCCGAATTCTACCAGAGATACAAGGAGGAGCTGGTACCATACCTTCTGAAACTATTCCAATCAATAGAAAAAGAGGCAATCCTTCCTAACTCATTTTATGAGGCCAGCATCATCCTGATACCAAAGCCGGGCAGAGACACAACCAAAAAAGAGAATTTTAGACCAATATCCTTGATGAACACTGATGCAAAAATCCTCAATAATATACTGGCAAACAGAATCCAGCAGCACATCAAACAGCTTATACACCAGGATCAAGTGGGCTTCATCCCTGGGATGCAAGCCTGTTTCAATATATGCAAATCAATAAATGTAATCCAGCCTATAAACAGAACCAAAGACAAAAACCACATGATTATCTCAATAGATGCCGAAAAGGCCTTTGATATAATTCAATAACCCTTCATGCTAAAACCTCTCAATAAATTAGGTATTGATGGGACATATCTCTAAATAATAAGAGCTCTCTATCACAAATCCACAGCCAATATCATACTGAATGGACAAAAACTGGAAGCATTCCCTTTGAAAACTGACACAAGACAGGGATGCCCTCTCTCACCACTGCTATTCAACATAGTGTTGGAAGTTCTGGTCAGGGCAATTAGGCAGGAGAAGGAAATAAAGGGTATTCAATTAGGAAAAGTGGAAGTCAAATTGTCCCTGTTTGGAGATGACATGATTGTATATCTGGAAAACCCCATTGTCTCAGCCCAAAATCTCCTTAAGCTGATAAGGAACTTCAGCAAAGTCTCAGGATACAAAATCAATGTACAAAAATCACAAGCATTCTTATACACCAATAACAGACAAACAGAGAGCCAAATCATGAGTGAACTCCCATTCACAATTGCTTCAAAGGCAATAAAATACCTAGGAATCCAAATTACAAGGGACGTGAAGGAACTCTTCAAGGAGAACTACAAACCACTGCTCAACGAAATAAAAGAGGATACAAACAAATGGAAGAACATTCTACGCTCATGGGTAGGAAGAGTCAATATCGTGAAAATGGCCATACTGCCTAAGGTAATTTACAAATTCAATGCCATCCCCATCAAGCTACCAATGACTTTCTTCACAGAATTGGAAAAAACTACTTGAAAGTTCATATGGAACTAAAAAGCAGTCCGCATCGTCAAGTCAATCCTAAGCCAAAAGAACAAAGCTGGAGGCATCACACTACCTGAATTCAAACTATACTACAAGGCTACAGTAACCAAAACAGCGTGGTACTAGTACCAAAACAGAGGTATAGATCAATGGAACAGAACAGAGCCGTCAGAAATAATGCCACATATCTACAAGTATCTGATCTTTGACAAACCTGACAAAAACAAGAAATGGGGAAAGGATTCCCTATTTCATAAATGGTGCTGTGAAAACTGGCTAGCCCTATGGAGAAAGCTGAAACTGGATCCCTTCCTTACACCTTATACAAAAATCAATTCAAGATGGATTAAAGACTTAAACGTTAGCTCTAAAACCATAAAAACCCTAGAAGAAAACCTAGGCATTACCATTCAGGACACAGGCACGGGCAAGGACTTCATGTGTAAAACACCAAAAGCAATGGCA
This sequence comes from Pongo abelii, assembly GCF_028885655.2. Classification (NCBI taxonomy): domain Eukaryota; kingdom Metazoa; phylum Chordata; class Mammalia; order Primates; family Hominidae; genus Pongo; species Pongo abelii. The sequence continues at coordinate 2,575,428 of NC_072000.2, read as the reverse complement.
ACAAAAGCCACAATTGACAAATGGGATCTAATTAAACTAAAGAGCTTCTGCACAGGGAAAGAAACTACCATCAGGGTGAACAAGCAACCTACAAGATGGAAAAAATTTTCGCAACCTACTCATCTGACAAAGGGCTAATATCCAGAATCTACAATGAACTCCAACGAATTTACAAGAAAAAAACAAGCAAACCCATCAAAAAGTGGGCGAGGGACATGAAGAGACACTTCTCAAAAGAAGACATTTATGCAGCCAATAAACACATGAAAAAATGCTCACCCTCACTGGCCATCAGAGAAATGCAAATCAAAACCACAATGAGATACCATCTCACACCAGTTAGAATGGTAATCATTAAAAAGTCAGGAAACAACAGGTGCTGGAGAGGATGTGGAGAAATAGGAACACTATTACACTGTTGGTGGGACTGTAAACTAGTTCAACCCTTGTGGAAGTTAGTGTGGCGATTCCTCAGGGATCTAGAACTAGAAATTCCATTCGACCCAGCCATCCCATTACTGGGTATATACCCAAAGGACTATAAATTCATGCTGCTATAAAGACACATGCACACGTATGTTTATTGTGGCATTATTCACAACAGCAAAGACTTGGAACCAACCCAAATGTCCAAAAATGATAGACTGGATTAAGAAAATGTAGCACATATACACCATGGAATACTATGCAGCCATAAAAATTGATGAGTTCATATCCTTTGTAGGGACATGGATGAAATTGGAAATCATCATTCTCAGTAAGCTATCGCAAGAACAAAAAACCAAACACCGCATATTCTTACTCACAGGTGGGAACTGAACAATGAGAACACATGGACACAGGAAGGGGAACGTCACACTTCAGGGACAGTTGTGGGATGGGGGGAGGGGGGAGAGATAACATTTGGAGATAAACCTAATGCTAGATGACGAGTTAGTGGGTGCAGTGCACCAGCATTGCACATGTATACGTATGTTACTTATCTGCACATTGCACACATGTACCATAAAACCTAAAGTAAAATAATAATAATAATTTTTTTAAAAAAAATATCGCACATATACACCATGGAATACTATGCAGCCATGAAAAATGATGAGTTTATGTCCTTTGTGGGGACATGGATGAAATTGTAAATCATTATTCTCAGCCAGCTATCGCAAGAACAAAAAACCAAATACCACATATTCACACTCATAGGTGGGAATTTTAAAATGAGAACACATGGACACAGGAAGGGAAACATCGCACTCTGGGGACTGTTGTGGTGTGGGGGGATGGGGGAGGGATATCATTGGGAGATATACCTAATGCTAGATGAAGGGTTGTTGGGTGCAGCACACCAGCATGGCACATGTATACATATGTAACTAAACTGCCCATTGTACACATGTACCATAAAACTTAATATATCATAATAATAAATAAAAAACGAGAAGTTTCTGAGAATGCTTCTCTCTAGTTTTTATGTGAAGATATTTCCTTTTCTGGTATAGGCCTCAAAGAGCTCCAAATATCCACTTCCACTTTCTACAAAAAGAGTCTTTCAAAACTGCTCTATCGAAAGAAATGTTCAACTCAGTGAGTCGAACGCACACATCACAAAGAAGTTTCAGAGAATGCTTTTGTCTAGTTTTTATGTGAAGATATTTCCTTTCCCAGCATAGGCTTCAAAGCTTTCCAAATATCCAGTTGAATATTCTACAAAAAGAGTGTTGCAAAACTGATCTATTGAAAGTAAGGTTCAAATCTGTGAGTTGCATGCACACATCACAAAGAAGTTCCTGATAATTCTTCTGTGTAGTTTTTAGGTGAAGATATTTCCTTTTCCTGCATAGTCCTCAAGGCACTCGAAATATCCACTTGCAGATCCTACAAAAAGTAGGTTTCAAAACAGCTCTATCTAAAGGAAGGCTCAAGTCTGTGAGTTGAATGCACACATCACAAAGATGCTTCTGAGAATGCGTCTGTCTACTTTTTATGTGAAAGTATTTCCTTTTCCAGCACAGACCCCAAAGCTCTCCAAATATCCACTTGGAGATTCTACAAAAAGAGTGTTTCAAAAGTGCTCTATCAAAAGAAAGGTTCAACTCTGTGAGCTGGACTCACACATCACAAAGAAGTTTCTCTGAATTCTTCTGTCTAGTTTTTATGTGAAGATATTTCCTTTTCCATCATAGGCCCCAAAGCACCCAAATATCCACTGACAGATTCTACAAAAAGAGTGATTCAAAAATGTGCTATCAAAAAGAATGTTCAAATCTGTGTGTTAAATGCACACTTCACAAAGAAGTTTCTAAGAATGCTTCTGTCTAGTTTTTATGTGAAGAAATTTCCTTTTCCAGCACAGGACTCAAAGCACTCCAGATATCCACTTGCAGATTCTAAAAAAGAGTGTTTCGAAACTGCTCTATCGAAAGGAAGTTTAAACTCTGTGAGTTGAATACACACATGAAAAAGAAGTTTCTGAGAATGCTACTATCTAGTTTTTATGTGAAGATATCTCCTTTTCCAGCATAGGCCTCAAAGAGCTCCAAATATCCAGTTGCAGATTCTACAAAAAGAGTGTTTCAAAACTGCTGAATCAAAAGGAAGGTTCTACTCTGTCACTTGAAAGCACACAACACAACGAACTTCCTGATAATACTTCTGTCTAGTTTTTATGTGAAGATATTTCCTTTTCCAGCATAGGCCTCAAAGCGCTCAAAATATCCTCTTGCAGATCCCATAAAAAGAGTGTTTCAAAACTGCTCTATCAAAAGGAACGTTCAACTCTCTGAGTTGAAAGCTCACTTCACGAAGAAGTTCCTGAGAATGCTTCTGTCTACTTTAAATGTGACAATAATACCTTTACCAACATAGGTTTCAAAGCGCTCTAAATATCCTCTTGCAGATTCCACAAAAAGAGTGTTTCCAATGTCCTCTGTCAAAAAGAAGGTTCAACTCTGCGAGGTGAATGCACACATGACAGAGAACTTTCTGAGAATACTTCTGTCTACTTTTCATGTGAAGAAATTTCCTTTTCCAGCATAGGCCTCAAATGGCTCCAAATATCCACTTTCAGATTCCACAAAAACAGCGTTTCAAAACTGCTCTATCAAAAGCAAGGTTCAACTCTGTGAGTTGAATGCACACATCACAAAGAAGTTTCTGAAAATGTTTTGTCTAGTTTTTATGTGAAGATATTTCCTTTTCCTATATAGGCCTCAAAGCGCTCCAATATCCACTTGCAGATTCTAAAAAAAGAGCGTTTCAAAACTGCTCTATCGAAAAGAAAATTTAACTCTTTGAGTTGAATGCACACATCAAAAAGAAGTTTCGGAGAATGATTCTGTCTAGTTTTTATATTAAGCTATTTCCTTTTCCAGCATAAGGTTCAATGTGCTCCAGATATCCACTTGCAGAATCTAAAAAAGGGTGTTTCAAAACTGCTGTATCAAAACGAAGGTTCATCTCCATGAGTTGAATACACACATCACAAAGAAGATTGTGAGAACGCTTCTGTCTATTTTTTATGTGAAGATATTTTGTTTTCTAGCATAGGCCTGAAAGCACTCCAAATATCCACTTGCAGATTCTACAAAAAGGTGATTCAAAACTAATCTATCCAAAGGAATGTTCAACACTGTGAGTTGAATGCACACATCACAAAGAAGTTCGTGAGAATGATTCTGTTTAGTTATTATGTGAAGATATTTCCTTTTACCGCGTCGTCCTAAAAGCGCTCCAAATATACACTTGCAGATTCTACAAAAAGAGGGTTTCAAAACTACTCTTTTAAACAGAAGGCTCAAGTCTGTTAGTTGAATTCACACATCACAAAGAAGTTTCTGAGAATGATTCCATCTAGTTTTTATGTGAAGATATTTTCTTTTCCATCATAGGCATCTATGCTCTCCAAGTGTCCACTTGCAGATTCTAGAAAAAGAGTGTTTCAAAAATGCTCTACCAAAAGTAAGGTTCAACACTGTGAGTTGAATGCACATATTACAAAGAAGTTCTGAGAATGCTTCTTTCTAGTTTTTACGTGAAGATATCTTATTCCAGCACAGGCCTCAAAGTGCTAAAACTATCCAGTGGCAGATGGTACAAAAACAGTTTTACAAAACTGCTCTATCAAAAGGGATGTTCAACTCTGTACGTTCAATGCACACATCAAAAAGAAGTTTCTGAAAATGCTTCTGTCTAGTGTATATGTGAAGCTATTTCCTTTTCCAGCACACGTGTCAAAGCACTCCGAATATCCACCGGCAGATTCTACAAGAAGAGTGTTTCAAAACTGCTCTATCAAAAGGAAGGTTCAACTCTGTGTATTGAATGCATACATCACAAAGAAGTTTCTGGGAATGCTTCTGTCTAATTTTTATGTGAACACATTTCCTTTTCCAGCATTGGTATCAAATCGCTCCAAATATCCAATTTCAGATACTACAAAAAGAGTATTTCAAAAGTGCTGTATCAAAAGGAAGGTTCAACTCCGTGAGATGAATGCACACATCACAAAGAAGTGTCTCAGAATGCTTCTGTCTAGTTTTAATATGAAGATATATCCCTATCTAGCATAGGCGTCAAAGCACTCCAAATATCCACTGGCAGATTCTACAAAAAGGGTGTTTCAAAACTTCTCCATCAAACGGAAGGTTTAAACCTGTGAGTTGAATGCACACATCAAAAAGAACTTTCTGAGAATGCGTCTGTCTGGTTTTTATGTGAAGATATTTCCTTTTCCAGCATAGGCCACAAAGCTCTCCAAATATCCACTTGCAGATTCTACAAAAAGAGTGTGTAGAAACTTCTCTATCAAAAGGAGGATTCAACTCTGTGCATTGAAAGCACACATCACAAAGAAGTTTCTGAGAATGCTTCTGTCTATTATTTATGTTAAGATATATCCTTTTCCAGCGTAGACCTCAAAGCTCTCCAAATATCCACTTGCAGATTCTACAAAAAGAGTGTTTCAAAACTACTCTATCAAAAGGAAGGTTCAACTCTGTGAGGTGGATGCACACATCACAAAGAAGTTTCTGAGAATGCTTCTGTCTAGTATTTATGTGAAGATGTTCCTTTTAACAGCAGAGGCCTCCAAGCGTTCCAAATATCCACTGGCAGATTGTAGAAAAAGAGTGATTATAAATTACTGTATCAAAGGGAAGGTCCAACACTGTGAGTTGAATGCACACATCACAAAGAAGTTTCTGAGAATGCTTCTGTCTAGTTTTTACGTGAAGACATTTCCTTTTCCAGCATTGGCATCAATGCACTCCAAATATCCACGGGCAGAATCTACAAAAAGAGTGTTTCAAAACTGCTCTATCAAAAGGAAAGTTCAACTCTGTGAGTTGAATGCCCACATCACAAAGTTGTTCCTTAAAATACTTCTGTCTAGTTTTTATGTGAGGATATTTCCTTTTCCAGCCTAGGCCTCACAGCACTACAAATATCTACTTGCAGATCCTGCAAAAAGAGTGTTTCAAAACTGCTGTATCAAAACTAAGGTTCAACTCTGTGAGTTGAATGCACACATCACAAAGAAGTTTCTCAGAATACTTCTGCCTAGGTTTTATATTAAGATATATCCTTTGCCAGAATAGGCCTCATATCACCCAAATATCTGGTGGCAGATGGTACAAAAATAGTGTTTCAAAACTGCGCTATCAAAGGAAAGTTCAACTCTGTATGTTTTTTTTCTTTTATTGTAATTATTATTATTATTATTATTATACTTTAGGTTTTATGGTACATGTGCCCAATGTGCAGGTAAGTTACATATGTATACATGTGCCATGCTGGTGCACTGCACCCACCAACTCGTCATCTAGCATTAGGTATATCTCCCAATGTTATCCCTCCCCCCTCCCCCCAACCCACAACAGTCCCTGAAGTGTGATGTTCCCCTTCCTGTGTCCACGTGTTCTCATTGTTCAATTCCCACCTATGAGTGAGAATATGCGGTGTTTGGTTTTTTGTTCTTGCGATAGTTTACTGAGAATGATGATTTCCAATTTCATCCATGTCCCTACAAAGGACATGAAATCATCATTTCTTATGGCTGCATAGTATTCCATGGTGTAGATGTGCCACATTTTCTTAATCCAGTCTATCATTGTTGGACATTTGGGTTAGTTCCAAGTCTTTGCTATTGTGAATAATGCGGCAATAAACATACGTGTGCATGTGTCTTTATAGCAGCATGATTTATAGTCCTTTGGGTATATACCCAGTAATGGGATGGCTGGGTCGAATGGAATTTCTAGTTCTAGATCCCTGAGGAATCGCCACACTGACTTCCACAAGGGTTGAACTAGTTTACAGTCCCACCAACAGTGTAAAAGTGTTCCTATTTCTCCACATCCTCTCCAGCACCTGTTGTTTCCTGACTTTTTAATGATCGCCATTAACTGGCTAGCCATATGTAGAAAGCTGAAACTGGATCCCTTCCTTACACCTTATACAAAAATCAATTCAAGATGGATTAAAGACTTAAATGTTAGACCTAAAACCATAAAAACCCTAGAAGAAAACCTAGGCAATACCATTCAGGACATAGGCATGGGCAAGGACTTCATGTCTAAAACACCAAAAGCAATGGCAACAAAAGCCAAAATTGACAAATGGGATCTAATTAAACTAAAGAGCTTCTGCACAGCAAAGGAAACTACCATCAGAGTGAACAGGCAACCTACAAAATGGGACAAAATTTTCGCAACCTACTCATCTGACAAAGGGCTAATATCCAGAATCTACAATGAACACCAACAAATTTACAAGAAAAAAACAAACAACCCCATCAAAAAGTGGGCGAAGGACATGAACAGACACTTCTCAAAAGAAGACATTTATGCAGCCAAAAGACACATGAAAAAATGCTCACCATCACTGGCCATCAGAGAAATGCAAATCAAAACTCTGTATGTTAAATGCACACATAACAAAGAAGTTTCTGAGAAAGCTTCTGTCTAGTTTTTAGGTGAAGATATTCCCTTTTCTAGCATAGGCCTCAAAGCGCTCCAGATATCCACTTGCAGATACTACAAAAATAGTGTTTCAAAACTGCTCTCTAGAAAGGAAGTTTCAACATGGTGCATTGAATAAACACATCACAAAGAAGTTTCTGAGAAAACTTCTTTCTAGTTTTCATGTGAAAATATTTCGTTTTCCAGCATAGGCCTCAAAGCGCTCCAAATAAACAGTTGCACATTCTACAAAAAGTGTGTTTCAAAACTGCTCTATCAAAACGAAGATTCAACTGCATCAGATGAAATCACACAACACAAAGAAGTTCCTGAGGATACTCTGTCTAGTATTTATGTGAAGATATTTCCTTTTCCAGCATAGACCTCAAAGCACTCCAAATATCCTCTTGCAGATTCCACAAAAAGTGTGTTTCAAAACTGCCCTATCAAAAGGAAGGTTCAACTCTGTGAGTTGAATGCACACATCACAAAGAAGTTCCTGAGAATGCTTCTATCTAGTTTTTATGACACGATAATTCCTTTTCCAGCATAGGCTTCAAAGTGCTCCAAATATCCTCTTGCAGATTCTACAAGAAGAGTGTTTAAAAACTGCTCTATCGAAAGCAATGTTCAACTCTTTGAGTTGAATGCACAGATTAGAAAGCAGTTTAGGAGAATGCTTTTTTCTAGTTTTTATGTGAGGATATTCCCTTTTCCAGCATAGGCCTCAAAGGGCTCCAAATATCCACTTGCAGAATCTACAAATAGAGTGTTTCAAAACTGATCTATTAAAAGGAAATTTCATCTCTGTGAGCTGAATGCACACATCACAAAGAAGTTCCTGAGAATGCTTCTGTGTAGTTTTTATGTGTAGATATTTCGTTTTCCCGCATAGTCCTCAAAGTGCTCCAAGTATCCACTTGCAGATTCTACAAAAGGAGGGTTTCAAAACTGTTCTATCAAAAGGAAGGCTCAAGCATGTGAGTTGAGTGCTCACATCACAAAAATGTTTCTGAGAATGCTTCTTTCTAGTTTTTGTGAGAAGATATTTCCTTTTCCAGCAGTGGTGTCTAAGTGCTCCAAATGTCCAATTGCAGATTCCAAAAAAGAGTGTTTCAAAACTTCTCTATCAAAATGAAGATTCAAATCTGTGAGTGGAATGCCCCCAACACAGATTAGTTTCTGAAAATGCTTCTGTCTAGTTTTTATGTGATGATATTTCTTTCTCCAGCACAGGCCTCAAAGAGTTACAAATATCCACTGGCAGATTCTACAAAAGGAGTGTTTCAAATCTGCTCTATCAAAACGGAGGTTCAACTGTTGTGAGTTGAATTCACACATCACAAAAATGTTTCTGAGAAATCTTCTGTCTAATTTTAATGTGAAGATATTTCCTTTTCCATCATAGGCCTCAAAGCGCTCCAAATATCCACTTGCAGATTCTACAAAAAGAGTGTTTCAAAACTGCTGAATCAAAAGGAAGGTTCAATTCTGCCAGTTGAAAGCACACGACACAACGAAGTTCCTGATAATTCTTCTGTCTAGTTTTGATGTGAAGATATTTCCTTTTCTAGCATAGGCCTCAAAGAGCTCAAAATATCCACTTGCAGATTCCACAAAAAGAGTGTTTCAAAACTTGCCTATAAAAAGGAAGTTTCAACTCTGTGACTTGAATGCACACATCACAAAGAAGTTTCTGAGAATGCTTCAGTCTAGTTTTTAGGTGGAGATATTTCCCTGTCCAGCTTAGGACTCAAAAAGCCCCAAATATCCACTGGCAAATTCTACAAAAATAGTGATTCAAAACTGCTCCATCAAAAGGAACGTTCAGCTCTGTGTGTTGAATGCATACATCACAAGGAAGTTTCCTGGAATGTTTCTATCTAGTTTTTATGTGCAGATATTTCCTTATCTAGCATAGGCGTCAAAGGGCTGCAAATATCCACTGGCCGACACTACTAAAAGTGTGTTTGAAAACTGCTCTTTCAAAAGGAAAGCTCAAATCTGCAATGTGAATTCACACATCACAAAGAAGTTTGTGAGAATACTTCTGTCTAATTTTTATGTGAAGATATTTCCTTTTCCAGCATAGATCTCAAAGCGCTCCAAATATCCACTTGCAGATTCTACAAAAAGAGTGTTTCAATACTGCTCTCTCAAAAGGAAGGTTCAACACTGTGAGCTGAATGGACACATCCAAAGATGTTCCTGAGAATGCTTCTGTTTAGTTTTTAAGTGAAGATATTTTCTTTTCCATCATAGGCCTCAAAGCGCTTCAAATATACACTTGCAGATTCTACAAAAAGAGTGTTTCAAAACTGCTCTATCAAAAGGAACGTGGCACTCTGTCAGTTGAATAAACACATTGCAACGTAGTTTCTGAGAAATTTTTTGATTTGCTTTTATGTGAAGATATTTCCTTTTCTAGAATAGGCCTCAAAGCCCTCCAAATATCCACTTGCAGATTCTACAAAAAGAGTGTTTCAAAACTTGTCTATCAACAGGAAGTTTCAACTCTGTGACTTGAATGCACACATCACAAAGAAGTTCCTGAGAATGCTTCTGTCTAGTTTTTATGTGGAGATATTTCCCTTTCCAGCTTAGGCCTCAAAGTGCTCCAAATATCCACTGGCAGATTCTACAAAAGGAATGTTTCAAAACTGATCCATCAAAAGGAAATTTCAACTCTGTGAGTTGAAATCACACATCACAAAGAAGTTTCTGAGAATGCTTCTGTCTAGTTTTTATGTGAAGATATTTCCTATTCCAGCATAGGCCTCAAAGCGCTCCAAATATCCACTTGCAGATTCTACAAAAAGTATGTGTAGAAACTGCTCTATGAAAAGGAGGGTTCAAATCTGTGAGTTGAATGCACACATCGCAAAGAATTTTCTGAGAATGTTTCTGTCTAGTATTTATGTGAAGATATTTCCTTTTCCAGCATAGGCCTCAAAACTCTCCAAATATCCACTTGCAGATTCTACAAAAGAGTGTTTCAAAACTGCTCTATCAAAAGGAAGGTTCAACTCTGTGAATTGAATGCACACATCACAAAGAAGTTCCTGAGAATGCTTCTGTCTAGTTTTTATTTGAAGACATTTCCTTTTCCAGCTTAGACCTCAAAGAACTCCAAATATCCACTTGCAGTTTCTACAAAAAGAGTGTTTCAAAACTGCTCTATGTAAAGGAAGGATCAACTCTGTGAGTTGAGTGCGCACATCACAAAGCTGTTTCTGAGAATGTTTCTGTCTAGTTTTTAAGTGAAGATATTTCCTTTTCCAGCAGAGGCCTCAAAACTCTCCAAATATCCACTTGCAGATTCTACAAAAAGAGTGTTTCAAAACTGTTCTATCAAAAGGAAGGTTCAACTCTGTGAATTGAATGCACACATCACAAAGAAGTTCCTGAGAATGCTTCTGTCTAGTTTTTATTTGAAGACATTTCCTTTTCCAGCTTAGAGCTCAAAGCACTCCAAATATCCACTTGCAGTTTCTACAAAAAGAGTGTTTCAAAACTGCTGTATCTAAAGGAAGGATCAACTCTGTGAGTTGAGTGCACACATCACAAAGCTGTTTCTGAGAATGTTTCTGTCTAGTTTTTAAGTGAAGATATTTCCTTTTCCAGCAGAGGCCTCAAAGCGCTTCGAATATCCCCTTGCATATTCTACAAAAAGAGTGTTTCACAACTGCTCTATCTAAAGGAAGGTTCAACTCTGTGAGTTGACTGCATACATCACAAAGAACTTTCTGAGAATGCTACTGTCTAGTTTTTATGTGAAGATATTTCCTTTTCCCGCATAGGTCTCAAAGCGCTCCAAGTATCCACTTGCAGATCCTACAAAATGATAGTTTCGAATCTGCCCTATGAAAAGGAAGGTTCAACTCTGTGAGTTGATTGCACACATCACAAAGAAGTTTCTTAGAATGCTACTGTATAGTTTTTATGTGAAGATATTTCCTTATCTAGCATAGGCCTCTAGGCCTTCCAAATACCCACTTGCAGATTCTACAAAGAGAGTGTTTCAAAACTGCTCTATCAAAAGGAAGATTGAATTCTGTGCGCTGAATGCCCACATAACAAAGAAGTTTCTGAGAATGCTTCTGTCTATTTTTTATGTGAAGGTAATTCCTTTTCATGCCTAGGTCTCAAATCGCTGCAAATATCCCCTGGCAGTTTCTACAAAAAGAGTGATTCTAAACTGTCGTCTCAAAAGGAAGATTCAACTCTGTGCGTTAAATGCACACATCACAAAGAAGTTTCTGATTATGCTTCTGTCTAGTTTTTATGTGAAGATATTTCCTTTTCCAGCATAGGCCACAAAGCGCTCCAACTATCCACTTGCAGATTGTGAAAAAAGAGTGTTTCGAAACTGCTCTATCAAAAGGAAGATTCAACTCTTTTATTTGAATGTGCATATCACAAAGAAGTTTCTAAGAATGCTTCTATCTAATTTTTATATTAAGATATTTCGTTTTCCATCATAGGCCTCAAAGCGCTCCAAATGTCCACTTGCAGATTCTACAATAAGAGTGTTTCAAAACTGCTCTATCAAAACGAAGGTTAACCTCTGTGAATTGAGTGCACACTTCACAAAGAAGTTTCTGTGATTGTTTCTTTCTAGTTTTTATGTGAAAGTATTTCTTTTTCCAGCCTAGGCCAGAAAGTGGTCCAAATATCCACTTCCAGATTCTACAAAAAGTGTGTTTCAAAACTGCTCTATCAAAAGGAAGGTTCAATTCTGTGAGGTGAATGCACACATCACAAAGAAGTTTCTGAGAATGCTTCTGTCTAATTTTTATGTGAAGGTATTTCCTTTTCCAACATAGGCCTCAAAACTCCCCAAATATCCACTGGTAGATTCTACAAAAATAATGTTTCAAAACTGCTCAATCAAAAGGAAGTTTCAACTCAGTGAGTTGAATGCAAACATCACAAAGAAGTTTCTGGGAATGCTTCTGTCTACTTTTTATGTGAATATATTTCTTTTTCCAGCATAGGCCTCAAAGCCCTCCAAATATCCACTGGCAGATGCTTCAAAAAGAGAGTTTCAAAACTCTCGATCAAAAAGAAGGTTCAACTCTGTAAGTTGAATGCACATATCATAAAGTAGTTTCTGAGAATCCTTATGTCTAGTTTTTATGTGAAGATATTTCCTTTTCCAGCTAGGTCTCAAAGCGCTCCAAATTTACAATTGCAGAAACTTCAAAAAGAATTTTTCAATTCTCCTCTATGAAAAGGAAGATTCAATTCTGTGACTTGAATGCACATATCACAAAGTAGTTGCTGAGAATGCTTCTTTCTAGTTTTTATGTGAACATATTTCCTTTTCCAGCATAGGCCTCAAAGCGCCCCAAATATCAACTTGCAGATCCTACAAAAAGTGTGTTTCAAAACTGCTCTTTCGAAAATAAGGTTCAACTCTGTGAGGTGAAATCACACATCACAAAGAAGTTTCTGAGAATGCTTCTGTCTAGTTTTTATGTAAAGATATTTTCTTTTCCAGGATTGGCCTCAAATCACTCCAAATGTCCACTTGCAGATTGTGCAAAAACAGTGTTTAAAAACTGCTCTATGAAAAGGAAGGTTCAACTCTTTGGTTTGAATGTACACATCACAAAGAAGTTTCTGAGAATGCTTCTGTCTAATTTTCATGTGCAGATATTTTCATTTGTAGCAGAAGCCTCAAAGCGCTCCAAATGCCCACATTCAGATTCTTCAAAAAGAGTGTTTTTAAACAGTTCTATCAAAGGGAATATTCAACTCTTTGGGTTGAAAGTAGACATCACAAAGAAGTTTCTGAGAATGCTTCTTTCTAATTTTTAGGTGAAGATATTTCCTTTTTCACCATAGGCCTCTTAGCGCTCCAATTGTCAACTTGCAGATTCAACAAAAAGAGTGTTTCAAAACTGCTCAACCAAAGAAAGGTTCAACTTGTAAGTTGGATGCACACATCACAAAGAAGTTTCACAGAATGCTTCCATCTAGTTTTTATGTGAAGATATTTCCTTTTCCACCATAGGCCTCAAAGTGTTCCAAATGTCCCCTTGCAGATTCTACAAATAGAGTGTTTCAAAACTGCTCAATCAAAAGAAATGTTCAACTCTGTGAGATGAATGAACACATCACAGAGAATTTTCTCAGAATGATTCTGTCTAGTTTTTATGTGAAGATATTTCCTTTTCTACCATAGGCCTTGAAGCACTCCAAATATCCATTTGCAGATTCTACAAAACGTGTGTTTCAAAGCTGTTCAATCAAAAGAAATTTTCAACTCTGTGAGATGAATGCACACATCACAAATAAGTTTCCCAGAATCCTTCTGTCTAGTTATTATGTGAAGATATTTCCTTTCCCACCATAGGCCACAAAACACTCCAAAAGTCCCCTTGCAAATTCTACAAAAAGTTTATTTCAAAACTGCTCAATCAAAAGAAAGGTTCAACCCTGTAAGACGGATGCACACCTCACAAAGACGTTTATCAGAATGCTTCTGTCTAGTTCTTAAGTGAAGATATCTCCTTTTCCACGATAGACCTCAAAGCGCTGCAAATGTCCACTTGCAGTTTCTACAAAAAGAGACTTTCCTAACTGCTCAATCAAAAGAAAGTTTCAACTCTTTGAGATGAATGCAGTCATCACAGAGAATTTTGTAAGAATGCTTCTGTCTAGTTTTCCTTTGAAGATATTTCTTTTACTGCCATAGGCCTCAAAGCACTCCAAATGTGCACTTTCAGATAGTACAAAAAGGGTGTTTCCAAACTGCTCAATCAAAATAAGTTTCAACTCTCTGAGACGAATGGGCATATCACAAAGAAATTTGTCAGAATGCTTCTGTCTAGTTTTAATGTGAAGATTTTTCCTTTTCCACCATAGGCCACAAAGCCTTCAAAATGTCCACTTGCAGATAGTATAAAAAGGTTGTTTGAAAACTGCTCAATCAGAAGTAAGATTCAACTCTGTCAGATGAATGCATCTATCACAAAGTAGTTTGTCAGAATGCTTCTAACTTGTTTTTATATGAAGATATTTCGTTTTCCACCATTGGCGTCAAAGCACTCCAAATGTCCATATGCAGATTCTACAAAAGGAGTGTTTCCAAACTGCTCAATCAAAAGAAATGTTCAACTCTGTGAGACGAATGGAAACATCAGAAAGAAGTTTCTCAAAAAACTTCTGTCTAGTTTTTATGTGGAAATATTTCCTTTTCCACCACAGGCCTCAAAGCTTTCCAAATGTCCGCTTGCAGATTCTACAAAAAGAGATTTTCAAAGCTGCTCAATATAAGAAAGTTTCAACTCTGTGAGATGAAAGCACAAATCACAAAGAAGTTTCTCAGAATGCTTCTGTTTAACTATTATGTGAAGGTATTTTGATTTCCACCTTAGGCCTCAAAGCATTCCAAATGTCCACTTGCAGATTCTACAAAAAGAGAGTTTCAAAACTGCTAAATCAAAAGTAAGCATCAACTCTGTGAGATGAATAAACATCTCAAAAAGAAGTTTGTCAGAAAGCTTCTGTCTAGTTTTTATGTGAAGATATTTCCTCTTCCACCATAGGCTGCAAAGCGCTCCAAATGTCCACTTGCCAATCCTTCAAAAAGAGTGTTTCAAAACTGCTTAGAGAAAGGAAAGGTTCAACTCTGTGAGATGAATGCAGAAATCACAAAGAATTTTCTCAGAAAGCTTCTGTCTAGTTTTTATATGTACATATTTCCTTTTCCACCATAGGCTTCAAAGCCCTCCAAATGTACACTTGCAGTTTCTACAAAAAGAGTGTTTCAAAACCGCTCAATCAAAAGAAAATTTCAACTCCTTGAGATGAATGCACACATCATGGAGAATTTTCTCAGAATGATTCTGTCCAGTTTTTATGTGAAGATATTTCCTTTTCCGCAGTAGGCCTCAAAGCGCTCCAAACGTCCACTTGACTTGCAGATTCTACAAAAAGAGTGTTTCAAAACTGTTCAGTCGAAAGTAAGGTTGAACTCTATGAGATGAATGCACATTTCACAGAGAATTCTGTCAGAATGCTTCTGTCTAGTTTTTATGTGAAGATATTTCATTTTCCACCATAGGCCACAAAGTGCTCTGAATGTCCACATGCAGATTCTTCAAAAAGAGTGTTTCTAAACTGCTCAATCAAAAGAAAAGTTCTACTCTGTGAGATGAATGAACACATCACAAAGAAGTTTCTCAGAATGCTTCTGTCTTGTTCTTAAGTGAAGATATCTCCTTTTCCACCATAGGCCGCAAAGCGCTCTACATGTCCACTTGCAGATTCTACAAAAACAGAGTTTCCAAACTACTCAATCAAAAGAAAGGTTCAACTCTGTGAGATGAATATACACATCACAAAGGAGTTTGTCAGAATTCTTCTCTCTAATTTTTAGGTGAAGATATTTCCTTTCCCACCATAGGCCACAAAGCACTCCAATTGTCCACTTGCACATAGGATAAAAAGCTTGTTTGAAAACTGCCCAATCAGAAATAAGGTTCAACTCTGTGAGATGAATGCACATATCACAAAGAAGCTTGTCAGGATGTTTCTGACTAGTTTTTCTGTGAAGATATTTCCTTTACCACCATAGGCATCAAAGTGCTCCAAATATCCATATGCAGATTCAACAAAAGGAGGGTTTCCAAACTGCTCAATCAAAACAAATGTTCAACTCTGTGAGATGATTGAACACATCACAAAGAAGTTTCTCAGAAAACTTCTGTCTAGTTTTTATGTGAAAATATTTCCTTTTCCACCGTAGGCCTCAAATTGCCCAAAATGTCCCCTTGCAGATCCCATAAAAAGAGAGTTTCAAAGCTGCTTAATGAAAAGAAAGGTTCAAATGTGTGAGATGAACACAGACATCACAAAGATAGTTTCTCAGAATGCTTCCATTTAGTTATTATGTGAAGATATTTTGATTTCCACCTTAGGCCTCAAAGCGCTCCAAATGTCCACTTGCAGATTCCAAAAAAAGAGTGTTTAAAACTGCTCAATCAAAAGAGAGATTCAACTATGGGAGATGAATGCACACGTTACAAAATGTTTCTCAGAATGCTTCTGTCCTGTTCTTAAGTGAAGATATTTCCTTTTCCTCCATAGGCCTCAAATCGCCCCAAATGTTCCCTTGAAGATCCCATAAAGAGTGTCTCAAAGCTGAGAAAGGTTCAAATCTGTGAAATGAATACAGAAATCTCAAAGATATTTTCTCAGAATGCTTCTGTCTAGTTATTATGTGAAGATATTTCGTTTTCCAACATTGGCCTCAAATCGCTCCAAATGTCCACTTGAAGATTCTAGAAAAAGTGTGTTTCAAACCCGCTCATTGGAAAGTAAGGTTCAAATCTGCGAGATGAATGCACACCTCACCAAATGGATTGTCAGAATGTTTCTATCTAGTTTTTATCTGAAGGTATTTCCTTTTCCACCATAGCCCAAAAATCAGTACAAATGTCCCCTTGCAGATTCTCCAAAAGGAGTGTTTCAAAACAGCTCAATCAAAAAAATGTTCAATTCTGTGAAATGAATGCACACATCACAAAGGAGTTTCTCAGAATGCTTCTGTCTAGTTTTTGATTCAAGATATTTCCTTTTCCACCTTACGCCTCAAAGCACTCCAAATGTCCACTTTCAGATTCTACAAAAAGAGTGTTTCCAAACTACTCAATCAAAAGAAATGTTCAACTCTGTGAGACAAGTGCACACATCACAAAGAATTTTCTCAGAATGATTCTGTCTGGTATTTAAATGAAGATATTTCCTTTTCCACCATAGGCCTCAAATCACTCCAAATTTCCAATTGCAGATAGTACAAAAAGGGTGTTTCAAAACTGCTCAATCAAAAGTATGTTTAAACTCTGTGAGATGAATGCACGCATCACAAAGAGGTTTGTCAGAATGCTTCTTTCTAGTTTTTATTTGAAGATATTCCCTTTTCCACCATAGGCCTCAAAGCACTCCAAATGTCCACGTGTAGATTATACAAAAAGAGTGTTCCAAAGCTGCTCAATCCAAAGAAAGTTTCAACTCTGTGAGATGAATGCATACATCACAAAGAATTTTCTCAGAATGATTCTGCCTAGTTTGTATGTGAAGATATTTCATCTTCTACCATAGGCTTCAAAGCGCTCCAAATGTACACATGCACATTCTAGAAAAAGTGTATTTCAAAACTGCTCCGTGAAAAGAAAGGTTCAAATCTGTGAGATTAATGCACATATCACAAATAAGTTTCTCAGAAAGTTTCTGTATAGTTTTTTTTGTGAAGATATTTCTATTTGCTCCATAGGCCTTAAGCGATCCAAATGTCCACTTTCAGATTCTAAAAAAAGAGTGTTTCAAAGCTGCTCAATCAAAAGAAAGGTTCAACTCAGTGAGATGAATGCACACATCACAAAGAAGTTTCTCAGAATGCTTCTGTCTAGTTCTTAAGTGAAGATATTTCCTTTTCCACCATGGGCCTCAAAGCGCTCCATATGCCCACTTGCAGATTCTACACAAAAAGCGTTTAAAACTGATCAATCAAAAGAAAGGTTCAGCTATGTGAGATGAATACACAAATAACAAAGAATTTTCTCAGAATGATTCTGTCTAGTTTTTATGTGAAGAAATTTCCTTTTACACCTTAGGCCTTAAACGTGCTAAATGTGCACTTGCAGATTCTACAAAAGGGTGATTCAAAACTGCTCAATCAAAAGAAATGTTCAAATCTGTGAGATGAATGCACACATCAAGAAGAAGTTTCTCTGAATGCTTCCTTCTAGTTCTTAAGTGGAGATATTTCCTTATTCACCATATGCCTCAAAGCACTCCAAATATCCACTTGCAGATTCTACAAAAAGTGTGTTTCCAAACTCCTCAATCTAAAAAGAGTTTCAACTCTGTGAGTTGAATGCACACATCACAAAGAAGTTCCACAGAATGCTTCTATCTAGTTTCATGTGAAGATATTTCCTTTTCCACCATAGACCTCAAAGTACTCCAAATGTCCACTTGCAGATTCCACAAAAAGAGAGTTTCTAAAATGCTCATTGAAAATAAGGTTCAACTCTGGGAGATGAATGCACACAACACAAAGAAGTTTCTCAGAATGCTTTTGTGTAGCTATGATGTGAAGATATTTCATTTTCCACCATAGGCCTCAAAGTGCTCCAATTGATCACCTGCAGATTCTACAAAAAGTGTCTTTCAAAGCTGCTCAATCAAAAGAAAGTTTCAACTCTGTGAGATGAATGCACGCATCCCAAAGAAGTTTCTGAGAATGCTTCTGTCTAGTTTTTCTGTGAAGATATTTCTTTTTCCAGCGTAGGCCTCAAAGCACTCCAAATATCCACTTGCCGATACTACAAAAAGAGTGTTTCAAAATTGCTCTGTTAAAAGGAACGCTCAACTCTGTGAGTTGAATGTGCACATCACAAAGAAGTTTCTGAGAATGCTTCTGTCTAGTTTTTATGTGAAGATTTTTCCTTTTCCTCAATTGGACTCAAAGCGCTCCAAATATCCATTTGCAGATTCTACAAAAAGAGTGTTTCAGAACTGCTCTATCAAAAGAAAGGTTCAATTCTGTGAGATGAACGCACACATCACAAAGAAGTTTCTAAGAATGCTTCTGTCTAGTAGTTAAGAGTAGATATTTCCTTTTCCACCATAGACCTCAAAGCGCTCCAATTTTCCACTTGCAGATTCTACAAAAAGAGTATTTCAAAGTTGCTCAATCAAAAGAAAGGTTCAATTCAGTGAGATGAATGCACATATCACAAACAGGTTTTTCAGAATGCTTCTGTCTATCTATTATGTGAAGATATTTCGAGTTCCACCGTAGGCTTCAATGCGCTCCAAATTTCCAATTGCAGATTCTACAAAAAGAGAGTTGCAAAACTGCTCAATTGAAATTAAGGTTCAATTCTGTGAGATGAATTCACACATCAAAAAGAAGATTCACAGAATGTTTCTGTCTAGTTTTATGTGAAGATATTTCCTTTCCCACCATAGGCCTCACAGCGCTCCAAATGTCCACTTGCAGATTTTAAAAAGAGATTGTTTCAAAACTTCTCAATCAAGAGAAAGGTACAACTCTGTGACATGAATGCACACCTCACAAAGGATTTTCTCAGAGTGATTCTGTCTAATTTTCAGGTGAAGATATTTCCTTTTCGGTCATAGGCCTCAAAGCACTACAAAAGTACACTAGAAGATTCTACAGAAAGACTTTTTCTAAATTGCTCAATGAAAATAAAGTTCAGCTATGGGAGATGAATGCACATATCACAAATAAGTTTCTCAGAATGCATTTGGCTATCTATTATATGACGATATTTCTTTTTCCACCATAGGCCTTAAAGCGCTGCAATTGTCCACCTGCAGATTCTACAAAAAGTGTGTTTCAAAGCTGATCAATCGAAAGTAAGGTTCAACTTTGTGAGATGAATGCACACATCACAAAGAAGTTTGTCAGAATGCTTCTGTCTAGTTTTTATTTGAAGATATTTCCATTTCCACCATAGACCGCAAAGCGTCCAAATATCCACTTGCAGATTCTACAAAAAGAGTGTTTCAAAATTGCTCAATGAAAAGAAAGGTTCAACTCTGTGAGATGAATGCACACATCACAAAGAAGTTTGTCAGAAAGTTTCTGTATAGATTTTAGGTGAAGATATTTCCATTTCCACAATAGGCCTCGCAGTGCTTCAAATGTCCACTTGCAGATTTTACAACAAGAGTGTTTCAAAGCTGCTCTATCAAAAGAAAGTTTCAACTCTGTGAGATGAATGCGCACATCACAAAGAAGTTTCTCAGAATACTTCTGCCTAGTTATTGTGTGAAGATTTTTCGTTTTCCACCATAGATCTCGAAACGCTCCAGTTGTCCACTTGCAGATTCTACAAAAAGAGTCTTTCAAAGCCTCCCAATTGAAACAAAGGTTCAACTCTGTGAGATGAATGCACACACCACAAAGGACTTTGTCAGAATGCTTCTGTCTAGCTATTACTTGAAGATATTTCCTTTTCCACCGTTGGCCTCAAATCGCTCCAAATGTCCAATTGCAGATTCTACAAAAACAGTCGTTCAAAGCTGGTCAATCAAAAGAAAGTTTCATTTGTATGAGATGAATGCACACATTTCAAAGAAGTATGTCTGAATTATTTTTTTTAGTTTTATGTGAAGATATTTCCTTTTCCACCATAGGCTCCAAAGCGCTCTAAATGTCCACTTTCAGATTATACAAAAAAAGTGTTTCAAAGCTACTCAATCAAAAGAAAGGTTCAACTCTGTGAGGTGAATGCACACATCAGAATGAAGTTTGTGAGAATTCTTCTGTCTATTTTTTATGTGAAGATATTTCCTTTTCCAATATAGGCCTCAGAGCTCTCCAAACGTCCACTTGCAGATTCTACAAAGAGTATTTTAAAACTGCTCAAGGAAAAGTAAGGTTCAACTCTGTGAGATGAATGCACACATTACAAAGTAGTTTGTCAGAATTCTTCTGTCTAGCTTTTATGTGAAGATATTTCCTTTTTCACCATAGGCCTCAATGCACTCCAAATGTCCAATTGCAGATTCTACAAAAAGAGCGCTTCAAAGCTGCTCAGACAAAAGAAAGGTTCAACTCCATAAGACGAATTCACACATTACAAAGAAGTTTATCAGAAGGTTTCTGTCTAGTTTTTATGTGCAGATATTTCCTTTTCCACCATAGGCCACAAAGTGCTCCAATTGTCCACTTGCAGATTCTACAAAAAGAGTGTTTCAAAGCTGCTCAATCAAAAGACAGTTTCTGTGTGATGAATGCACTCAAAACAAGGAAGTTTGTCAGAATGCTTCTGTCTAGTTTTTATGTGAAGATATTTTCTTTTCCAACATAGGGATCAAAGCGCTCCAAATGTCCACTTTCAGATTCTATAAAAAGTGTGTTTCAAAACTGCTCAATCTAAAGAAAGGATCAACTCTGTGAAATGAATACACACATCACAAAGAAGGTTTTCAAAATGCTTCTGTCTAGTTTTTATGTGAAGATATTCCCTTCTCCACCAAAGGCCTCAAAGTTCTCCAAATATCCACTTGCAGATTCTACAAAAAGAGTGTTTCAAAACTGCTCTATCAATCGGAAGGTTCAAATCTTTGAGTTGAATGCACACGTCCAAAGAAGTTTCTCAGAATACTTCTGTTCAGTTTTTATGTGAATATATTCCCTTTTCCAATATAGGCCTCAAAGCGCTCCATATGTCCACTTGCAGATACTACAAAGAGAGTGTTTCAAAACTGCTCTATCAAAAGGAAAGTTCAACTCTGTGAGTTGAATGCACACAACACAAAGAGGTTTGTCAGAATTGTTCTGTCTAGTTTTTATGTAGAGGTATTTCCTTTTCAACCATAGACCTGAAATTACTCTAAATGTCCAATAGCAGATTCTACAAAAAAGAGGGTTTCAAAGCTACTCAATCAAAATAAAGTTTCAAGTGTGTGAGATGAGTGCACACATTTCAAACAAGTTTGTCGAATGCTTCTGTCTAGTTTTATGTGAAGATATTTCCTTTTCCACCATTTGTCCCAAAGCGCTCTAAATGTCCACTTGCAGATTCTACACAAAGAATGTTTCAAAGCTGCTCAATCAAAAGAAAGGTTCAACTCTGTGAGGTGAATGTGCACATCACAATGAAGTTTTTCAGAATTCTTCTGTCTAGTTTTTATGTGAAGTTATTTCCTTTCCACCATCGGCCACAAAGTGCTCCAGTTGTCCACTTGCAGATTCTACAAAAAGTGTTTGAAGGCTCATCAATCAAAGAAAGATTGACATAGGAAGGGGAACATCACACTCTGGGGACTCTTGTCAGGTGGGGGGAGAGGGGAGGGATAGCACTGGGAGATAAAACTAATGCTTGATGACAAGTAAGTGGGTTCAGCACACCAGCATGGCACATGTATACATATGTAACTAACCTGCACATTGCACACTTGTACCATAAAACCTAAAGTATAATAACAATAAATAAAAAAATAAATAAATAATAAAAAGAAAAAAAAAGAAAGGTTCAACTCTTTGTGAGATGAATGCACACACCACAAAGAAGTTTCTCTTAATGCTTCCCTGTAGTTATTATATGAACTTACTTCACTATGCAACATAAGCCTCAAAGGCCTCAAATTGTGCACATGCAGACCCTACAAAAAGAGAGTTTCAAAATTGCTCAATTGAATGTAAGGTTCAGCTCTGTGAGTTGAATGCACACATCACAGTGAAGTTTGTCAGAAGGCTTCTGTCTAGTTTTTATGTGAAGATATTTACTTTTCCACCAAAGGCCTCAAAGCGCTCCAAATGTCCACTTGCACATTCCACAAAAAGAGAGTTTCAAAGCTGCTCAATCAAAAGAAAGGTTCAACTTTGTAAAATGAATGCACACATCAGAAAGACGTTTGTCAGAAAGTTTCTGTCTAGTTTTTATGTGAACATATTTCCTTTTCCACCATAGGCCACAAAGAGCTCCAATTGTCCATTTGCAGATTCTACAAAAAGATTGTTTCAAAACTGGTCAGTGAAAAGTAAGGTTCAACTCTGTGAGATAAAAGTACACATCAAAAAGAAGATTGTCAGAATGCTTCCGTCTGTTTTTTATGTGAAGATATTTCCTTTTCCACCATAGGCCTCAATGCACTCCAAATATCCACTTGCAGAGTCTACTAAAAGAGTGTTGCAAAGCTCATCAAACAAAGAAAGGTTCAAATCTTTCTGAGAAAAATGCACACATCACAAAGAAGTTTCTCATAATGCTTCTCTCTAGTTATTATATGAAGTTATTTCGTTATCCACCATAAACCTCAAAGCTCTGCAAATGTCCTGTTGCAGATTATACAGAAAGAGTGTTTCAAAACTGGTCCATTGAAAGTAACGTTCAATTCTGTAAGATGAATGCGCACAACACAAAGATGTTTCTCTGAATGCTTCTATCCAGTTTTATGTGAGGATATTTCCTTTTTCACAAAAGATCTCAAAGCTCTCCAAATATCCACTTGCAGATTCTACAAAAAGAGTGTTTCAAAACTGCTCATTGAAAAGTAAGGATTCCACTCTGTGAGATGAATGGACACATCTAAAAGAAGTTTGTCACAATGCTTCTGTCTGGTTTTTATGTGAAGATATTTCCTTTTCCACCATAGGCCCCAAAGCGCTCCAAATATCCACTTCCAGATTCTACAAAAAGAGTGTTTCAAAGCTCATCAATAAAAGAAAGTTTCAACTCTTTGTGAGATGAATGCACACATCACAAAAAGTTTCCCATAATGCTTCTCTATAGTTATTATATGAAGTTATTTCATTCTCCACCAAAAGCCTCAAAGCGCTGCAAATGTCCAGTTGCAGATTCTACAAAAAAGACTGATTCAAAACAGCTCAATCTAAAGAAAAGTTCAACTCTGTGAGCTGATCCCACAAATCACAAAGAAGTTTCTCTGAATGCTTCAGTCTAGTGATTATATGAAGATATTTTGTTATCCACCATAGGCCTCAAAGCGCTCCAAATTTCCAATTGCAGATTCCACAAAAAGAGGGTTTCAAAACTGCTCAATGAGAAGTAAGGTTCAACTCTGTGAGATGAATGTACACATCACAAATAAGTTTGCCAGAATGCTTCTGTCCATTTTTTTGTGAACATATTTCCTTTTCCACCATAAGCCTCAAAGCGCTCCAAATGTCCACTTGCAGATTCTGCAAAAGGAGTTCAATCAAAAAAGTTTCAATGCTGTGAGATGAATGTACACTTCACAAAGATTTTTCTTAGAATGTTTCTGTCTGGTTATTATTTGAAGATTTTTTGATAATCATAGGCTTCAAAGCACTCCAAATGTCCACTTACAGAATCTACAAAAAGAGTGTTTCAAAACTGCTTAATGAAAAGTAAGGTTCAACTCTGAGATGAATGCGCGCATCAAAAATAATTTTCTCAGAATGCTTCTGTCTAGTTATTTTGTGAAGATATTTCTTTATCCACAATAGGCCTCAAAGGACTCCAAATGTCCACTTGCAGATTCTACAAAAAAAGTTTCAAAAAGGCTCAATGAAAATTAATTTTCAACACTGTGAGATGAAGGCACACATCACATAGAAATTTTTCCGAATCCTTCTGTCTAGTTGTTATGTGAAGATATTTCCTTTTCCACCTTAGGCCTAAATGCGCTCCAAATGTCCATTGCAGAATCTACAAAGAGTGTTTCAAAACTACTCAATGAAAAGTAACGTACAATTCTGTGAGATAACTGCACACATCACCAAAAATTTTGTCAGAATGCTTCTTTCTAGTTTTTATGTAAAGATATTTCCTTTTCCACCATAGGCCCCAAAGCACTCCAAATGTCCACTTGCAGATTGTACAAAAAGAGTGTTTCAAAGCAGTTAAATCAAAAGAAAGGTTCAACTCCGTGAGATGAATGCACACATCACAAAAAATTTCTCACAATGCTTCTGCCTAGTTCTTATGTGAAGATACTTCCTGTTCCACCATAGGTCTCAAAACACTCCGAATGTCCACTTGCAGGTAGTACCAAAATGGTGATTCAAAACTGCTCAATCAAAAGTAAGGTCCAACTCCGTGAGATGAATGCACATAACACAAAGAACTTTGTCAGAATGGTTCTATCTAGTTTTTAAATGAAGATATTTAACTTTCCACCATCGGCCTCAAAGCTCTCCAAATGTCCCCTTGCAGATACTACAAAAAGAGAGTTTCAATCTGATCAATGTAAGGTAACGTTCAACTCTGAGATGAATGCACACATAACAAAGAAGTTTGTGAGAATGCTTCTGTCTAGTTTTTAAGTGAAGATATTTCTTTTTCCACCCTAGGCCCAAAAGCGCTCAAATGTCCACATGCAGATTCCACAAAAAGAGTGCTTCAAATGTGCTCAAACAAAAGGAAGGTTCAGCTCTGTGAGATGAATGCACACATAACAAAGAAGGTGGTCAGAATGCTTCTGTCTAGTTTTTAAGGGAAGGTATTTCCTTTTTCACCATAGGTCTCAAACGCTCCAAATGTCCACTTGCAGATTCTAAAAAAGAGTGTTTCAAAGCTGCTCAATCAAAAGAAAGGTTCAAGTCTGTAAGATGAATGCACACATCACCAAGAAGTTTCTCAGAACGTTTATGTCTAGTTTTTATATGAAGATATTTCCTTTTCCACCATATGCCACAAAGCGCTCCATTTGTCCACTTGCAGATGCTTTTTTTTATTATTATACTTTAAGTTTTATGGTACATGCGCGCAATGTGCAGATAAGTTACATATGTATACGTGTGCCATGCTGGTGCGCTGCACCCACTAACTCGTCATCTAGCATTAGGTATATCTCCCAATGTTATCCCTCCCCCCTTCCCCCACCCCACAACAGTCCCCGAAGTGTGATGTTCCCCTTCCTGTGTCCATGTGTTCTCATTGTTCAATTCCCACCTATGAGTGAGAATATGCGGTGTTTGGTTTTTTGTTCTTGCGATAGTTTACTGAGAATGATGATTTCCAATTTCATCCATGTCCCTACAAAGGATATGAACTCATCATTTTTTATGGCTGCATAGTATTCCATGGTGTATATGTGCCACATTTTCTTAATCCAGTCTATCATTGTTGGACATTTGGGTTGGTTACAAGTCTTTGCTATTGTGAATAATGCCACAATAAACATACGTGTGCATGTGTCTTTATAGCAGCATGATTTATAGTCCTTTGGGTATATACTCAGTAATGCGATGGCTGGGTCGAATGGAATTTCTAGTTCTAGATCCCTGAGGAATCGCCACACTGACTTCCACAATGGTTGAACTAGTTTACAGTCCCAACAACAGTGTAAAAGTGTTCCTATTTCTCCACAACCTCTCCAGCACCTGTTGTTTCCTGACTTTTTAATGATTGCCATTCTAACTGGTGTGAGATGGTATCTCATTGTGGTTTTGATTTCCATTTCTCTGATGGCCAGTGATGGTTAGCATTTTTTCATGTGTTTTTTGGCTGCATAAATGTCTTCTTTTGAGAAGTGTCTATTCATGTCCTTTGCCCACTTTTTGATGGGGTTGTTTTTTTTTTCTTGTAAATTTGTTGGAGTTCATTGCAGATTCTGGATATTAGCCATTTGTCAGATGAGTAGGTTGCAAAAGCTTTCTCCCATTTTGTAGGTGCCTGTTCACTCTGATGGTAGTTTCCTTTGCTGTGCAGAAGCTCTTTAGTTTAATTAGATCCCATTTGTCAATTTTAGCTTTTGTTGCCATTGCTTTTGGTGTTTTAGACATGAAGTCTTTGCCCATGCCTTTGTCCTGAATGGTAATGCCTAGGTTTTCTTCTAGGGTTTTTATGGTTTTAGGTCTAACATTTAAGTCTTTAATCCATCTTGAATTGATTTATGTATAAGGTGTAAGGAAGGGATCCAGTTTAAGCTTTCTACATATGGCTAGCCAGTTTTCACAGCACCATTCATTAAATGGGGAATTCTTTCCCCATTTCTTGTTTTTGTCAGGTTTGTCAAAGATCAGATAGTTGTAGATATGTGGCATTATTTCTGACGGCTCTGTTCTGTTCCATTGATCTATATCTCTGTTTTGGTACCAGTACCATGCTGTTTTGGTTACTGTAGCCTTGTAGTATAGTTTGAAGTCAGGTAGTGTCTTCACAGAATTGGAAAAAACTACTTTAAAGTTCATATGGAATCAAAAAAGAGCCCGCATCAATCCGAAGCCAAAAGAACAAACCTGGAGGCGTCATTTAGCATTTTTGAAACACTCTTTTTGTAGAATCTGCAAGTGGACATTTGGGGCACTTTGAGTACTATGATGGAAAAGGAAATATCTTCACATGAAAACTAGACAGAAGCACTCTGAGAAACTTCTTTGTGATGTGTACATTTATCTCACAGAGTTGAGCCTTCGTTTTGATTGAGCAGCTTGGAAGCACTCTTTATGTCGGATCTGCAAGTGAACATTTGGTGGGCTTTGAGTCCTATGGTGGACAGCGTAATATCTTCACATAAAAACTAGACAGAAACATTCTGACCAACTTTTTTCTGATGTGTGCATTCATCCCACAGAAGTGAACATTTGTTTTGATTGAGCAGCTTTGAAACCCTCTTTTTGTACAATATGAATGTAGACATTCGGAGCGCTTACAGGCTGATGGTAGAGAAGGAAATATCTTCATATAATTACCAGACAGAATCACTCTGAGAAACTTCTTTTGTTGTGTGCATTCATCTCTCAGAGTTGAATCTTACTTTTCATTGAGTAGTTTTGAAACAATCTTTTGGTAGATTCTGCAAGTGGACATTTGGAGCCCATTTAGGCCTATGGTGGAAAAGGAAATATTTTCACATAAAAATTAGATAGAAACATTCCAAAAAACTTCTAAGTGATGCATGCATTCATCTCACAGAGTTGAAACTTACTTTTCATTGAGCTGATTTGAAACAAACTTTTTGTAGTATCTGCAAGGGGACATTTGAAGTGCTTTGAGGCCTCTGGTGGAAAAGGAAAAAACTTCACAAAAAAAAAATAGACAGAAGCATTCTGACAAACTTCTTTGTGATTTGTGAATTCATCTCAGGGAGTTGAACATCTGTTTTGATTGAGCAGCTTTGAAACCCTCTTTTTTTAGAATCTGCAAGTTGACATTGGGAAAGCTTTGAGGCCTATGGCAGAAAAGGAAATATCTTCCCATAAAAACTAGACAGAAGCATTCTCACAAATTTCTGTGTGATGTATGCACTCATCTCACAGAGTTGAACCTTTCTGTTGATTGAGCAGTTTGGAAACACTCTTTTTGTAGAATCTGCAAGTTGACATTTGGAGCTCTTCTAGGTGTGTGGTGGAAAAGGAAATATCTTCACGTACAAACTAGATAGGAACATTCTGACAACCTTCTTTGTGATATGTGCATACATCTCACAGAGTTGAACCTTAATATTGATTGAGCAGTTTGGAAGAACCCTTTTTGTAATATACGCAAGTGGACTTTTGGAGTGCTTTCAGGCCTTCGGTGGAAAAGGAAATATCTTCGTTTAGGAACTAGACAGAAGCCATCTGAGAACCTTCTTAGTGATATGCGCATTCAGATCACACAGATGAAACTTACTTTTCATTCAGCAGTTTTGAAACACTGTTTTTGTAGAATCTGCAAGTGGACATGTGGAGTGTTTTGAGGCCTACGGTGGAAAAGGAAAATCTTCACATAAAAACTAGACAGAAACATTCTGACAAACATCTTTTAGATGTGTGCATTCATCTCACAAAGTTGAAACTTAGTTTTCATTGAACAGTTTTCAAACATTCTTTTTGTAGAATCTGCAAGTGGAGATTTGGAGTGCTTTGAGGCCTATGGTGGAAAAGGAAATATCTTCATATAAAAACTGGACAGAAGCATTCTGAGAAACTTCTTTGTGTTGTGTGAATTCATCTCACAGAGTTGAACCTTCCTTTTGATTGAGGAGTTTGGAAGCACTCTTTATGTAGAATCTGCAAGTGGGCATTTTGAGCGCTTTATGGCCTATGGTAGAAAAGGAAATATTTTCACATAACAACTAGACAGAAACTTTCTTACAAGTTTTTGCAATGTGTTCATTCACCTGAAAGAGTTGAACCTTTCTATTGATTGAGCAGCTTTGAAACATTCTTTTTGTAGAATCTGCAATTGAACATTTGGAGCGCTTAGAGGCCTATGGTGTAAAAGGAAATATCTTCACATAAAAATTAGACGGAAGCATTCTGACAAACATCTTTGTGATGTGTGCATTCATCTCAAAGAGTTGAACCTTTCTTTTGATTGGTCAGTTTTGAGACACTCTTTTTATATAATCTGCAAGTGGAGATTTGGAGTGCTTTGTGGCCTACGGTGGAAAAGGAAATATCTTCACATAAAAACTGGACAGAATCATTCTGGGAAACTTCTTTGTGATGTGTGCACTTATCTCAAAGAGTTGAACCTTCCTTTTGATTGAGGAGTTTGGAAGCCCTCTATGTATACTCGGCAAGTGGACATTTGGACCTCTTTGAGGCCTATGGTGGAAAAGGAAATATCTTCACATAAATACTAGACAGAAGCATTCTGACAAACTTCTTTGTGATGTGTGTATTCACCTCACAGAGTTGAACCTTACTTTTGATTGAGCAGCTTTAAAACCCTCTGTTTGTAGTATCTGCAGGTGGACATTTGGAGCGCTTTGAGGCCTGTGGTGGAAATGGAATTATCTTCACATAAAAACTAGACAGAAGCATCCTTAAAATATTTTATGTGATGTGTGGATTCATTGCATAGAATTGAAGCTTACTTTTCTTTGATCAGTTTTGAAAACCACTTTTTGCAGTATCTGTAAGGGGACATTTGAGTGCTTTGAGGCCTATGGTGGAAAAGAAAATACCTTCACAAAAAAACTGGACAGAAGGATTCTGATGAACTACTTTGTAATGTGTGCATTCATCTGAGAGAGTTGAACCTTTCTTTTGATTGAGCAGCTTTGAAATATTCTTTTTGTACAATCTGCAAGTGAACATTTGGAGCACTTTAAGGCCTTTGGTGGAAAAGGAAATATCTTCATATAGGAACTAGGCAGAATGAGTGAAATGAATGCACACTTCACAAAGAAGTTTGTCAGAATGCTTCTGTCTAGTTTTTATGTTAAGATATTTCCTTTTCTACCATAGGCGCAAAAGCGCTCCAAATGTTCACTTGCAAATTCTACAAAAAGTGTGTTTCAAAGCTCCTCAATCAAAAGAAAGTTTCAGCTTTGTGAGATGAATGCACACATCACAAAGAAGTTTGCCAGAATGCTTCTGTCTAGTTTTCATGTGAAGATGTTTCATTTTACACCATAGGCCTCAAAGTGCTCCAAATGTCCACTGGAAGATTCTACAAAAAGAGTGTATCAAAACTCGTCAACGAAAATTAAATTTCAACTCTGTGAGATTAATGCACACATCACGAAGATGTTTGTCAGAATGCATCTGTCTGGTTTTTATGTGAAGATATTCACTTTTCCACCATAGGCCTCAAAGCTGTCCGAATGTCCACTTGCAGATCTGCAAAAAGAGTGTTTCAAAACTGACCAATCAAAAGAAACGTTCAATTCTGTGAGATGAATGCACACATCACAAAGAAGTTTGTCAGAATGCTTCTGTCTCATTTTTATGTGAAGATATTTCCTTTTCCACCGTAGGCCTCAAAGTGCTAAAAATATCCACTTGCAGATTCTACAAAACAAGTGTTTCCAAACTGCTCAATGAAAAGTAAGGTTCAACTGTGTGAGGTGAATGCACACATCACAAAGGAGTTTTTCAGAATGCTTCTCTCTAGTTTTTATGTGAAGATATTTCCTTTTCCAACATAGGTCTCTTGTGCTCCAAATATCCACTTGCACATCCTTCAAAAAGAGTGTTTCAAAACTGCTCAATCGAAGGTAAGGTTCAATTCTATGCAATGAATGTACCCATCACAAAGAAATTAGTCAGAATGCTTCTGTGTAGTTCTTAAATTAAGATATTTTCTTTTCCACCAATGGCCCCAAAGCACTCCGAAATTCCACTTGCGGATATTACAAGAAGAGTGCTTCAAAACTGCCCAATCAAAAGTAAGGTTCACCTATCTGAGATGAATGCACTTATCACAAGGAAGGCTGTCAGAATGCTTCTGTCTAGTTTTTATGTGAAGATATTTCCTTTTCCACCAAACACCTAAAATCGCTCCAAATATCCACTTGCAGATACTTCAAAAAGAGTGTTTCCAAACTGTTCCATCAAAAGAAAGGTTCAACTCTGTGAGATGAATGCACACATCACAAAAAAGTTTGTCAGAATGATTCTGTCTTGTTTTTATGTGAATATATTTCCTTTTCCGCCGTTGGCCACAAAACTCTCCAAATGTCCTCTTGCAGATTCTACAAAAAGAGTTATTCAAAGTTGCTCAATCAAAAGAACAGTTCAAATCTGAGATGAATGCACACATCACAAACAAGTTTTTCAGAATGCTTCTATCTAGTTAGTATATGAAGATATTTCGTTATCCACCATAGGCCTCAAATTGCTCCAAATGTCCTCATACAGATTCTTCAAAAACAGTGTTTCAAAACTGCTCAATGAAAAATAAGGTTCAACTCTGTGAGATGAATGCACCCAACGCAAAGAAGTTTGTCAGAATGCTTCTGTCTATTTTTTATGTTAAGATATTTCCTTTTTCACCATAGGTCTCAAAGCGCTCCAAATGTCCATTTGCAGATTCTGCAAAAAGAGGGTTTCCATGCTGCTGAATCAAAAGAAAGTTTGAACTCTGTAAGATGAATGCACAAATCACAAAGAAGTTTGTCAGAAGTTTCTGTCAAGTTTTTATGTGAAGATATTTCCTTTTCGACCTAAGCCCCAAAGCTCTCCAATTGTCCACTTGCAGATTCCACAAAAAGAGTGTTTCAAAACTGTTCAATGAAAAGTAAAGTTCAACTCTGTGAGATAAATGTGCTCGTCACAGAGAAGTTTCTCATAATTCTTCTGTCTACTTATTGTATGAAGATATTTCTTTATCCACCATAGGCCGCAGAGCGCTCCAAATGTCCACTTGCAGATTCTACAAAAAGAGTGTTTCAAAAGTGCTCAATTGAAAGTAAGGTTCAACTCTGTGAGATTAATGCACACATCACAAAGAAAGTCCTCAGAATGCTTCTGTCTAGATCTTATGTGAAGATATTTCCTTTTGCACCATAGGCCTCAAAGCAAACCAAATATCCACTTGCAGATAGTACAGAAAGGTTGTTTCAAAGCTGCTCAATCAAAAGTAAGGTTCAAATCTGTGAGATGAATGCACATATCACAAAGAAGTTTGTCAGAATTCTTCTGTCTAGTTTTTATGTCAAGGTACTTCCTTTTCCACCATCGGCCTCAAAGCACTCTAAATGTCTACTTGCAGATTCTATAAAAAGAGTGTTTCAAAACTGCTCAATGGAAAGTAAGTTTCAAATCTGTGAGATGAATGCACACATCACAAAGAAGTTTGTCAGAATGCTTCTGTCTATTTTTTATGTGAAGATATCAACTTTTCCTCCGTGGGCCTCAAAGCCCTCCCAATGTCCACTTGCAGATTCTACAAAAAGAGTGTGTCAAAACTATTCAATGGAAAGCAAGGTTCAACTTGGTGAGACTAATGAACACATGACAAGCAAATTTGTCAGAATGTTTCTGTCTTGTTTTTAAGTGAAGATATTACCTTTTCTACCATAGGCCTCAAAAAACTCCAAATATCCACTTTTGGGGAGTACAAACAGAGGGTTTCAGAACTGCTCAGTGAAAAGTAAGTTTCAACTCTATGAGATGAACACACATATCACAAGGAAGGTTGTCAGAATTCTTCTGAGTGGTTTTTAGGTGAAGAAATTTCCTTTCACACAATAGGCCTCAAAGCACTCAAATTGTCCAATTTCAGGTTGCATAAAAAGAGATTTTCAAAACTGCTCAACACAACAAAGTTACAACTCTGTGAGATGAATGCACACATCATGTAGAAGTTTGTCAGAATGCTTCTGTCTAGTTTTTATGTGAAGATATTTTCTTTTCCACCATAGGCCTCAAAGCACTCCAAATCTCCACTTGCAGATTCTATAAAAAGAGAGTTTCAAAACTGACCAATCAAAAGAAAAGTTCAACTCTTTGAGATGAATGCACACATCACAAAGAAGTTTGTCAGAATGCTTCTGTCTAGATTTTCAGTGAAGATAAGGCCTTTTCCACTATAGGCCTCAAAGCACTACAAATGTCCACTTGCAGATTGTACAAAAAGAGTGTTTCAAAGCTGCTCAAACAAAAGAAAGGTTCAACTCTGTGAGATGAATGCACACATCGCAAAGAACTTTGTCAGAATGCTTCTGTTTAATTTTTATGTGAAGATATGTCCTTTCCCATCATAGGCCTCAAAGGTCTCCAAATGTCCACTTGCAGATTCTACAAAAAGAAAGGTTCTATTGCTCAACCAAAAGAAAGGTTCAACTCTGTGAGATGAATGCTCTCATCAGAAAGAAGTTTGTCAGAATGCTTCTCTCCAGTTTTTATGTGAAGATATTTCCGTTTCCACCATTGGCCTCGGAGAGTTCCAATTATCCAATTGCAGATTCTATAAAAAGAGTGTTTCAAAACTGCTCAATGAAAAGTAAGGTTCAACTCTGTGAGACGAATGCACTCATCATAAAAAAGTTTGTCAGAATGCTTCTGTCTTGTTTTTATGTGAACATATTTCATTTTCCACCATAGGCATCAAAGCGCTCCAAATATTCACTTGCTGATTTCACAAAAAGAGTGTTTCAAAGCTGCTGAATCAAAAGAAAAATTCAACTCAGTGTGAGATGAACTCACACCACACAAAGAAGTTTCTCATTATGCTTCTGTCTAGTTATTATAGGAAGATATTTCTTTCTCCACCATAATCCTCAAAGCACTCCAAATGTCCACCTGCAGATTCTACAAAAATAGAGTTTCAAAACTGCTCAGTGAAAAGAAAGGTTCAACACTCTAAGATGGATGAACACATCACAAAGAAGTTTTCCAGAAAACTTCTGTCTAGTTTTTATGTGAAGATGTTTCCTTTTCCACTATAGGCCTCAAAGTGCTCCAATTGTCCACTTGCAGATTCTACAAAAAGAGGGTTTGAAAACTGCTCAAAAAAGTAAGGCTCAACCCTGTGAGATGAATGCACACATCAAAAAGAGTTTTGTCAGAATGCTTCTATCTGGTTTTAATGTGAAGATATTTCCTTTTCCACCATAGGCCTCAAATCACTCCAAAGGTCCACTTGCAGAATCTACAAAAAGAGTGTTTCAAAGCTCCTCAATCAAAAGAAAGGTTCTACTCAGTGTGAGAGGAACGCACCCATCACAAAGAAGTTTCTCATAATGCTTCTGTCTAGTTATTATATGAAGATATTTGGTTACACACTATAGGCCTCAAAGCGCTCCAAATGTCCACTTGCAGATTCTACAAAAAGAGTGTTCCAAAACTGCTCAATCGAGAGTAAGTTTCAACACTGTGAGATGAATGGACACACTACAAAGTAGTTTTTCAGTATGCTTCTGTCTAGTTTTTATGGGAAGATATTTCTTTTTCCACCATAGGCCTCAAAGCGCTCCAAATGCCCACTTACAGATTCTACAAAGAGACTTTTTCAAACCTCCTCAACTGGGGGGGAGGAGCCAAGATGGCCGAATAGGAACAGCTCCGGTCTACAGCTCCCAGCCTGAGCAACGCAGGAGACGGTTGATTTCTGCATTTCCATCTGAGCTACCGGGTTCATCTCACTAGGGAGTGCCAGACAGTGGGCACAGGTCAGTGGGTGCACACACCGAGCATGAGCCGAAGAAGGGTGAGGCATTGCCTCACTCAGGAAGCGCAAGGGGTCAGGGAGTTCTCTTTCCTAGTCAAAGAAATGGGTGACAGAGGGCACCTGGAAAATCGGGTCACTCCCACCCAAATACTGCGCTTTTCCGACGAGCTTAAAAGACAGCACACCAGGAGATTAATATCCCACACCTGGCTCAGAGGGTCCTACGCCCACAGAGTCTCACTGATTGCTAGCACAGCAGTCTGAGATCAAACTGCAAGGTGGCAGTGAGGCTTGTGAAGGGGTGATCGCCATTGCCCAGGATTGCTTAGGTAAACAAGGCAGCCGGGAAGCTCTGACAGGGTGGAGCCCACCACAGCTCAAAGGGGCCTGCCTGCCTCTGTAGGCTCCACCTCTGGGGGCAGGGCACAGACAAACAAAAAGACAGCAGTAACATCTGCAGACTTAAATGTCCCTGTCTGACAGCTTTGAAGAGAGCAGTGGTTCTCCCAGCATGCAGCAGGAGATCTGAGAATGGGCAGACTGCCTCCTCAAATGGGTCCCTGACCCCTGACCCCCGAGCAGCTTAACTGGGAGGAACCCCCCAGCAGGGGCAGACTGACACCTCACAAGGCCGGCCATGTACTCCAACAGACCTGCAGCTGAGGGTCCTGTCTGTTAGAAGGAAAACTAACAGACAGAAAGGACATCCACACCAAAATCCCATCTGTACATCACCATCATCAAAAACCAAAAGTAGATAAAACCACAAAGATGGGGAAAAAACAGAGCAGAAAAACTGAAAACTCTAAAAAGGAGAGTACCTCTCCTCCTCAAAACGAATGCAGTTCCTCACCAGCAACGGAACAAAGCTGGATGGAGAATGACTTTGACAAGCTGGAAGAAGAAGGCTTCAGATGATCAAATTATTCTGAGCTACGGGAGGATATTCAAACCAAAGGCAAAGAAGTTGAAACTTTGAAAAAAATTTAGAAGAATGTATAACTAGAACAACCAATACAGAGAAGTGCTTAAAGGAGCTGAAGGAGCTGAAAACCAAGGCTCGAAAACTACGTGAAGAATGCAGAAGCCTCAGGAGGCGATGCAATCAAATGGAAGAAAGGGTATCAGCAATGGAAGATGAAATGAATGAAATGAAGTGAGAAGGGAGGTCTAGAGAAAAAAGAATAAAAAGAAATGAGCAAAGCCTCCAAGAAATATGGGACTATGTGAAAAGACCAAATCTACATCTGATTGGTGTACCTGAAAGTGACGGGGAAAATGGAACCAAGTTGGAAAACACACTGCACGTTATTATCCAGGAGAACTTCCCCAATCTAGCAAGGCAGGCCAACATTCAGATACAGGAAATACAGAGAACACCACAAATATACTCCTCGAGAAGAGCAACTCCAAGACACATAATTCTCAGATTAACCAAAGTTCAAATGAAGGAAAAAATGTTAAGGGCAGCCAGAGAGAAAGGTCGGGTTACCCTCAAAGGGAAGCCCATCAGACTAACAGTGGATATCACAGCACAAATTCTGCAAGCCAGAAGAAAGTGGGGGGCAATATTCAACATTCTTAAAGAAAAGAATTTTCAACCCAGAATTTCATATCCAGCCAAACTTAGCCTCATAAGTGAAGGAGAAATAAAATACTTTACAGACACGCAAATGCTGAGAGATTTTGTCAACACCAGGCCTGCCCTAAAAGAGCTCCTGAAGGAAGCGCTAAACGTGGAAGGCACAACCAGTACCAGCCGCTGCAAAATCATGCCAAAATGTAACGACCATCGAGACTAGGAAGAGACTGCATCAACTAACGAGCAAAATAACCAGCTAACATCATAATGACAGGATCAAATTCACACATAACAATATCAACTTTAAGTGTAAATGGACTAAATGCTCCAATTAAAAGACACAGACTGGCAAATTGGATAAAGAGTCAAGACCCATCAGTGTGCTGTATTCAGAAAACCCATCTCACGTGCAGAGACACACATAGGCTCAAAATAAAAGGATAGAGGAAGATCTACCAAGCAAATGGAAAACAAAAAAAAGCAGGGGTTGCAATCCTAATCTCTGATAAAACAGACTTTAAACCAACAAAGATGAAAAGAGACAAAGAAGGCCATTACATAATGGTAAAGGGATCAATTCAACAAGAATTGTTGAATTCTTGGGTGCGTATCATAAATTTATATGCACCCAATACAGGAGCACCCAGATTCATGAAGCAAGCCCTGAGTGACCTAAAAAGAGACTTAGACTCCCACACATTAATAATGGGAGACTTTAACACCCTACTGTCAACCAACAGATCAACGAGACAGAAAGTCAAAAAGAATACCCAGGAATTGAACTCAGCTCTGCACCAAGCGGACCTAATAGACATCTACAGAACTCTCCACCCCAAATCAACAGAATATACATATTTTTCAGCACCACACCACACCTATTACAAAATTGACCACATACTTGGAAGTAAAGCTCTCCTCAATAAAAGAAAAAGAACAGAAATTATAACAAACTATCTCTCAGATCACAGTGCAATCAAGCTAGAACTCAGGATTAAGAATCTCACTCAAAACCGCTCATCTACATGGAAACTGAACAACCTGCTCCTGAATGACTACTGGGTACAAAAGGAAATGAAGGCACAAATAAAGATATTCTTTGAAACCAAAGAGAACAAAGATACAACATGCCAGAATCTCTGGGATGCATTCAAAGCAGTGTGTAGAGGGAAATTTATAACACTAAATGTCCACAAGAGAAAGCAGGAAAGATCGAAAATTGACACCCTAACATCAGCATAAAAAGAACTAGAGAAGCAACAGCAAACACATTCAAAAGCTAGCAGAAGGCAAGAAATAACTAAAATCAGAGCAGAACTGAAGGAAATAGAGACACAAAAAAAAAACCCTTCAAAAATAATGAATCCAGGAGCCGGTTTTTTGAAAGGATCAACAAAATTGATAGACCACTAGCAAGATTAATAAAGAAAAAAAGAGAGAAGAATCAAATAGATGCAATAAAAAATGATAAATGGGATATCACCACTGATCCCACAGAAATACAAACTACCATCAGAGAATACTACAAACACCTCATGCAAATAAACTAGAAAATCTAGAAGAAATGGATAAATTCCTCGACACATTCACTTTCCCAAGACTAAACCAGGAAGAAGTTGAATCTCTGAATAGACCAATAACAGGAGCTGAATTTGTGGCAATAATCAATAGCTTACCAACCAAAAAAAAGTCCAGGACCAGATGGATTCACAGCCGAATTCTACCAGAGGTACAAGGAGGAACTGGTATCGTTCCTTCTGAAATTATTCCAATCAATAGAAAAAGAGGGAATCCTCCCTAACTCTTGTTATGAGGTCAGCATCATCCTGATACCAAAGCCTGACAGAGACACAACCAAAAAGGAGAATTTTAGACCAATATCCTTGATGAACACTGATGCAAAAATCATCATTAAAATACTGGCAAACTGAATCCAGCAGCACATCAAAAAGCTTATCCACCATGATCGAGTGGGCTTCATCCCTGGGATTCAAGGCTGGTTCAATCTATGTAAATCAGTAAATTTAATCCAGCATATAAACAGAACCAGAGACAAAAACCACATGATTATCTCAACAGATGCAGAAAAGGCCTTTGACAAAAATCAACAACCATTCATGCTAAAAACTCTCAATAAATTAGGTATTGATGGGACATATCTCAAAATAATAAGAGCCATCTATGACAAACCCACAGCCAATATCATACTGAATGGGCAAAAACTGGAAGCATTCCCTTTGAAAACTGGCACAAGACAGGGATGCCCTCTCTCACCACTCCTATTCAACATAGTGTTGGAAATTCTGGCCAGGGCAATTAGGCAGAAGAAGGAAATAATGGGTATTCAAATAGGAAAATACGATGTCAAATTGTCCCTGTTTGCAGATGACATGATTGTATATCTAGAAAACCCCATCATCTCAGCCCAAAATCTCCTTAAGCTGATAAGCAACTTCAGCAAAGTCTCAGGATACAAAATCAATGTACAAAAATCACAAGCATTCTTATACACCAATAACAGACAAACAGAGAGCCAAATCATGAGTGAACTCCCATTCACAATTGCTTCAAAGAGAATAAAATACCTAGGAATCCAACTTACAAGGGATGTGAAGGACCTCTTCAAGTAGAACTACAAACCACTGCTCAAGAAAATAAAAGAGGATACAAACAAATGGAAGAACATTCCATGCTCATGGGTAGGAAGCATCGATATTGTGAAAATGACCATACTGCCCAAGGTAATTTGTAGATTCAATGCCATCCCCATCAAACTACCAATGACTTTCTTCACAGAACTGAAAAAATCTACTTTAAAGTTCATATGGAACCAAAAAAGAGCCTGCATCGCCAAGTCAATCCAAAGCCAAAAGAAAAAAGCTGGAGGCATCACACTACCTGACTTCAAACTATACTACAAGGCTACAGTAACCAAAACAGCATGGTCCTGGTACCAAAACAGAGATATAGATCAATGGAACAGAACAGAGCCCTCAGAAATAATGCCACATATCTACAACTATCTGATCTTTGACAAACCTGACAAAAACAAGCAATGGGGAAAGAATTTCCTATTTAATAAATGGTGCTGGGAAAACTGGCTAGCCATATGTAGAAAGCTGAAACTGGATCCCTTCCTTACCACTTATAAAAAAAATCAATTCAAGATGGATTAAAGACTTAATCTTTAGACATAAAACCATAAAAACCCTAGAAGAAAACCTAGGCATTACCATTCAGGACATAGGCATGGGCAAGGACTTCATGTCTTAAACACCAAAAGCAATGGCAACAAAAGCCAAAATTGATAAATGGGATCTAATTAAACTAAACAGCTTCGGTACAGCAAAAGAAACTACCATCAGAGTGAACAGGCACCTACAAAATGGGAGAAAATTTTTGCAACCTACTCATCTGACAATGGGCTAATATCCAGAATCTACTATGAACTCCAACAAATTTACAAGAAAAAAACAAACAAACCCATCAAAAAGTGGGCAAAGGACATGAATAGACACTTCTCAAAAGAAGACATTTATGCAGCCAAAAAACACATGAAAAAATGCTCACCATCACTGGCCATCAGAGAAATGCAAATCAAAACCGCAATGAGATACCCTCTCACACCAGTTAGAATGGCAATCATTAAAAAGTCAGGAAACAACAGGTGCTGGAGAGGTTGTGGAGAAATAGGAACACTTTTACACTGTTGGTCGGACTGTAAACTAGTTCAACCCTTGTGGAAGTCAGTGTGGCGATTCCTCAGGGATCTAGAACTAGAAATTCCATTCGACCCAGCCATCCCATTACTGGGTATATATCCAAAGGACTATAAATCATGCTGCTATAAAGTCACATGCACACGTATGTTTATTGTGGCATTATTCACAATAGCAAAGACTTGTAACCAACCCAAATGTCCAGCAATGATAGACTGGATTAAGAAAATGTGGCACATATACACCATGGAATACTATGCAGCCATAAAAAATGATGAGTTCATGTCCTTTGTAGGGACATGGATGAAATTGGAAATCATCATTCTCAGTAAACTATCACAAGAACAAAAAACCAAACACCACATATTCTCACTGATAGGTGGGAATTGAACTATGAGAACACATGGACACAGGAAGGGGAACATCACACTCTGGGGACTGTTGTGGACTGGGGGGAGGGGGGAGGGATAGCATTGGGAGATATACCTAATGCTAGATGACGAGTTAGTGCGTGCAGCGCACCAGCATGGGAGATGTATACATATGTAACTGACCTGCACATTGCACACATGTACCGTAATACCT
Organism: Pongo abelii; assembly: GCF_028885655.2. Lineage (NCBI taxonomy): Eukaryota > Metazoa > Chordata > Mammalia > Primates > Hominidae > Pongo > Pongo abelii. The sequence continues at coordinate 2,535,284 of NC_072000.2, read as the reverse complement.
AAAGTATAATAATAATTTTAAAAAGTCAGAAACACTTACAATGTATTCTTTCTGAAGCCTGCTTCCTGGAGGCTTCATCTGCATGATAAATCTTTGGTCTTCAAACCTTTTATCATAACTCAGACATTCCTTTCTGTTGATCATAACTCTTTTAACCAATTACCAATCAGAATTTTTTTTATTCTACCTATAAATCTGGGAGACCCCACCTGCACTCTGCTTCAAATTTTCCCGCCTTTCTGGACTGAACCAATGTATATCTTAAATGTATTTGATTGATGTCTCCTGTCTCCCCAAAATGTATAAAACTAAGCTGCGCTCAACCACCTTGGGCCCGTGTTCTCAGGGCCTCATGAGTGCGGGCTCTGTCCTGGGCCATGGTCACTCTTATTTGGCTCAGAGTAAATCTCTTTTTAATAATAATTTTCAATTTAATAATAATTTTTAACAATAAACATTTTACCGAAGAAAAACCTGCTCAACCAAAAGAATGGCTCAACTCTGTGAGAAGAATGCAGACAACACAAAGAAGTTTCTCATACTGTTTCTTTCTAGTTATTAGACAAAGATATTCCGGTATCCATCATAATCCTCAAAGCGCTCCAATTGTTGACTTGCAGATTCTACAAAAAGGGTGTTTCAAAACTGCTCAATCAAAAGAAAGGTTCAACTCTGAAAAATGAATGCACGCATCACAAGGAAGTTTTTCAGAAGGCTTCTCTCTAGTTTTAATGTGAAGATATTTCCTGTTCCAACAAATGCCTCAAAGTGCCGCAAATGTACACTTGCAGATTCTACAAAAGGGCGTTTCAAAACTGCTCAATGAAAAGAAAGTTCAACTCTGTGAGATGAATGCACACATCACAAAGAAGTTTTTCAGAATGTTTTTCTATAGTTTTTAAGTGAAGATGTGTCCTTTTCCACCCTAGGTTTCAAAGCGCTACAAATGTCCAATTGCATATTCTACAAAAAGAGTGTTTCAGTACTGCTCAATCTAAGGAAGTTTCTCCTCCATGAGATGAACGCACATATCAAAAGGAAGTTTCTCAGGATGCTTCTGTCTAGCTACTATGTGAAGTTATTTCATGTTCCAACATAGGCCTCATTGGGCTCCAATGTCAAATTGCAGATTCTACAAAAAGAGTGTGTCAAAACTGCTCAATCAATAAAAAGGTTCAACTCTGTGAGATGAATGCACACATCACAAAGGAGTTTCTCAGAATGCTTCTGTCCAGTTTTTACGTGAAGCTATTTCTTTTTCTACTAGAGGCAGTATAGCACTCCAAATATCCACTTGCAGATTCTACAAAAAGAGTGTTTCCAAACTGCTCAATCAAAAGAAAGTTTCGAGTCCGTGAGATGAATGCACACATAACAAAGAAGTTTCTCAGAATGCTTCTGTCTAGTTTTTATGTGAAGATATTTCCTTTTTCACCATTGACAACAACGAACCCAAAATGACTAGTTGCAGAGTCTACAAAAAGAGCTTGTCAAAACTGCTCAATGAAAAGAAAGTTTCAACTCTATAAGATGAATGCACATATCACAACGATTTTTGTCAGAATTATTCTGTCTAGTTTTTATGTGAAGATATTTCCTTTTCCATCATAGGCCCCAAAGTGCTCCAAATGTCCACTTGCATATTTTACAAAAAGAGTGCTTCAAAGCTGCTAAATCAAAAGAAAGACTCAACTCAGTGTGAGATGAATGCACACATCACAAAGAAGTTTCTCGTAATGCTTCTGTCTAGTTATTATATGAAGATATTTCGTTATCCACCATAGGCTTCAAAGCGATCCAAATATCCACTTCCAGATTCTACAAAAAGAGTGTTTCAAAACTGCTCAATCAAAAGAAAGTTTCAACTCTGTAAGATGAATGCACACATCACAAATAAATTTTTCAGCAGGCTTCTGTCTAGTTTTTATGTGAAGATATTTCCTTTTCCACCATAGGCCTCAAAGCCCTCCAATGTCCACTTGCAGATTCTACAAAAAGAGTGTTTCAAAACTGTTCAATGAAAAGTAAATTTCAAATCTGTTAGATGAATGCACACATCACAAAGTATGTGCATTTGTCAGAAGGCTTATGTCTATTTTTTATTTGAAGATATTTCCTTCTACACCGTAGACCTCAAAAGCACTCCAAATGTCCACTTGCAGATTCTACAAAAAGTGTTTCAAACTGCTCAATCGAAAGTCAGGTTCAACACTGTGAGATGAATGCACACATCACAAGCAAATTTGTCAGAATGCATCTGTCTAGTTCTTAAGTGAAGATATTTCCTTTTCCACCATAGTCCTCAAAGCAATTCAATTGTCCACTTGCAGATTCTACAAAAAGAGTGTTTCAAAACTGCTCAACCAAAAGAAATGTTCAACTTTGTATGATGAATGCACACATCACAAAGAAATTTTTCAGAAGGCTTCTGTCTAGTTTTTATGTGAAAATATTTCCTTTTCCACCATAGGCCTCAAAATGCACAAATTGCCCACTTGCAGATTCTACAAAAAGAGTGTTTCAAAACTGCTTAATGAAAAGAAAGGTTCAACTCTCTGGGATGAACGCACGCATCACAAAGAAGTTCTTCGGAATGCTTCTGTCTGGTTTTTGTGTGAAGATATTCCCTTTTCCACCATAGGCCTCAAAGCCCTCCAAATATCTACTTGCAGATTCTGCTAAGGGAGTTTCCAAACTATTCAATCAAAAGAATGATTCAACTCAGTGACATGAATACTCACATCACAAAGACATTCTTCAGAATGCTTCTGTCTAGTTTTTATGTGAAGACATTTCCTTTTCTACCATAGACCTCAAACACTCCAACTGTCCACGTGCAGATAGTACAAAAAGGATGTTTCAAAACTGCACCATCCAAAGTAAGGTTCAACTCTGTGAGATGAATGCGCATATCACAAAGAAGTTTGTCAGAATGCTTCTACCTAGTTTATATGGGAAAATACTTGCGTTTCCAGCAGAGGTCCCAAAGCGCTCCAAATGTCCACTTGCACATTCTACAAAAAGCTTTTTTCCAAACTGCTCAATCAAAAGGAAGATTTTTCAGAATTCTTCTGTCCAGTTTTTATGTGAAGATATTTCCTTTTCCACTGTAGTCAGTATAACACTCCAAATATCCACTTGCAGATTCTACAAAAAGAATTTTTTCAAACTCCTCAATCAAAAGAAAAGTTGGAGTCTGTGAGATGAATGCACACATAACAGAGAAGTTTCTCAGAATGCTTCTGTCTAGTTTTTATGAGAGGATATTTCCTTTTCCACCATAGGCCTCAAAGCGCTCCAAATGACCATTTGCAGATTCTACAAAAAGAGTGTGTCAAAACTGCTCAATGAAAAGAAAGGTTCAACTCTATAAGATGAATGCACACATCATAAAGAAGTTTGTCAGAATGCTTCTGTCTCGTTTGTATGTGAAGATATTTCCTTTTCCACCACAGACCTCAAAGCACTCCAAATGTCCAATTGCAGATTCTACAAATAGAGTGTTTCAAAACTGCTCAATGAAAAGTAAGGTTCAACTCTGTGAGATGAAAGCACACATCACAAAGAAGTTTGTCAGAATGCTTCTGCCTAGTTTTTATGTAAAGATATTTCCTTTTCTAGCATTGGTCTCAAGCGCTCCAAATGTCCACTTGCAGATTCTACCAAAAGAGTGTTTCAAACCTGCTCAATCAAAACAAATCTTCAACTCTGTGAGATGAATGCACACATCACAAAGAAGTTTCTCAGAATGCTTCTATTAATTATGTAAATATATTTCATTTTCCAACATAGGCTTCAAAGCCCTCCAGATGTCCACCTGCAGGTTCTACAAAAAGATTGTTTCAAAACTGCTCAATTGCAAGTAAGTTTCAACTCCGTGAGATGAATGCACACATCACAAAGAAGTTTGTCAGACATCGTCTGTCTAGTTTTTATGTGAAGATATTGGCTTTTCCACCTTAGATCGCACAGCGTTCTAAATATCCAATTGCAGATTCCACAAAAAGAGTGTTTCAAAACAGCTCAATCAAAAGAAAGGTTCAATTCTGCCTTCAATTCTTTATGTACCCAGTAGTCATTCAGGAGGATGTTGTTGAATTTCCATGTATTTGAGCGGTTTTGAACGAGTTGCTTAATCCTGAGATCTAGTTTGATTGCATTGTGGTCTGAGAGAGAGTTTGTCATAAATTCTGTTCTTTTACATTTGCAGAAGAGAGCTTTACTTCCAACTATGTGGTCAGTTTTGGAATAGGTGTGGTGTGGTGCTGAAAAGAATGCATATTCTGTTGATTTGGGGTGGAGAGTTCTGTCGATGTCTATCAGTTTCATTTGGTGCAGAGCTGAGTACAATTCCTGAGTATCCTTGTTAAATTTCTGTCTCATTGATCTGTCTAATGTTGACAGTGGGGTGTTAAAATCTCCCATTATTATTGTGTGGGAGTCTAAGTGGTCTGTTGAAATGAATTGTGAGCTGAGATTGTTGCACTGTAATCCAATCTGGGTGCTCACTGTCAAAAGAAAGGAATGGAATGGAATGGAGTGTAATGGAATACAGTGGAATGGAATGGAGTGGAGTGGAGTTGACTGGACTGGAGTGGAGTGCAGAGGAGTGGAGAGGAATGGAGTGGATTAGAATGGTATGGAGGGGAATGGAATGGAGTGGAATGGAATGGAATCGAGTCCAGTGGATTGGTGTTTAATGGAGTGCAATGGAATGGGTTGGAATGGAATTGAGTGGTGTGCTGTGGAATGGAGTGGAATGGAATGGAATGGCATGGAATGGAATTGATTGGAATGGAGTGGTGTGGAATAGAGCGGAGTTTAGTGGAATGGGAAGGAATGGAATGGAATGGAATGGAAAGGAATGGAATGGAATGGAAAGGAATGGAATGGAAACGAATGGAATCCAAATAAATGCAATTGAATAGAATGGTGAAATGAAATGTGCACTGAGATTAAGCCACTGCACTGCAGCCAGGTTGACAGAGCGAGACCCTGTCAAAAGAAAGGAATGCAATGGAAGTGAGATCAAACAATGGAATGGAGTGGAGTGGAGTGGAGAGGAATGCAGTGGAATCGAATGGAATGCGATGGAGTGGGATGGAGTGGAGTGGAGTGGTGTTGAGTGGAACGGAATAGAATGAAGTGCAGAGAAGTAGAGTGGAATAGAGTGGAGTGGAGTGGAATGGAATGGATTGGAATGGAATGAAACGCTGAAATGAAATCGTAGCTGAGATCGTGCCACTGCACTCCAGCCTGGGGGACAGAATGAGATCCTGTCGAAAGAAAGAAATGGAATGGAATGGAGTGGAATGAAATGGAGTGGAATGGTATGGAGTGGAGTGGAGTGGAATGGAGTGGAATAGAATGGTGAAATGAAATATGAGATAAGATTGTGCTACTGTACTCCAAACTGTGTGACAGGGTGAGATCCAGTAGAAAGAAGGGAAAGGAATGGAATGAAGTCGAATGGAATGAAATGGAATCAAATGGAATGGAGAAATGAAATATGAGCTGAGATTCTACCACTGCACTCCATTCTGGGTGACAGAGTGAGATCCTGTTGAAAGAAAGAAATGTAATATAATGGAGTGTATTGGAATGGAATGGAATGGAATGGAGTGCAGTGAAGAGCAATGGAGTGGATTGGAGTGGAGTGGAGTGCAATGGAGTGGATTGGAGTGGAGTGGAGTGAAATGGAGTGGAATGGAATTTGATGTAATGAAGTGGAATTTAGTGGAGTGGAGTGGAGTGGAGTGCAATGCAGTGGAATGGAATGGTATAGACTGGAGAAGAGTGGAGTGGAGTGAAGTGGAGTGAAGTGGAGTGGAATGGAATGGAACGGATTGGAGGGGAGTGAAGTGGAGTGGAAAGAAATGGAATGGAATGGAATGGAATGGTAAAATGAAATGTGAGCTGAGATTCTGCCACTGCACTCCAGCCTGTGTGACAGAGTGAGATCCTGTCGAAAGAAAAGAATGGAATGGAATGGAATGGAGTGGAATGCAATGGAATGGAATAGAATGGAGTGGAGTGAAGTGGAATAGAGTAGATTGGAATGGAGGGGAGTGGAATGGAATGGGATGGAATGGAGTGGAATGGACTAGAATGGAGTGGAGTGGAATGGAGTGGAATGGAGTGGAATGGAGTGGAAAGGAATGGGATGGAATGGAATGGAGTGGAGTTGGTGGGAGTGGAGTGGAGTAGAATGGAGTGGAATGGAATGGAATGGAATGGAGGGGAGGGGAGAGGATTGGAGTGTTGTGGAGTGGAATGGAACGGGATGGAATGGAATGGCATGGAGTGGAGTGGACTGGAGTGGAGTGGAATGGAGTGGAATGGAATGGGATGGAATAGACTGGAGTGGAGTGGAGTGGAGTTGAGTGGAATGTAATGGAATGGAATGCAATGGAATTGAATGGAAAGGAATGGAATGGAATGGAATGGTGAAATGAAATGTGAACTGGGTTTGTGCCACTGCACTCCAGCCTGGGATACAGAGGGAGATCCTGTCAAAAGCAAGGAATTGAATGGAATGCAGTGGAATGGAATGGCAAGGAACTGAATGGAATGCAATGGAATGGAGTGGAGTGGAGTGGAGTGGAGTTGAGTGCAGTGGAGTTTAGTGGAATGGAATGGAATGGAATGGGATAGAATATAATGGAGTGGTGTGGAGTGGTGTGGACTGGTGTGGAGTGGAGTGGAATGTTGTGGAATGGAATGGGATGTAATGGAATGGAATAGACTGCAGTGGAGTGGAGTGGAAAGGACTGGAATTGAAGAGAGTGGAATGGAGAGGATTGGAGTGGAGTTGAGTGGAGTGGAGTGGAATGGAATAGAATGGAATGGAATAGAACGGAACGGAATGGAAAGCAATGGAAGGGAATGGTGAAATGAAATATGAGCTGAGATTCGGCCACTGCAATCCAGCCTGGGTGACAGAGTGAGATTCTGTCAAAAGAAAGGAATGGAATGGAATGGAGTGTAATAGAATGGAATGGAATGGAATGGAGTTGAATGGAATGGAGTGGACTGGAGTGGAATGTAACAGAATGGAATGCGATGGAATAGAATGGAGTGGAGATGAGTAGAGTTGAGTGGAATGGAATGGAATGGAATGGAGTGGAGTGGAATGGATGGAACGGAGTGGAGTGGAGTGGAATAGAGTGGAATGGAGTGGAGTGGAATGCAATGCAATGCAATGGAATGGAATGGAGTGCAGTTTGATGCAATGGAGTGGAATGATGAAAAGAAATGTGAGTTGAGATTTTGCCACTGCACTCCAGCCTGCGTGACAGAGTGAAATCCTCTCAAAAGACAGGAATGGAATGGAATGGAGTATAATGGATTGGAGTGGAATTGAATGGAGTGGAATGGAGTTGAGTGGAGTGCAGTGGACTCGAGTGGAGTGGAGTGCAGTGGAGTGGAATGGAGAGGAATGGAATGGGATGGAGTGGAATGGAATGAAGTGGAGTGAACTGGAATGGAGTGAAATGGAATGGGATGGAATTGAATGGACTGGAGTGGAGTGGAGTAGACTGGAATGTAGTGGAAAGGAATGGAATGGAATTGAATGGTGTAGAATGGAGTGGACTAAAATGGAGTGGAGTGGAATGCAATGGAATGGAATGAAAAGGAATGCAATGGAATCTAAAGGTGAAATTAAACGTGAGATGAGAGTGTGCCACTGCACTCCAGCTGGTGTCACAGAGGGATATCCTGTTGAAAGATAGGAATGGAATGGAATGTAATGAAATGGAGTGCAAAGGAGTGGAGTGGATTGGAGTGCAGTTTAGTGAAATGGAGTGGAAAGGCAGGGAATGGAATGGGATGGAATGGAATGGAGTGGAGGAGAGGGGAGTGGAATCGAGTGGAATGGAATGGGATTGAGTGGAATGGAGTGGAGTGGAGTGCAGTGGATTGGAATGAAATATAATGCAATGGAATGGAATGGATTGCCGTGGAGTGGAGTGGAATGGAATGGAATGGAAGGGAATGGAATTGAATGGAGTGGAATTGAATGGAATGGATTGGAATGGTGAAATGAAATGTGAGCTGAGATTGTTGTACTTCATTGCAGCCTGGGTGACAGAGTCAGACCCTGTCGAAAGAAATGAATGAAATGGAATGGAGTGGAATGGAATGGAATGGAATGGAATGGAATTGAGTGAAGTGGAGTGGAGTGGAATGAGTGCAGTGGATTGGAATGGAGTGGAATGGAATGGGATGCAATGGAATGGAACGGAGTGGATTGGAGTCGATTGGAGTGGAATGGAATGGGAAGGTATGGAGTGGAGTGGAGTGGACTCGAGTTGAGTGGTATGGAATGGAATGTAGTGGAGTGGAGTGGAGTGGAGTGAAGTGGAGTGGGTTGGAATGCAATGAAATGGAATGGAATGGATTGGAATGGTGAAATGAAATGTGAACTGAGATTGTGCCACTGTACTCGAGACTCTGTGACAGAGTGAGATCCTGTCGAAAGAAAAGAATGGAATGGAATGGAGTTGAATGGAATGTAATGGAATGGAAAGGAGTGGAAAGGAGTGGACTGGAGTGGAGTGGAGTGGAGTGGAATGGAGTAGAATGGAATTGGATTGAATCTAATGGAGTAGAATGTAGTGTAGTGGGGTGGAGTGGAATGTAGTGTAGTGGGGTGGAGTGGACTGTAGTGGTGTGGAATGGAATGGAATGGAATGGAGTGGAGTGGAATGGAATGGAATGGAATGGATTTGAATGGAATGGAGTGATGAAATGAAATGTGAGATGAGATTGTGCCACTGCACTCCAGCCTGGTTGACTGAGTGAGATCTTGTTGAAAGAAAGGAATGGAATGGAATGGAGCGGAATGAAATGAAATATAGTGGAGTGAAGTGGAGTGGAGTGGAGTGGAGTAGAGTGGAATGGAGTGGAATGGGATAGGACGGATTGGAATGGAATGAAGTGGAGTGGAGTAGAGTGGAGTGGAATGGATTGGAACTGAATGGGATGGAATGGGATAGAGTGGATTGTACTGGAGTGGAGTGGATTGGAATGGACGGGAAAGGAATGGAATGGAATGGAATGGAATGGAATGGAATGGAATGGAATGTAGTTGAGTGAAGTTTAGTGGAGTGGAGTGGAGTGGAGTCGAATGTTATGGAATGGAATGGAATGCAACAGAATGTTGAAATGAAATGTGAGCTGAGATTGTTCCACTACACACCAGGCTGGGTGACTCAGTGAGATCCTGTCGAAAGAAGGAATGGAATAGAATGGAGTTGAATGCAATGGAATGCAATGGAATGGAGCAGAGTGAAGTGGAGTGGAGTGGAATAGAGTGGAATGGAATTAGATGGAAAGGAATGGTGTGGAAGGGAGTGGAGTGAAGTGGAGTGCAATGGACTGGAATGGAATGGGATGTAATGGAGTGGAGTGGACTGGAATGGGGTTGAGTGGAGTGGAATGGAATGGAATGGAAAAAGAGTGGAATAGAGTGGAGTGGAGTGGAGTGGGGTGCAGTGGAATGGAATGGAATGGAATGGAACGCAATGAAATGGAATGTTGAATTGAAATGTGAGCTGAGATTGTGCCACTGCACTCCAGCCTGGGTGAAACAGTGAGAACCTGTTGAAAGAAAGGAATGGAATGGAATGGAGTGGAATGGAATGGAATGGAATGGAATGTAGTGAAATGGCGTGGGTTGCAGTGTAGTGGATTGGAGTGGCAGTGCTGTGAAGTGGACTGGAATGAGGTGGAATGGATTGTGATGGATGGGAATGGAATGGAGTGGAGTCGAGTGGAGTAGGGTGGATTAGAGTAGAATGGAATGGGATGGAATGCAATGGTGTTGAATGGAATGGAGTTAAGGGAAACGGAATGGAATGGAGTGGAGTGAATTGGAGTGGAGTGGATTAGAGTGGAAAGGAATGTAATGGGATGGAATGGAAAGGAATCCTTAAATGAAACTTGAGCTGTGGTTGTTCCACTGCACTCCACGCTGCGTGAAAGAGTGAGATCCTTTCGAAAGAAAGGAATGGAAAGTAATGGAGTGGAATGGAATGGATTGGGATGGAATGGAGTGGAGTGGAGTGGAGTAAAGTAGTGTGTAATGGAGTGTAATCGAATGGTGAAATGAAATGTGAGCTGAGATTGCACCACTGCACTCCAGCCTGTGTGACAGAGTGAGATCCTGTCAAAATAAAGGAATGGAATGGAGTGTAACAGAATGGAAAGGAATGGAATGGAATGGAATGGAAAGGAATGGAATGGAATGGAATGTAGTTGAGAGAAGTTTAGCGGAGTGGAGTGGAATGGAGTCCAATGTTATGGAATGGAATGGAATGGAATGCAACAGAATGTTGAAATGAAATGTGAGCTGAGATTGTTCCACTGCACTCCAGCCTGGGTGATTGAGTGAGATCCTGTCGAAAGAAGGGAATGGAATGGAATGGAGTTGAATGCAATGTAATGGAATGAAATGGAGTGGAGTGAAGTGGAGTGGAGTGGAGTGGAATAGAGTGGAATGGAATGGGATGGAATGGAATGGTGTGTAGGGGATTGGAGTGGAGTTCAATGGAGTGGAATGAAATGGGATGAAATGGAGTGGAGTGGAGAAGAGTTGAGTGGAGTGGAATGGCATGGAATGGAAAGGAGTGTAATAGAGTGGAGTGGAGTGGGGTGGAGTGGAATGGAATGGAAAAGAATGGAATGGAATGGAATGCAATGCAATGAAATGTAATGGTGAATTGAAATGTGAGCTGAGATTGTGCCACTGCACTCCAGCCTTGGTGAAAGAGTGAGATCCTGTCGAAAGAAAGGAATGGAATGGAATGGAGTGGAATGGAATGGAGTGGAGTGGAGTGGAGTGGAGTCGAATGGAGTGGATTGCAGTGTAGTGGATTGGAGTAGAGTGCTGTGGAGTGGACTGGAATGAGGTGGAATGGATTGTGATGGATTGGAATGGAATGGAGTGGAGTCGAGTGGTGTAGGGTGGAGTGGAGTCGAGTGGTGTAGGGTGGATTAGAGTGGAATGGAATGGGATGGAATGCAATGGTGTTGAATGGAAGGGAGGGAAGGGAAAAGGAATGGAACGCAGCGGAGTGGATTGGAGTGGAGTGGATTAGAGTGGAAAGGAATGTAATGGGATGGAATGAATGGAGTGGAATGGAAAGCTTAAATGAAATGTGAGCTGTGATTGTGCCGCTGCACTCCACGCTGCGTGAAACAGTGAGATCTTTTCGAAACAAAGGAATAGAAAGTAATGGAGTGGAATGGAATGGAGTGGAGTGGAGTGGTGTGTAATGGAGTGTAATTGAATGGTGAAATGAAATGTGAGCTGAGATTGTGCCACTGCACTCCAGCCTGTGTGACAAATTGAGATCCTGTCAAAATAAAGGAATGGAATGGAATGGAAAGCAATGGAATGGAATGGAATAGAATGGAATGGAATGGAATGGGATGGGATGGAATAGAATGGAATTCAGTGGAGTGGAGTGGAATGAACTGGGATGGAATGGAATGGAGTTGAGTTTAGTGGAGTCGATTGGAGTGGAATGAAGTGGAATGGAATGGGATGGAATGGAATGAAGTGGAGTGGAATGGAATGGAATGGAATGGAAGGGAGTGGAATGCAATGGAATGGAATGGTGAAGTGAAATGTGTGCTGAGATTGTGCCAGTGCACTCCAGCCTGGGTGATAGGGTGATATTCTGTAAAAAGAAAGGAATGGAATGGAAGCGAGTGGAATGGAATGGAATGGAAAAGAGTGGAGTGGAGTAGAGTGGAGTGGTGTGGAGTGGAATGGAGTGGAAAGGAATGGGATGGAATGGAATCGAGTGCAGTGGAGTGGAGTGGAGTGGAATGGAGTGGAATGGAATGGGATGGAATGAAATGAAATGGAATGGAGTGTAGAGGAGTGGAGTGGAGTGGAGTAGAATGCATTGGAATGGAATGGAATAGAGTGGAATGGGGTAGATTGGTCGGGAATGGAGTGGAGTGGAATGGAGTGCAATGGAGTGGAGAGGAGTGGAGTGGAATGGAATGGAATTTAATGGAATGGAATTTAATGAAAAGTAAGTTTCATCTCTGTGGGATGAATGCACACATCAGAAAGAACTTTCTCAGAATGCTTCTGTCTAGTTGTTTTGTGAATATAATTCCTTTTCCACCATAGGCATCAAATCTCTCCAAATGTCCACATGCAGATAGGACAAAAAGGGTTTTCCAAAACTGCTCAATCAAAATTAAGGTTCAAATCTGTGAGATGAATGCACATATCACAAAGGTTGTCAGAGTGCTTCTATTATTTATGTGAAGATATTTCCTTTTCCACCAAAGGCCCCAAAACGGAACAAATGTCCACTTGCAGCTTGCACAAAAAGAATGTTTCAAAGCTTCTCAATCAAAGGAAATGTTCATCTCTGTGAGACGAATGCACACATCACAAAGAAGTTTGTCAGAATGCCTCTGTCTAGTTTTTATGTGAAGATATTTCCTTTTCCACCATAGACCTCAAAGCACTACAAATGTCCACTTGCAGATTCTAAAAAAGAGTGTTTCAAGACTGCTCAAACAACAGAAAGGTTCGACTCTGTGAGGCGAATGCACACATAACAAAGAAGTTTTTCAAAATGCTTCCTATAGTTTTTATGTGAAGATATTTCACTTTCTACCATAGGCCTCACAGCGCTTCAAATGTCCACTTGCAAATTCTACAAAAAGAGTGTTTCAAGTTGCTCAATGAAAAGAAATGTTCAGCTCTGTGAGATGAATGCACGCATCACAAAGAAGTTTGTCAGAATGCTTCTGTCTAGTATTTATATAAATATATTTCCTTTTCCAACATAGGTCTCAAAGCGCTCCAAATGTCCACTTGTAGAATCTACAAAAAGAGGGTTTCAAAACTAATCAATGAAAAATAAGGTTCCAATCTGTGAGATGAATGTACGTCTCACAAAGAAGTTTGTCAGAATGCTTCTGTCTAGTTTTTATGTAAAGATATTTCCTTTTCCACCTTAGACCACAAAGAGCTCCAAGTGTCCACTTGCGGATTCTACAAAAAGAGTGTTTGAAGGCTGCTCAATCAAAAGAAAGGTTGAACTCTGTGAGAAGAATGAACACATCACAAAGAATATTGTCAAAATGCTTCTGTCTACTTTTTATGTAAAGATATTTCCTTTTCCATAATAGGCCTCAAAGCTCTCCAAATGACCACTTGCAGATTCAACAAAAATAGTGTTTCAAAACAGTTCAATGAAAAGTAAGCTTCAACTCTGTGAGATGAATGCACACATCACAAAGCAGTGTGTCCGAATGCTTCTGTCTAGTTATTATTTGAAGATACTTCCTTTTCCACCATACGCCTAAATGCGCTCCAAATGTCCACTTTCAGATTCTACAAAAAGCGTGTTTCAAAGCTGCTCAACCAAAAGAAACGTTCAACTACGTGAGATGAATGCACCCATCACAAAGAAGTTTCTCAGAATGCTTCTGTCTAGTTATTATATGAAGATATTTCGTTACACACCACAGGCCTCAAGGCGCTCCAAATGTCTACCTGCAGATTCTATAAAAAGAGTGTTTCAAAACTGCTCAAAGACAAATGAGGTTCAACTCTGTGAGATGAATGCACACATCCCAAAGAAGTTTGTCAGAATGCTTTTGTACAGTTCTAATCTGAAGATATGTCCTTTTCCACCACAGGCCTCCAAGAGCTCCAAATGTCCACTTGCAGATTCCACAAAAAGAGTGTTTCCAAACTGCTCAATGAATAGTAAGGGTCAACTCTGAGAGATGAATGCACACATCACAAAGAAGATTGTCAGAATGCTTCTGTCTACTTTTTATGTGAAGATATTTGCTTTTCCACCATAGGACTCACAGTGCTCCAAATGTCTCCTTGCAGATTCTACAAAAGAGTGTTTCCAAACTGCTCAACCAAAAGGAAGCTTCAACTCTGTGAGATGAATGGACACATCACAAAGAAGTTTCTCAGTATGCTTCTGTCCAGTTTTTATGTGAACATACTACCTTTTACACCATAGGCCTCAAAGCGCTCCAAATGTCCTCCTGCAGATTCTACACAAAGAGTGTTTAAAAACTATTCAAACACAAAAAATGTTCAACTCTGGGAGATAAATGGACCCATCACAAATAATTTTCTCAAAATTATTCTGTCCAGTTTGTAGGTGAAGATATTTCCTTTTCTACCGTTGGCCTCAAAGCGCTCCATATGGACAATTGCAGATTCTACAAAAAGAGTGGATCAAAACTGTTCAATGAAAAGAAAGTTTCAACTCCATGAGATGAATGCACACATCACAAAGAAGTTCGTCAGAAGTTTTCTGTATACTTTTTATGTGAAAATATTTCCTTTTCCACCATAGGCCTCATAGTGCTCCAAATGTCCACTTGGAGATTCTACAAAAAGAGTGTTTCAAACCCACTCATTCAAAATAAAGTTTAAAATCTATGAGATGAATGCACACATCACAAAGAAGTTTCTCAGAATGCTTGTGGCTAGTTATTATGTGAAGATATTTCATTTTCCACCATAGGCCTCAAAGCGTTCCTGATCTCGGATTGCAGATTCTACAAAAGAGTGTTTCCAACCTACACCATTGAAACAAAGGTCAAATCTGTGAGATGAACGCACACATCACAAAAAGTTTTCCAGAATTCTTCTCTCTAGTTCTTGATTGAAGATATTTCCTCTTCCACCATAGGCCTCAAAGCACTCCAAATATCCACTTGCAGATCCTAAAAAAAGAGTGTTTAACACTGCTCAATCAAAAGAAAGTTTCAAATCTGTGAGATGAATGCACCCATCACAAAGAAGTTTCTCAGATTGCTTCTGTCTGGGTTTATATGAACATATTTCCTTTTCCACCATAGACCTCAAAGCACTCCAAATGTCGACTTGTAGACAGTACAAAAAGGGTGACTCAAAACTGCTCAATGAAAAGTAAGGTTCAGCTCTGTGAGATGAATGCACATATCACATAGAAGTTTGTCTGAATACTTCTGTCTAGTTTTTATGTGGAGATATTTCTTTTTCCACCATTGGCCTCGAAGCGCTCCGAATGTCCACTTCCAGATTCTACAAAAAGAGGGTTTCCAAACTACTCAATCAAAAGAAAGTTCAAATCTGTGAGATGAATGCACACATCACAAAAATATTTGTCAGAATGCCTTCTTTTACTTTTTATGTGAAGATATTTTGTTTTCCACCGCAGGCCTCAAAGCGCTCCAAATGTCCACTTGCAGATGGTAGAAAAAGGGTGTTTCAAAGCTGCTCAATCAAAATTAAGGTTCAACTCTGTGAGATGAATGCAAATATCAAACAGAAGTTTGTCAGAATGCTTCTGTCTAGTTTTCAACATTCAATTCTGTGAGATGAATGCACAAATCACCAAGAACTTTGTCAGAATGCTTCTGTCTAATTTTTATGTGAAGATATATCATTTTCCACCCAAGGCCACAAAGTGCTCCAAATGTCCACTTGCAGATGCTACAAAAAGGGTGTTTCCAAACTGTTCAATCAAAAGAGAGGTTCAAATCTGTGAGATGAATGCACACTTCACAAATAAGTTACTCAGAATGCTTCTGTCTAGTTCTTAAGTGAAGATACTTCCTTTTCCTCCATAGGCCTCGAAGCACTCCAAATATCCACTTGCAGATTCTACAAAAAGAGAGTTTCCAAACTACTCACTCAAAAGAAATGTTCAACTAAGTGAGATGCATGCACACATCACAAATAAATTTGTCAGAATGCTTCTGTCTATTTTTTATGTGGAGATATTTTCTTTGCCACCATAGGTCTCAAAGTAATCCAAATGTCCACTTTCAGGTAGTAAAAAAAGAGTGTTTCAAAACTAGACAGAAACATTCTGACAAACTTCTTTGTGATATGTGCCTTCATCTCACAGAGTTGAACATTTCTTTTGATTGGGAAGTTTTAAAATACTTTTTTTGTAGAATCTACAAGTGTACATTTGGAGCTCCTTGAGTCCTATGGTGGAAAAGGAAATATCTTCACATAAAAACTAGACAGAAGCATTCTGACAAACTACCTTGTGATGTGTGCATTCATCTCACAGAATTGAACCTCACTATCTATTGAGCAGTTTTGAAACAATCTGTTTGTAGGATCTGCAAGTGGACAAATGACCTCTTTGAGGAATATGGTGGAAAAGGAAATATCTTCAAATAAAAACTACACAGAAGCCTTCTGAAAAACTTCTTCGAGACGTGTGCATTCATCTTACAGAGTTGAACTTTTCGTTTGATTGAGCAGCTTTGAAACACTCTTTTTGTAGTATTTGCAAGTGGACATTTGTAGCGCTTTGAGGCCTACGATGGAAAAGGAAATATCTTCACATAAAGACTAGACAGATGCATTCTGACAACCTTATCTTTGAAGTGTGCATTCATCTCACAGAGTTGAACCTTGCTTTTGATTGAGCAGTTTTGAAATACGCTTTTTGTACTATCTGCAAGTGGACATTTGGAGTGCTTTGAGGCCTATGGTGGATAACGAAATATCTTCATATAATGACTAGACAGAAGCACTATGAGAAACTTCTTCGTGATGTGTGCATTCATCTCACACTGAGTAGAAACATTCTTTTGATTGAGCAGTTTTGAAACAGTCTTTTTGTAGAATTTGCCAGTGTACATTTGAAGCGCTTTGAGGCCAATGGTGGAAAAGTAAATATGTTCACATAAAAACTAGACAGAAGCATTCTGAAAAACTTCATTGTGATGTGTGCATTCATCTCACAGATTGAAAGCTTTCTTTCAATTGAGCAGGTTGAAATACTCTTTTTTGTAGAATCTGCAAGTGAAAATTTGCAGCGCTTTGAGGCCTATGGTTGAAAAGGAAATATCTTCACATAAAAATGACACAGAAGCATTCTGACAAACTTCTTTGTGATATGTGCATTTGTCTCACAGAGTTGAACCTTACTTTTCATTGAGCAGTTTTGAAACACTCTTTTTGTAGAATCTGCAGTGGACGTTTGGAGCGCTTGAAGCCTACGGTGGGAAAGGAGATATTTTCACATAAAAACTAGACAGAAGCATTCTGACAAACTTAATTGTGATGGTGCATTCATCTCACACAGTTGAACCTTACTTTTCATTGAGCAGTTTTGAAACACCTATTTTGTGGTATCTGTATGGGGACATTTACAGCGCTTTGAGGCCTGTGGTGGAAAAGGAAATATCTTCACATAAAAACTAGATAGAAGAATTCTGACAAATTTCTTTGTGTTGTGTGCATTCATCTCACAGAGTTGAACATTTGTTTTAATTGAGCAGCTTTGAAACACTCTTTTTGTAGAATCTGCAAGTGGACATTTGGAGTGCTTTGAGGCCTATGGTAGAAAGAAAATATATTCACATAAGAACTAGACAGAAGCATTCTGAGGAATTTCTTTGTGATGTGTGCATTCATCTCACAGAGTTGAACCTTAATTTCGATTGAGCACTTTTGAAACCCTCTTTTTGTAGAATCTGCAAGTAGACATTTGGAGTGCTCTGAGGCCTGTGGTGGATAACGAAATATTTTAGTATAATAACTAGACAGAAGAATTATGAGAAGCTTCTCTGTGATGTGTGCATTTATCTCACAGAGTTGAACTTTACTTTTCATTGATCAGTTTTAAACACTCTTTTTGCAGAATTTGCATGTGGACTATTGGAGAGTGTTGTTTCTTTGGTTGAAAAGGAAATATCTTCACATAAAAACTTTACAGAAACTTCTGACAAACTTCTTTGTGATGTGTGCATTCATCTTAAAGAGTTGAACCATTCTTTTGATTGAGCAGGTTTGAAACATTCTTTTTGGAGAATCTGCAAGTGGACATTTGGAGTGCTTTGAGACCTATGGTGAAAAAGGAAATATCTTAACATAAAGACTAGACAGAAGCCTTCTGACAAACTACTTTGTGATGTGTGCATTCATCTCACAGAGTTAAACCTTACTTTTCGTTGAGCAGTTTCGAAACACTCTTTTTGTAGAATCTGTAAGTGGACATTTGGAGTATTTTGAGGCCTATGGTGGATAACTAGATATCTTCCTATACTAACTAGACAGAAGCATTCTGAAAAACATCTTTGTGATGTGTGCATTCATCTCACAGATTTGAACTTTTCTTTTTATTGAGCACCTTTGAAACACTGTTTTTGTAGAATTTCCAAGTGGATATTTGGAGCACTTTGAGGTCTATGGTGGAAAAGGAAATATATTCACATAAAACCAAGACAGAAGCATTCTGACAAACTTTTTTGTGATGTTTGTATTCATCTTACAGAGTTCAACTTTTGTTTTGATTGAGCAGCTTCGAGACACTCTTTTTGTAGAATCTGCAAGTGGACATTTGGAGCTCTTTGTGGCCTAGGGTGGAAAAGGAAATATCTTCATATAAAAACAAAGAAGCATTCTGATAAACTTCTTTGTGATGTGTGCATTCATCTCAGAGAGTTGAACCTTACTTTTCATTGAACAGTTTTGAATCACCCTTTTTGTACTATCTGCAAGTGGACATTTGGAGTGCTTTGAGGCCTGTGGTGGAACAGGAAATATCTTCACATAAGAAATAGGCAGAAGCATTGTGATAAATTTCTTTATGATGTGTGCATTCATCTCACAGAGGTGAATTTTTCTTTTGATTGAGCTGCTTTGAAACCATCTTTTTGAAGAATCTGCAAGTGCACTTTTCGAGTGCATTGGGGCTGAAGGTGGAAAAGGAAATATCTTCACATAAAAACTAGACAGAAGCATTCTGACAAACTGCTTGTTGATGTGTGCATTCATCTCACAGAGGTGAACTTTACTTTTCATTGAGTAGATTTGAAATACTCTTTTTGTAGAATCTTCAAGTGGACACTTGGAGCGCATTTAGGCCTATGGTGGAAAAGGAAATATCTTCACATAAAAACTAGACAGATGCCTTTGGAAAAACTTCTATGTGATGTGTGCCTTCATCTCACAGTGTTGAAACTTAATTTTCATTGAGCCGTTTTGAAACACGTTTTTGTAGAATCTGCAAGTGGACATTTGGAGCGCTTTGAGGCCTATTGTGGATAAAGAAATATCTTCACATAATAACTAGAGAGAAGCATTCTGAGAAAATTCTTTGTGATTTGTCCATTCATCTCAGAGAGTTGAACCTTTTCATTAAGCAGTTTTGAAACACTCTTTTTGTAGATTCTGCAAGTGGACATTTGGAGGGCTTTGAAGCCTACGATTATCGAAATATCTTCAAATAATAACTAGACAAAAGCATTCTGAGAAAAATGTTTGTGATGTGTGCATTCATCTCACAGAATTGAACGTTTTTTTTTTTTGATTGAGCTGCTTTGAAACACTCCTTTTGCAGAATCTGCAAGTGGACATTTGGAGTGCTTTGAGGCCTATGGTGGAAAAGGAAATATCTTAACAAAAAAACTGGACAGAAGCATTCTGAAAAACTTCTTTGTGATGTGTGCATTCATCTCACAAAGTTGAACCTTACTTTTCATTGAGCAGTTTTGATATGCTCTTTTTGTAGAATCTGCAAGTGGACATTTGGAGCGCTTTGAAGCCTATGGTAGATAACGAAATATATTCATGTAACTACTAGAAAGAAGCATTCAGACAAACTTATTTGGATGTGTGAATTCAGCTCACAGAGTTGAACCTTTCTTTCAGTTGAGCAGTTTTGAAACACCCCTCTTTTTGTAGAATCTGCAAGTGGACGTTTGGAGAGCTCTTAGGCCTATGGTGGAAAAGGAAATACCTTCACATAAAACTAGACAGAAGCATTCTGACAAACTTCTTTGAAATGTGTGCATTTATCTCACAAAAGTGAAACTTTCTTTTGATTGAGCAGCTTTGAATTCCTCTTTTTGTAGAATCCGCAATTAGACAGTTGGAGTGCTTTGAGGTCTATGGTGGAAAAGGAGATATCTTCACATAAAGACTAGATAGAAGCATTCTGAGAAACTTCTTTGTGATGTGTGCATTAATCTCACAGAGTTGAAACTTTCCTTTGATTAGCAGTTTGAGACACTCTTTTTGTAGAATCTGCAAGTGGACATTTAGAGCGCTTTGAGGCATATCGTGGAAAAGGAAATATCTTCACATAAAAACGAGACAGAAGCATCTTGAAAAACTTGTTTCTGATGTGTGCATTCATCTCACAGAGTTGAACATTTCCTTTGATACAGCAGTTTTGAAACACTCTTTTTGTAAAATCTGCATGTGGACATTTGGAGCTCTTTGGGGCCTATGGTGGAAAAGGAAATATCTTCACATAAAAATTGGATAGAAGCATTCAGAGAAACTTCTTTGTGATGTGCGTATTTATCTCACAGAGTTGAAACTTACTTTCAATTGAGAAGTTTTGAAACACTCTTTTTGTAGATTCTACAACTGGACATTTGGAGCGCTTTGAGGCTTATTGTGGATACTGAAATAACGTCATATAATAACTAGAGAGAACCATTATGAGAAACTTCTTTGTGATGTATGCATTCATCTCAAAAAGAGTTGGGCCTTTCTTTGATTTATGAGCTTCAAAACACTATTTTTGTAGAATCTGCAAGTGGATATTTGGAGTGCTTTGGGGCCTATGATGGAAAAGGAAATACCTTCACATAAAAACCAGAGGGAAGCCTTGTGACAAACTTCTTTCTGATGTGTGAATTCATCTCACAGAGTTGAACCTTGCTTTTCACCGAGCAGTTTTGGAACAATCTTTTTGTAGAATCTGCAAGTGGGCAATTGGAGCGCTTTGTGGCCAGTGGTGGAAAAGGCAATATCTTCACATAAAAACTAGACAGAAGCCTTCTGACAAACTTCATTGTGATGTGTGCATTCACGTCACAGATTTGAACCTTACATTCAATTGAGCAATTTTGAAACACTCTTTTCATAGAATCTGCCAGTGGACAATTGGAGGGCTTAGAGGCTAATGGTAGATAATGAAATAACTTCATAAAATAATTACAGAGAAGCATTAAGAGAAACTACTTTGTGATGTGTGCATTCATCTCACAAAGAATTGAATCTTTCCTTGATTGATGAGCTTTGAAACACTCTTTTTGTAGAATACACAACTGGACAATTGGAGCACATTGTGGTCTATGGTGGAAAAGGAAATATCTTCACATAAAAACTAGACAGAAGCATTCTGACAAATTTCATTGTGATGTGTACATTCACCTCACAGAGTTGAACTTTTCTTTTGATTGAGAAGCCTTGAAACACACTTTTTGTAGAATCTGCAACTGGACATTTAGAGCGCTTTGGTGCCTATGGTGGAAAAGGAAATATCTTCACATAAAACTAGACAGAAGCATTCTGACAAACTTCTTTGAAATGTGTATTCATCTCACACAGGCGAAACTTTCTTTTGATTGAGCAGCTTTGAACCCCACTTTTTTGTAGAATCTGCAGTTGGACATTTGGAGGGCTTTGCAGCCTATGATTGAAAGGGAAACATCGTCACATGAAAACTAGATCAAAGCAATCTGACAAACTTCTTTATGATGAGTGCATTCATCTCACAGATGTGAACTTTTCATTGATCAGTTTTGAAACATTCTTTGTGTACAATCTGCAAGTGGACAATTGGTGCACTTTGAGGCCTATGTTGGAAAGGAAATATCTTCACATAAAAACTAGACATAAGCATTCTGACAAACTTCCTTGTGATGTGTGCATTCATCTCACAGATTTGAACCATACTTTTCATTGATCTGTTTGAAACACTCTTTTTGTAGTATCTGCAAGTGGATATTTGGAGCATATTGAGGACTATGGTGGAAAAGGAAATATCTCCACATAAAAACGAGACAGAAGCATTTTGAAAAACTTCTTTGTAATGTGTGCATTAATCTCACGGACTTGAACATTTCCTTTCGTTGAGCAGTTTTGAAACACTCTTTTTGTAAAATCTCCATGTGGACATTTTGAGTTCTTTGAGGACTATGTTGGAAAAGAGGAAGAAAAACGTAAAGAAGGAGAGAAAGGAGGAAAGGAAGGAAGAAACATATCAAGGAGAAAAAGAAAGAAAACAGAGGCAAATATACTCGTTTATTTTCAAATAGAAATACAACACTTTGTATACATAAGCAAAAATGTATTTATTATCTACAATCATTTCTTTATATAGCAACATATGTTTAATTATATTTAATAAATATATTACATAGAAGCATATTTCTATACATTTATTTTACAAAAGTATACATGTATATAATAAATATGTCTTTGGCATATATAAATATACTTCTCTGTAAATGTAAACATTTATAGTTATACATAAATGTATAAAAATATTTACATTTTTAAATAAAAGTAAATACACAGAAACGAAACAAAAAATACAATAAACTAAGTAAATAGACAGGGCGCCGTTGCTCACGCCTGTCATCCCAGCACTTTGAGAGGCCCAGGTGGGCGCCTCACATGAGATCGGCAGTCGGAGATCAGCACGGACAACGTGGTGAAAACCCGTCTCTACTAAAAATACAAAAATCAGCCAGGCATGGGGATGCATCCCTGTAATCCCAGCCACTCAGGAGACTGAGGTAGGAGAATCGCTGGAACTCAGGAGGTGTAGGATGCGCTGAGACAAGATGGCGCCATTGCACTCCAGCCTGGGAAACAAGAGTGAAACTCTCAAAAAGTCGAAAGAGAGAGAGAGAGAGAGAAGGAAAAAGAAAGAAAAAAGAGAAAGAGCAAAAGAATAAAGAGAAAGAAAGAAAGAAACAAGAAAGAAAGAAAAAGAAAGAGAGAGGCTGGGCGCGGCGGCTCACGCCTGTCATAACAGCGCTTCGAGAGGCCGAGGCGGGCGCATCACCTGAGGTCGGGAGTCAGAGACCAGTCCGGACAACGTGGTGAAACCCCGTCTCTACTAAAGATACGAAAATCGGCCGGGCGTGGAGGTGCATCCCTGTCATCCCAGCTACTCAGGAGGCCGAGGCAGGAGAATCGCTTGAACCCGGGAGGTGGAGGGTGCGGTGAGCCAAGATCGCGCCATCGCACTCCAGCCTGGGACACTTAAGAGTGAAACTCTGTCTCAAAGAGACGGAAGAGAAAGAGAGAGACAGAGAGAGAGAGAGAGAAACAGAAAGAGAGAGAAAGAAAGAGCGAGAAAGAAAGAGAGAGAAAGGAAAAGAAAAAAAGAGCAAAAGAAGAAAGAGAAAGAAAGAAAGAAGGAAGAAAGGAAGGAAGAAAGAAAGAAGGAAGAAAGAAAGGAAGGAAGGAAGGAAGGAAGGAAGGAAGAAAGAAAGAAAGAAACAAAGAAAGAAAGAAACAAAGAAAGAAAGACAGAGGGACAGACAGAAAGACAGACAGAGAGAGAGAGAGAGAGAGAGAGAGGCCGGGCACGGTGGCTCACGCCTGTCATCCCAGCACTTTGGGAGGCCAAGGCAGGCGGATCACCTGAGGTTGGGAGATGGAGACCAGCCTGACCAACGTGGGGAAACCCCGTCTCTACAAAAAATACAAAATCAGCCGGGAACGGTGGCACATGCCTCTAATCCCTCCTACTAGGGAGGCTGAGGCAGGAGAATCGCTTGAACCTAGGAGGTGGAGGTTGCGGTGAGCCGAGATCGTGCCATGGCCCTCTGGCCCGGGCAACAAGAGTGAAACTCTGTCTAAAAGAAAAAAAAAAAAAGAAAGAAAGAAAGAGAGAAAGAAGAAAGAAAGGAAGAAAAAGAAAGAAAGAAAAGGCAAGGCAAGGCGAGCCAAAGCGAGGCAAATCTACCCGCTTTCACTACATCTGGGGAGAATCAGGAAAGTCCCCACCAACCACAAGGCCTAAAGGGGAGCCGCCATCTCTAAAACCCGAGCAGAAGAGTCCACGCGGGTTAAAGACACGAAGAAACACAAGGAAACCACCGACCAAGGAGAAGGACCATCTGGCCTAGCCAGGGTCTGTCTCCTGAGGTCGTCTGGGCAACCAGGGACCGGGACGGAGGGAGGGCGGGATTCCGAACCTCCGTCTCGAAAAATAAATCCCGCTCATAACATAAAATTCCGTTAAAAAAAGAAAGTACGCATCGTTCCTAACATGTCTGATGCCTCGAAAGGCGAGAGGTGTCTGTGTACGTCACTGTGGGGGGGTTCTCTTTTTTTTTTTTTTCTTTTTTCCCGGAAACTCACTTTTTAAGTATTTTCTTTCATGTCAGTTTTATTTTCCTTTTTTTTGAGACGGAGTCTCGCTCTGTCGCCCAGGCTGGGGTGCGGTGGCGCGATCTCGGCTCACCGCAACCTCCGCCTCCCAGGTTCAAGCGATTCCCCTGCCTCAGCTCGGCCTCCCGAGTAACTGGGATTACAGACAGTACAGCACCGCGCCCGGCTAATTTTGTGTATTGTGAGGAGAGATGGGGTTTCGCCATACTGGCCCTGCTGGTCTGACCGCCTCGTGATCCACCGGCCTTGGCCGCCCAAAGTGCTGGCGAAGACAGGCTTGAGTCACCGCGCGGGGCCTATTTATTGCTTTATTTTATTTTCTTTATTTATTTTCATTTATGTGTTTATTTATTTGATTTTATTTTTCTGAGACGGAGTTTCGCTCTTGTTGCTCAGACTGGGGTGCGATGGCGCGATCTCGGCTCACCGCAACCTCCGCTTCCCAGGTTCAAGCGATTCTCCTGCCTCAGCCTTCCTAGCAGCTGGGATTATAGGCATGCGCTACCACACCCGGCTAATTTTGTATTTTCAATTGAGACGGGATTTCCCCATGTTGGTCAGGCTTGTCTCCGACTCCCGACTTCAGGTGATGCATCCACCTCGGCCTCCCAAAGTGATGGGATGACAGGCATGAGCCACCGCGCCCGGCCTGTTGTATTGTATTGTATTGCATTGTATTGTATTGTGTTGTGTTGTGTTGTGTTGTGTTGTGTTGTGTTGTGTTGCGTTGCATTGCATTGTATTGTACTGTATTGTATTGGAATGCATTGTATTGACTTATTTTATTTCGTTAGTTATTTCTGTGTTATTTTATTTATTTATCTGTTTGCTTGTTTTTGCCTGATCAAAGGTCAATCAGACCCAGTCGTCAAAGTGGCGATTTCCTAGGCAACGAGGGAGGGAGGAACTTGGAGGTGGGGGCGGGGGCGGTGGAGAAGACACAGTTGCCCCAGGCTGTGCGCAGGCGGCCTGGTGCTTCCTTCCTCTGTGAGACCTCCGTTTTCAGAGTAACAGTGGCCGCTAGGTGATGCCCGACGTCTGCCAATGAGAGTGTCAGCCCGGAATGAATTGGGATCCCCTTGGGGGGGGCGGGGAAGGATGGAGGCGATTCCCCACAACTAATCGACCAGGGCCCCTGGGGGGACACAGCCTAAGTCCCCACCCATCGGATCATCTGGAACTTCCGTCCAGAGACGAGAGACCGACTGGGAATTCTCTCAGTCAAGGTCCAAACCTAAAAGAATCACCGGCACAGACACCAGGACTGAGGCCATTTTTAAAAGACTGGTTTCTGTGTTTTGGGTGAATCCGTGTATTTCTGTATCACAAAATTACCTATTTCGAACGTTACGATTTTTCTCCTCCTTACGTGTCCCGTCCTGTGATAGACAGACCAGGGGACTCCTCGGCTCACAGTCCATGAGGCCAGAAGATGACGTCCCAAATTTCTATTTAGAATGAATCTAAGCAGGCCAGCCAAACACTCTGCCGTGAAACTATCGGGAAGACCAGTTGGGGGGGGGGGCATCTGGGCGCGGTTGGCTCGCCCCTGTCATCCCCGCACTCTTGGGAAGCCGAGGGCAGGTGGATCCTTCAATCCAAGCCTTGGCAACATGGTGAGACCTCGTCTCAAACAAAAATACAAAAACTAACTGGTTCCATAACCTGGACTCAAAGTTAATAAATAGATAAATAGGCCGGGGGCGGTGGCTCAGGCCTGTCATCCCAGCACTTTGGGAGGCCGAGGCGGATGGATCACGGGGTCAGGAGATCGAGACCATCCTGGCTACCACAGTGAATACCCATCTCTACTCAAAATACAAAAAATTAGCCAGGTACGGTGGCGGGCGCCTGTAGTCCCAGCTACTCGGGAGTCTGAGGCAGGAGAATGGCGTGAACCCGGGAGGCAGAGCTTGCACTGAGCCGTGATCGCGCCGCTGCCCTCCAACCTGGGCAACAGAGCGAGAGTCTGTCTCGAAAATAAATAAATAAATAAATAAATAAATAAATAAATAAATAAATGAATAAATGAATGAATGAATGAATGAATGAATAAAGAATAGCAAATAAATAAATACATTAAAATTGAAAACTAAAAAAAAATAAAAATAAAAAAGTGTAGCCGGCCGGGCGCGATGGCTCACGCCTGCCATCCCAGCACTTTGGGAGGCCGAGGTGGGGAGATCACCTGGGGTCGCCAGTTCGAGACCAGCTTGACCCACATGGAGAAATGCCGTCTCTACTAACAATACAAAATCAGCCGGGTGTGGTGGCCCATGCCTGTAATCCCAGCTACTCTCAGGAGGCTGAGGCAGGAGAATCGCTTGAACACGGCAGGTGGAGGTTGCGGTGAGCCGAGATGGTGCAACTGCACTCCAGCGTGGGCACCAAGAGTGACACTCCGTCCCAAGGAAAAAAAAATGAAGTGCTGTATTCTGTTATTTCTGCTTCCTGCCCTGAGAAGAACATAGTACAACTGTTGCCTGCCAGCCTGCCTGCCTGCCTGCCTGCCTGCCTGCCTGCCTGCCTGCCTGCCTGCCTCCCTGCCTGCCTGCCTGTGACAGGGCCTCACTCTGTCTTTCGCCCAGACTGGAGCACAGTGACACCATTATGGCTCGCTCACTGCAGCCTCAACCTCCCCAGGGTTAGGCGATTCCTCAAGGGATCCTACGGCCTCGGCCTCCCAAAGCGTTGGGGTTACAGGCGTGAGCCACCAGCACCCGGCCTGAGTTAATACGTCTGGTCTCACTACGTCCTCACCACACACCCATGAAGAACTCAAGTCAAGAGAGAGTCGGCAAGAGACTCTCAGCATTCTCTCCTGAAAGCACGAGTGTCCCGAGCGCCTGTGGTTTCAGGTGGCCGCGCGTAGAGGAGAGATCGCCAATGTTTCCAGAGAGGTGCGAGCCACAGTCATTCGAGGGCATCCGAGCACGAGATGGGGTTTCTGACAGCGACTTAAGGGCCAGGAAGGGCCAGAATCTGCCGAGGCCCGTGTTCCAGGGTGGGGCCGATGGAACCCAAGGTAGAGGGAGTCAGCGGTCCGCACGGAGAGAGCTCCAGCCCTAGGCCCCGCTGTGCAGACCGAATCAGAAGGAAGAGAGTCCTTCGTCCTACATGCCACATCCCTCACATCCCCCCACTGAACTTGGGAGCGGATCCGTGTTCCAAACACGAGGTGACTCTCGGTTTGCAATGGATCACAAGGGGCCGGGCTTTCCAGAGTCGGCAGGATAGAGAAGTCATTCGGGCTCGGCCTCCCCCATCCCCCGGGAACGGTCCCGCTGGTGACTTTAAACGAGCCGGGGCTGGCCTGGCCGGGCCATAGCCGCTACGGGAGTGGGGTGGCAGTGGGGTGCGGGCGGTGTGGGGTGGGGGGATGCCTGAGGCACTGCAGAAAGTGGGCCTGAGCCTCGAGGATGACGGTGCTGCAGGAACCCGTCCAGGCTGCTCTATGGCAAGCACTAAACCGCTGCGCTTACCGAGATGCGGTTTTCCTCGCAGAACGCCTTTATGCAGAAGTACACTCAGAAGAAGCCTTGTTTTCACTGGTGACCTGTCCTTACCCCTCAGGAAAGGCCTATAAAGCATATAGACTCTGGAAAGGACACAGTGGTACTGCACCGCCATGCAAATACCGGCTTGCAAAATGTTGCGTGGATCTCAGCAAGCTTGCAGAAGGGGAACACATCTTATCGGGTGGAGTGTTTCCTAAGCAGAAAAGCCATGACGATATTTTTACTGAGTCTGGTGATTCAGCTCGCTTTACTCTCTCATTGCCGGGACACGCATATCGCAAGACAGATCGGCTTGCCAAAGGATCAGAATGTGACCAACAGGGCCTTAGTTGAAATCCTTTCCTCTGGTATCCCTTTGAATCATTATGTGAAGTAGGTGAAAAAGCAAGATCCTGACCAAACACTTCCATTCACATCTTTACAGAACTTTGGCAACTGTCTGTCCAAGTGTTGCCCCACACAAGTACCTCGTCCTAGCTTATGTCACAGACAGCCTGAGACTGTTCTTACGGAAACACCCCAGGACACCATTGAATTAAACAGATTGAGTTTAGAATCTTCCAATTCAAAGTACTCCTTGAATACAGATTCCCCAGTGTCTTCTATGGATTCAGCTGTCATTTCACCTGATACTGTCCCACTGGGAACGGGAACTTCCATGTGATCTAAACAGGTGCAAAATGAACCAAACACTGGTCGAAGTTTATTAGGAGGGCCAGCAGCTGTTGGTCCATTCACCCCAAGTGTTGGGACTTTGCCAGTAGAAACCTCGAGTCCCGGAGATGGATCCTATTTACAAAACTACACCGCTTTGAGACACCTTCTGTAATTGACGTGCCACCCACCGGAGCCCCTTCAAAAAAGTCTGTTGCCAGAATCGGCCAAACCGGAACACAGTCTGTCTTCTCGCAGAGGGGAATCAGCCGAAAGGTCACTCCAATTCTTGCAAAAACACAAAGTTCTTGTCCACAAACGAGTGGAACGCCTCAGGTGTTGAGCCCCACTATGGCGTCTCCCCCAAATGCACGACCTCGAAGAAATTCGCGACTCTTGATTAGTGACAGCTCCACAACCAAGGATAATAGGAAAAAATTTAAAATGAAGTTTCCACCTGAAATCCCAAGCAGAAAAACAAAAAGTAGAACTAATAAAGGAGGTACACCACAACCTAACATAAACGATAGCCTGGAAATGACAAAACTGGACTCTTCCATCGTTTCAGAAGAGAAAAGAGCCGCAATCACACCTCAGATTCAGGCTTTTCATCTACAAAAAGCAGCAGCAGAAGGCTTGATGAGCCTTCTTCGTGAAAGGGGGAAAGGTTATTTAGCTTTGTGTTCTTACCACCGCAAAGAAGCTATCCATATTTTGAGCCATCTACCTTCTCACCACTAGAATACCGGTTGGGTACTGCGCCAAATTGGAAGGGCCCGTTTTCAACTTTCAGAGTCCATGCGACCTGAAAGAATATTCTCAGAGGTTAGAAGGAGGGAGAATTATAGAGTCGAAGGCATGGAGATCTACACTACAACACTTTGGCATCCTCCGAAAGATGTTGCTCTTTCAGTTCTGTCGAAAGACTTCACAGACATGGATAAAAGTTCTCCAGCCAGAGGCCTGGTGTGCTGCAGGGACCCGTTGCAGTCTGCAACGGGAACAGGATATTGCCATTAAATTCTTCCAGAGAACTATCGAGGTGGATCCAAATGATGCTTACGCCTATACCGTCTTAGGGCGTGAGTGTGTCTTCACTGAAGAATTGGAAAAAGCCTTAGCTTGATTTCGAAATGCTATCAGAGTCAGTCCTAGACATTGCAATGCATGGTGAGTGGTCAGGAAGCGTAAAGACAAGGTCTTACGGATGGTGCCGGTACTCGCTAATTTTTCTTGTTAGATAGCTCTTTATTGTCATGAATTTGGTGACGAATACTTAGGGATGGTACACGCTGGTCAATAACTTCTAACTAAGATGTTTTCTTATGAAATGTATGTCTTGAACAAACTCTTAAATGAACTCATGATAATAGAATACCAGATCCTTATACTCAACAGTTTCTGTCTTCTACCAAACTTTTGTAGATACCGTAGTTGTCTTTAGGGTGTGTGTGTGTGTGTGTGTGTGTGTGTGTGTGTGTGTGTGTTTCTTTAGTTTTGTTACTTGATTTGTTACTTTTCGTTCCAGCACCGCAGCGGTGATGGGGACAAAAAGGGCTTGGGAGATTGGAAAGGAATAGCATCATTCACTTATTGGATAATAGAAAAAAATATGGACACGATTCACTAGCTGCTGCTTTGTGACAGTGTTCCAGTCTATGGCGTTACTATGAAGAACTGAGCGTCCCCTTTTATTCAGCGGTCTCTCTGTTTCACTGTTTTGTGCTTGTGTGTCAGTAGACACACAGGAAATGTCTACCTGGGTCGTATGGTTATCAACTGAATAAGATATGAAAAAGCGTGGTCCTACTTCCGCCTCAACACCATACTGACTGTTGACATTTATTGTATTTTTCTGGGCTGACTTAATAGTTAAAACCTCAAGAGAAGGCCGGGCGCGGTGGCTCACGCCTGTCATCCCGGCACTCTGGGAGGCCGAGGCGTGCGGGTCACAAGGTCAAGGGATCGAGACCATCCCGGCCAACATGGTGAAACCCCGCCTCTATTAAAAGTAGAAAAATTAGCTGGGCGTGGTGGTGGGCGCCTGTGGTCCCAGCTACTCGGGAGGCTGAGGTGGGAGAATCTCTTGAACCCGGAGAGGTGGAGGTTGCAGTGAGCCGAGATCACGCCATTGCGCTCCACGCTGGGCGACAGAGCGAGACGCCCCCTCAAGAAAAGAAAATAAAAAAAATAAATAAATACATAAATGAATATCAAGAGAAAGTATAATTCTGAAGTCATAAGCCTGTGGTCGTTTTCTTGTCAGATACGGTTATCTTTGGGGTGGGTTAATTGTTACAGCAGTGGAGTTTTTTCATTGGATTTGCTTCTGAATCTGAAGCATTAGATTACTAAAACATTTTTTGATTTGTGACTATGTTGTTTAGTGGGTGATATCTCATTCTGCTGTAGTAGTTACATCTCCTGAAAGATGGCCAAAAACATAATAGTGCTAGCTATCGCTGACCAATGTAACAATCAACTTGCCGATACTGCCTTCTCTTCCGACGGCCGTGTTCTCCGTGACATTTTAAGAACTCAGTTCTTCATGAGATTTGTGTTGTTTTTTGATTTTTTCCCAAGTCTGGTTGATCCTTGTGTCGTTTGCTTTTTAAATGTGTATCGTCCGTTCAGCTATTTCGCAGGAGTCGCATTCTTAAAAAAACTTAACCGTATCAAAAATTGTGTTTAAAGGAGGGTTATTCAGATCGGCAAGCTTTTACTAGGAAGAGTTTAAATGCTGACATATTTAGGTAGCTCTCAATACTGAGCCACTTTATTCTAACTACAAAATAGATAGCCGTTCTTTTGTTTTCACTTTGACTATCACTAGCACGGTGTTTAATACCTTTTCTTCATCTCTAACACAATGATAATGATATAGGAAGCCACTCAAATCAAGCAGATATGTTGTGCTTTTAAGAAAAAAAAAAAAAAAAAAAGCCTTTCTGTGGCACAGAACGAGGAGGTGTGGCTGGAATCTAGAATCTGCAGTGAAAACCAATGAAAGAGGGTGAAACCCCGTG